>NC_087275.1:19635308-19946683 GCF_015220805.1 Pogoniulus pusillus | reverse complement strand
TGACCTCTTGTTTTTAAGTGTAAAAAAGATTAACTATTATAAATCAGAACCTTAAAGCTAGTCTTTTTTAACAGGGAGAAAAAGCTAAAACTGCAAACTATTTACAATATTTAATTTGGTTGTTTTGTTGGGGGTTTTTTGTTTGTTTGTTTGGTTTTTTTTAAGCCAGCCCTCTTGGGACTAAATATCTCTTCCTCCTTTATTCTCTCAACATTAGTCTATAACAAAAACACTTCTCCCTTCCTTCCAGCTATGATAAACACAGTGTGACAGTAATCAAGGATATCTAGTGTTGAGCTACTCCCAAGATAGTGTGATGCAGGCTGGTGAGGGGTCTGGGGCAGAAGCCCTTTGAGGAGCAGCTGAGGGAGCTTGGGTTGCTCAGCCTGGAGAAGAGAAGACTTAGGAGAGACCTTATTGCTCTCTACAACTACCTGGCTGGTGGTTGTAGCCAGATGGTGGTTGTTCTCCTGTCTCAGGCAGCCAGTGACAGACCAAGAGGATGCAGTCTTGAGCTGCACCAGAGTAGATGTAGGCTGGATGTTAGGATTAAAATCTTCATAGAAAGAGTGATTGACCTTTGGAATGGGCTGCCCAGGGAGGTGGTGGAGTCACTGTCTTTGGATGTGCTTAAAAGAAAAACTAGCTATGGCACTTAGTGTCACAGTTTAATTGATTAGATGGTGTTGGGTAATAGGTTGGACTTGATCTCGAAGGACTTTTTCAACCTAGTTAATTCTGTGATTCACTTGTAAGGGGCAGCTGCCAGAGCTTCCTGCTCAGGCTCCTCTGTACTTGCATGTAGAAGTTCTGCTTTATACAGTGCGTGCAGTATGAGAGGGAGCCATCCCTGGAGCACTGTCTTGAGAGAAGAATGGGCTGGAAGACCTCATTCCTGCTCTCTTGCAGATGTTCTTACATCTCATGTGTTTTGTATGCAGTTCCCCATTTCCCACCTTGCTCAAAGCCAGAAGCATCCTGGGGGCTGTTCAATTAGGTACAACTTTCTCCTCCTGTGCTTCAGTGGAGAGGAGGAAAGACATATGTTTATCTGGGATTGATCTTAGCCTTGCTGTCCTTACCTTTACACCTAGAACCACAGGTACATGTGCAAACTGGCACATAGCTCTGCATAATGCCTCTCACTGAAGAGGCTCTAGCTGCTGTCTGTGACTTGAGAGGGTTAATGCATTAAAGCCAGCCAAGATATGAATGGGAGTTGTCTGAATCTCTAGAGCAAACTAAAGCGAGTGACAGGAGAAAAGCAGCCATCCATTGTTGCCTGATGACAGAGAAGTTTTTAAAAATCAAACACTCCAGTATAGCCTGAGTGTGCACAGAGAAAAACCTAATTAATTATAAATGGGATGAATACATAATTTAAATGTATCACTTATTTCTCCTTTATAGTTTAAGTCATGAAAAAATAATTTCAATTAGAAATTTCAACTCAATCTGAAATGCAGAGAGGCATGATGGTTCAAGATGGATGTGAAGTTCTTTATGATGTTCCTTCAGAAATGTGAGCCTCTTTTGCCTCACTTGAGTGGTAAAAAAAAAATAAAAAAAATTGCTGAGACAGAAACAAGAAAAGTTTCCTTTGATAGGGTAACAGAACATATTTTTAATATATGAATTAATAAGTATGTTGTGTGCAATGTCCAATTTGTCAAAGATGTCTTGGTTCCCTTAGCATTCATGTTATATGCATGAAATAGTCACAGTTTCCCCCATTAATTATAATATCCTATTTCCTCAAGAGTAACGAAAGATGATTCATTCCTCTCCTCTGGCCCTAACTGGGTCCTCTGTATTACTGATGAGGGTTTTTTCCATGTATTTTTGACCTCATGAAACTATTTATGTTGGTCTTGCATGTGATGGATGAAGTAGAACTGGTCAGATTAAGGGTGAGAGCAGGCTCGTGTCTCCTGCTCAGTGATGCCACCTTGCATACCACTCAATTCTCAAACATGTGAACTCACTTTTCTCTACTAGAAGATCTTGAATCTTGGAAAATGTCTGCTGTCTGTAACTATGAAAATAATTCATTATGCTGGAATAGCTGATGCTGATCTTTTATTTCTTCTATACCTGTGCCTTGCTTTTAATAATTTCAGATGTGCTGCAGTTAGGAACATATTTATTGCTCCACAGATCTGTGTCTTTATGTCTTTCTGTTTATTTTGCTCAAGTTTAAAGAGGTATATGTAGTA
This sequence comes from Pogoniulus pusillus, assembly GCF_015220805.1. Lineage (NCBI taxonomy): Eukaryota > Metazoa > Chordata > Aves > Piciformes > Lybiidae > Pogoniulus > Pogoniulus pusillus. Next base: position 19,944,467 of record NC_087275.1, on the reverse strand, counting down.
TTTGTATGCTGATGACCCTCTTCTCAAGCACAAAATATAGCCTAATTGCTTCAAATTACTGCTTTCCATTTCAGCAAACAGCTTTTTTTAAGGTTCTTTCTGTTCCTGTTCAGTGGAAACTATCACTATAGTATATGCAAAATACATGTACGCTTACATCTGTGGGCAGCTGCAAGAGAAATGTATTGAACATGGTGTAAAACAAAGGTTTTATTAGAATTTGTTTGGAATAATGCCAAGAGGAGACCAAAATTAGCAGGGATGAAATCAGAACAGTAGCATCTGGTGGCCTTTATTGAACTGGAGGGCATATATAATTAAGGTACCTTTGTATTTCCTAGGTATTTGTACTACTGTCTTAAGGGCTGTGAATGATGAGAATATAGATATGTACTTCAGGTGGAATCTTAACACCAGATAACTAAGCAGTAGTTTTTCTATTGCTTTCTAGAAGGCTGGACATATCTCTTCTGATGTTTTCTGTAGGGTGGGTGATGGGATATATTTGGCCATTTTAATCTATGTCTTTTTGTTTAAGATGACATTTAAAAAGTTAGATAGAAGGTTTTATAGACTACGTCATGATACTCTGGTTTGATTAAATGAAGCCTCCTCTAAGGAAGGAGTGGTAGTCAATCCAAGATCAAAATGAAAAGCCATTTAGGTGTCTGTCTATGTGTGACTGCCACTTGCTAGGTGAAGTGAAAAGCTCTGTAGTCTATTGACAACCAGCTATTACAGCCAGTGGGAATGAGAGAGCTGCTTAGCCCATCCTGAGGTAGATCTCAAGCTGAAGATTTCTGTTGCCTGAAACCTAAATGGTTAGTGTCCCTCTGAGTTCTGTGACATACCCCATCTTGTCACAAGCAGCTGTCCTGGAAGGGATGGGTCCTCCTGCAGGTCCTGAAGTTAAGTGCTGGCTCTATGTGGGTGTTTGATCGGGCACTATTGTTTTTTTGACAAGTGGATTCTTTCCTCATCTCTCTCTCTCACTCAATCTCTCCTTCCCCCACCTGGAGGAGAGGCCAGCTACATATCTCCATACATGTACTGGAGACCTAATTAAACCATGAGGTTATGATGGAGTTAGACTCTTGAATTTTGGTGTCATAATCACAATTTGAACTGAAACTTCCAAAGAATAATACAGCTTTTAATATAAAAGAAGTCTTTTTGATGCCAGCAAACCCAAGGTAAATTTGAAAGACCTGGGCTGCTCCCAGCCTGCTTGTGGGTGTTGGAACCCAGGTGAACCTGGACAATTTTTGCAAGGTCACCAGAGGTCTTGTGTTAACTAATCTTCATTTATATTCCACATCAATCTTTAATTTCCTATTTGGTGGTCTTGCAGGTATTTTACACGATCAGTTACCCACTGCCTTCTGGGGATGGTAGTTTAGCAGTGGGAGTGAATACCTTAACTGTTGGTTCTGGCTTGTGTGGTCTTACAAAGCCTGTTTGTGTGCTGAGGAGTTTTAGTATTCTTAAAATGGCTTTATGATAACTTTGCTATAACTCTTAGCAACAAAACAAACAAAAAACCCCTCTAACCTTCCGTGCATTTTTTTTTTTTTTTAAATTCCAATTTCCATTTGAATGAAATCTTTTGCTTCTCTTTTTGTGATACATGGAGGTTTTGGTGCTCAACAGGCCAGATGTGCGTATCTATGTTTAATGATTTGATAAGCCTCTTCCACCTTCTTCTGTTCTGAATTTCCTGAGAAGAGCTCATGAGTATGCATTTCCAATGAAGCATTTGATGGAAAAGCATTGTGATTTTTTGTTTTTTTAATTTAATGATTACATTTTTTACCCCCTCATTCAAAATACATTTTTTGTCCAACTCTGGAAAGAGTAGTTTTCAGCTTACAAAAGAAGCAGACAAAGAATAGGGATAGAGAAAGGAGAACAAGGTTTTAGAATGAAATTGGGGCTAAAAGTGTACTGGAGGAGAAGTGTTAAAGAATAAAAGCTCTTTGCTGTTAGGCTTCCTTTCATTCTTATCTGATCTATTGATGTTTTTAATTCCAAAGGCTTGGTTTGTTACTTGGATGTCTGAGATGGTAGTATTTTCCCAAGGCTGTATTATAGATTCATGGATCATGTGTTAATGATACAAATATTTTGTTTTGTGGGCTAACAAAACAAATATTACTTCTAGTGAGTTGCCCTCGACATTTATCTAGTTCGACAGCTGCTTTAGTGTCCTCTGACAATCATATTAGCCCCTATTTATAGCTAGTGTATGAAAAGCTGCAAAAGGATCTCTTGAGAGGTTCTACCACTTCAGGTCATCTCTTCAGGGGCCCATGTACCAACAGGCTGCACTATGATCCTGGTTCCATTATGGGATAAACTGACTAGGGAATAGTTTTCTTCTCATATAATAATTCTTCTGATTGCATGACAGGAAGGGTTGATTGGTTGCTGGTTTTGTGCTTGTTGATTTTTAATTTTTTGGGGTTTTTTTTTTAGAAGAAGGGAAACAAAGGAGATGGAAATCTTCAATGAAAGATAACTTTATATAGGATACAAAACCATGCAGTTGAACTGTTTGGTAGAAATTTATTTGCAGCCCTGCTAAGCATCCCCGTTACAGAGCTGGCCTCTTCACTCCTGGGTTCAATAATAATTTCTGATTAGCTCTATTTGAAAATGAGCTTCAGGTGGTAATTTACATAAACTATGCTCCTAGTTTTGCAAATCTTGTCAAGTAGTCCTAATATGGTGAGTCACCAAGTGGAATATTTCAAAATACGTTGTGACCTGTCATTTGTAGCTGCATGTTGAAATCTTGATATTAATAAGAAACACGCTGATACTGCCAGATTTCATAGGAGACTCTTCCAACAGGCTGAAAGAAAAACAATGCTAGTTGCACTGAGATAGATTATAGGATGTATATCAGAAAAATATCCCTGGATTTTTTTTTAAATTCCTCCAACTGGACTTGAAGCAGCAGCTTCAAAATGAGGATGGAAGAAGAAAACAGGCCAAAAAAGTTAGGAGGAGATTGTGCAAACAGAATAGTCTAGGCCAAAATGTTTTCTATTAAAAAAAATTAAATGAAGTAGATAAAATAAGAATAAATAAATATTTGATTAAATTAAATGAAAGCACTTGGGAAGCTGGAGGTAGATATAGAAATAAACAGATTACAGAAGTTCAAAGAAAAAATTACCTGCTAGAACATTTTACCTTTTAGTTTTCTTGTCTTATCTGTTCAGTGTAGTTCAAGAATAGTATAAAGAAAGTCTTGAATGATTGGAGATATTGCAGACCTTTTGTTGAAGTCTATACCCAAATTATAATTTCCATCCCCATTACTGCTGTGTTTCAGTTTGGGGTTTTGTTGTCATGTGGGGATTTTTTGGTTGTTGTTATTTGTTTTGTGATGTTCTTTTATTGGTTGGAGGTTTTTTTTGGAGCGTGTGTTGTCAGTTTTGTGGGTAGGGTTTTTTGGTTGCTTGGTTTACTTTCTTTTGTTTTCCTTTTAAAACCGCATTTACAGAGATGCGAGATGACCTCTGAGTAATATAGTAAAAGTATACTGAATGAAACTTTTCCCTAAGGGGTGAAGGTGAATATTCCCTGTAGTGGTTGCATCTCTAGGAGTGGTAAAGGGAGGGAGCTGACTGCTGATAGGAAGACAGATAGTATTACTGCACAGAGAAAAAACTATAAATTATAGCCAATATTTTTTCTTCATGCTCCATTGAAAAAACAGGTTCTTATCTGCTAAATATTACCTAAGGTTGGTCTGTTAGTTCTCCTGTGCCTCACCTCAGGCCCTTGAGCATCATAAATGCTTGGTTGTTTTTGGCTTGGATCTTTTCCATGGGCAGTGTATAGAGCTCCTAATGCCTCTTTAGCAATTTAATTCGCAGCTTTGATGTGAGGCTGTTAAATGTCAGGCACATTTCCAGCAAGCAGTCATGCAGGTTCTAGCTGCAGTCTAGGAGATCATTTTATATTGATTGTGTACTACTGTATAGTCAGAAATAAGTTCAGCGTAGGCCAGATGCCATTGACCTCTTGGGATCTTGGAGATGAAATGCATTAATTGTCCCATTTCCTTTTGTTTGTGCTTTTGCCTTATTTTCCTTCAGAGAACTATGCCAGCATAGCTGTGGTTTAGTACTGGAAGTTAAATGTTTGCCTGAATTTTGGTACACTGAATATGTCCCCACCCTCAAAATGTTTTCTCCAATTTCTTCAGCTCCAGCCCTCTATGCCAGCAGGCAACTGTGTCATTGTCATGTAATCTTCATCTAGAATTTACTGGTTGAGTTCTTTGTCCCTCTTAGTTGTATGGAGAAAACTTGCTTTATTTTGGCTTGAACACTGCCTTCCAGTTTCCATTCCAAATATTTTGACAGCCAGCGTTGTTCTTCTATTGACATCATCTCTTCTCATTCTTCCACATGCACCTCTCTGATGTAATTATGCTTGGAGGAGGACAGTATTTATATTTCCCCATTGACTTCTGTGCATTAGAAATCGGATACGAACATAACGGATCAAAATTAAACCAGTTTTATTCCAAAGAGTATCACAGAGTAAAAAATGAGTCACTGAGTGTTTTATTTTAGTTCTGTGTGGGATTTGTCTGTCGCCTTTTGACACTTCGTTTCATTTTGTTAAATATGATGCTTAAATATACATGGGAATTGTTTGATTAAGACACTGTTCTCTGCCTTCTTTCAACCACACTTGAAAAAACGATTGGCTCATTTTGTGTGTGTTAGTAACAATTAACATCCCTTTTTGAACAGCTGTTTCAAAATGCAAGGGCAAACACACATTTCATTTGGTAATATCTCAGTGCAGTGGTTTGGTTTAGAAAGGCATGGGGCAGTGCACTTACAACAATTCCAAAGCTTATTCTGGCATTTGGGCTCACCTTTTTAGTGCAGGAGTGAATATATAACCTCAGGAAATAGGGTGGAAAATTTGCCTGTATCACTGTATCATCTGACATTCTAATCACATAAGCATTTCATCAGAGCATGTTAAGATGCTAGTTGATTTTTACCCTATAATATTTCCAGTTTTATATTAGTTCCCTTATCAGCCTTCTACTGTTTTGTAGTTCCACTTTTCCTGATACAACCATTTGTCCTACAGAGAGAACCTTTAATGGCCTCTGCCTGCTACCTTCTTGCATACTCTTAAGGGCACAGTGTCTTAAAACGTGTCATAAAACTATCACCCAAAACAGCCCTGTTACATCTTGGAAACATGCTCCCATCAGTCTTCATTCTCTTGTGTCTCAACTTCAGTTTTAAAATAGCAGTAAATGTTACATTAACATCTCCTTAAAATCAATCCTTAATGTATGTGTTCATCAGGGTAAAATACAGTACCCTAAAACGTTGCAGGCACTGAGCATTAACATCAGGAAAAAATTTATAGTCTACTGAAATACACATTAAAAGTTGCAATATTCTTTTAAGACAAGTCACTGGTGTATTTTGGGCTGCTTTTGTTATTGTGTTTTGTAACTTCAGAAGTTTTTGTCCACATCCTGCATTAAACTGAAGCCAAATTTTTGAATAAATTTTGCTATTTTATTACTTAAAGATTAGTGAGACTTGAACATTCAAAGTAGTGGACCCTCTTAAAACTCTCCATTAAGATGTTGGCATAACATATACTCATTATAACACCTATCCTACCTTCATAGAGCAATATTTTAATGGGATAATATTTTTTTTGTGTGGATAGTAGCTAACATCTCTTCCAACACCCATATGTAAACTGAATATGTTTCTTTTGTCTATATGAATATTTCTGATGATATGTGTGATTCTGCTTGACCTATATATGTGTCCTTCTCTCTGGTAATCAAAATTCTGTCACTATACATCTGCCCTGTTCATCTATGGCACTGTACTTTGTGGCAATTGCCTGTGGAGTTTAAAGGCACCGCTAAAGCATATTTTTTTAAGGCTGCCTTGTTCTTTGTTTTAGATAGACATGCAGATAGCCTGGAGGAAGACTCTCCACTGGTCAATGAGGATTGGGTTAGAAATCGTTTGAGTAAACTGTACATGCACAAATCCATGGGCCCTGATGGGATGCATTTGAATGCTAAGAGGACTGGCTGGTGTTGCTGCTGTACCACTATCCACTGTTTTTGAAAAGGCAAGAGAATGAGAGAGGTGCCTGATGACTGGAGGAAAGCCTACCTCTGTCCAGTCTTCAAAAAGAGAAAGTGGGAAAATCCAGGAAAGTATAGTTAACAACCTCACCTCCATTGCTGAGAAGATGATGCAGCAGCTCATTCTGGAGGTTATCTCTAAGCACTTGGAAGAAAAGAATGTTATCAGAAATAGCTAGAATGGATTTACCAAGGGCAAATCATGTTGGACTAATCTTGTAACTTTTTGTGACAGTGTGAAGGAATGGGTAGATGAAGGGAGAGCAGTAGAAGTTGTCTACCTTGCTTCAGCAAGGCATTTGATGCTCTTTCCAATAATGCCCTTGTAGGTAAATGTAGGAAATGTGGATTAGGTAGACTGAACCATGAGATGATTTAAGAACTGGTTAAAGAGTAGAGCTCAGAGGGTTGTAATCAGTGGTAAGAGTCAGTGTATTTGCTGATGATACAAAACTGAGGGGATTGGATTGAACATCAGAAGGCTGTACTGCCATTCAGCAGGATCTAGACAGGCTGAAGAGCTAGGTGAAGTGGAACCTAGCAAGGTTCAACAAGGAGAAGTGTAGAGTCTTGCATTTAGAAAGGAATATCATCATGTACCCATACAGATTAGGGGTTGAACTGCTGGAAAGCAGCTCCATGGAGAGGGGTCTTGGAGTTTTGGTGAACAATAAATTTTCCACAGGACAGCAATGTATCCTTGCAGCCAAGAAAGCCTATAGTGTCTTGGGGGTGCATTAAGAGGAGTGTGTCCAGTAGGTGGAAAAAGGTTCTCCCTCTCCCTTTTGACCTGACAAGACCACATCTGGAGTCTTATGCCTGTCCGGTTCTGGTCTCACCAGTTCAAGAGAGACAGAGAAATATTAGACTCCAACAGAGGATCATTAAGGGACTGTAATATCTGTCTTTTGAGGAAAGATTGTGAAAGACCTGGGGCCTTTTACTTTGCAGAAGAGAAAATGTGGAGAAGATCTTATTAATATTTACAAATATCTGAAGGATGGTTATCAAGAAGGAGCCAGTCTCATTTCAGTGGTGCCCTGTGATAGGACAAAGGGCAGCTGGTGCAAACTGGAACATTGCAAGTTCTGTATGAACATCAAGAAAAAATTTACTGTAAGGGTGATAGAGCACTGGAAAGGGCTGCCCAGAAAGGTTGTGATCTGTCCTCCTCGAGAGACTTTCAAAACCTTCCTGGATGCATTCCTGTATGACAGGCCTTATGTCTTGCTCTGGCAGTGTAGTTGGACTAGATGATCTCCAGAGATCCTATTCTATGATTCTGTTTCAGTAGTGGGTCCCTGGCAAGAATTCATGTGGAATAAAAGATTTGGAATGAAAGCTTTTTAAATGAACAACTTTTCATAGTTCTGTATTTCTAAATAGTTGTCTCTGCACTTGGAATAACTTAAAAGCATGTATTAATATTTGATGGCATGGTGAAAGCCCTAGGTATGTAAATTTATTGAACCCACAAATTATTCATGTGGGTTTAACCATTCCTCATACCTGTCCTTTACCTAAAGCTTGGTGTGTGTAAAGGCAGCGGTGATGAGGGGAATGTGTGCCCTGAAAGGGGATTGCCCGTAACTGAACTCAATTCAAATGTTTTCCATTGCCTACTTACTTGATAGCTTTTAGATGATAGTGGCATGAGATGAAAGTGTTTGCATTTAATGTAGCAAACAACATAAAGTTCCATGTGGTTTGGTTTCCTGCCTTTTTTTGTAGTTGTTGTGTTCAGGGCTTGTTTTTTTAGTTTGGTATGGGTTTTTTTAGCAATTGGTAAAACTTGGTAAGACTCTACAAATGTTATCTTCCTGCCTGAATCTGCATGCTGTGTGTTTAACAGGTAGTGGTAAGACCTGCTAGTGTTTTTTATGAAAGTCCACTCTGATTTAAAAGAAATTGGATTTGAAGCCTGGAAATTTTAATGTTAAGGAGAGGTCAAAACATTAAAATATTATTATGGGCAGCAAAGCCCAGATGGAATACAACATCAGGCAGTGAAGAGCAATTTCTGACAGGGCAGGGCACGGAAAAGGCAGAGTACCCAGGAAAAGAATGAATGTGAAGTTAGCATTTACAGCCAAGACCAGCAAAGAACTGGTTTTGATGTAATGCAAACAGGAGATATTTTTGGGCTGTTTCTGCCATAATAGATATGACTGATTTCAGACTGACACCTGTAGTATGTTACCGTTACTTACTGACCTGAGCCATACTGCTCTCCTCCAGTACTGTTTCTATCCTGGTGAGCAATTCAATGTGTATGCATAACCCCAAAGCTGAGCTACTAACCGGCATGGTTCTGCACCCTTGTATATCTGTCAGTGCATGTACTAGATACCCAGGCTAGCGACCTTTTGCCCATCCTTTTCCTCTCCATAACCCCTGCTGTGTGGAGCTGTTGCTGTGCTGCACTGCAGATGAGTGCCCAGAGGTGCTAGCAGCTGTATGGCAGAATGTCTGAGCTGCAAGATATGCCTGGCCTGAGCATTGTGTGGTGCCAGCCATGCAGCTCAGTTGCACACTTCTCTGGGAAAATAGAGTAAAGGGGTGAAGAGAGGACTCAGGATGGATAGGCACCCCAGTGGTCCTGAACTCCCAGGCAGGCAGCACCAGAAAGCAGCAGCCTGTAGACAGAGCTGTTAATCTGTTCAGCAGTCTCGCCTATCAAAGATGAAAGTCAAACAGGTTGCTGGAGTGCTGCCAGACTCGGGTCATTCTTTTGCGTGTGGGGCTTGCACTAGAGTAGATTGCTGCTTGCCCTGGGTAGATTAGGCAAGAATGACACAATTACATTTTTTTTTTCTGGCTGGCTGCAGAAATTGTTGCAATTACAAATTTGTCCTTCTGTTTAATTTGCTCAGACAATGAGATGATGTCTGTCTCTCATTCCTAATGTGTGCTTTACCTTGGTGCTTCTGCTGGAAATTATTAGGACAATATCACTTTATGTAATGCAGGTTACTTAAGCTTATGTATGTAGTGTTGGCTATAATGAGACCAGGGATTAGAAGCAGCATGTGTTCCAGGATAAAGAAAAAGCCCTTGACTGACCCAAAAATAGTTTATTGTGACCTTATGCAGTCATAGGAGAATTTAGATAAAGGTGAACTTTGGCTGGTGTTAACCTGTAACATCTTTACTGACTTCTTACTTGCATAAGAGACTTTGCTCCAATCAGTATCAGGACAAATTGCACATAGAGCAAAATCTCTTGTTTCTAAAATGGAGACTCTATAGACTGAAACAAATGTTAACAGTTTGTGTGCTTCCTCATTTTAATATAGAGAGGAAGCAATGCAAGCTGTAACAATGCATGTAGCATCTGTGCCTGGATTGGGTTAAAGGTACTAAAGCAGAGCATGTGGTGGCTGTTTTGTTTTCAATGTGTGTGTGTTTAGGGTGTTCATTCTTCAGCTTAGCAACTACAAAAAATGAAGTGAAAATAAAGTCTTGTTTGCATTGGATCAAATCCAATGTTCTTTTTACCCCCTTGATAATACACAATCATTTTCTTCTTCTTAGTTGTATTTGCTATTGAGACTTGCTCCAGGTATAACTTGTCAGAACAATTTTCCACATTAAAAAAACATAGTTTTAATTAAAGAACACATTCAGTAAAGCTGCATGGGTTTATATCACTTCTAAAAGTGTAACAAAAATTAATGCAGATTAATTCTTGCATATGTTTTCAGAATAAAGTTAGTAAGTTCCATTGTACCATCTTTAATATGAAATTCCTTCCTTTTTGAGGACACAGATGTTCTGTAAGTTTTAAGGGGGAGGGTTGCTTGTAAGTATATTTTTTTTTCTTTTATACCCTCATTTTCAGGGAAGACAGGATAATTACAAAAATTGTTGTTGCCTCTTCCATTATTTAATAACATATATGATTTGTTTCCTGAACAGCTCCAGATCTCCTGAATACTGATTATTTTCCTTTCTGCACAGCTAGTGCTCAATTTCTTAGTAGCCTGACTGATATAGGCGGCCAGTCTTGATTTAATGACTCCAGGTGATAAGCAGTTCAGTAACCAGTTTGGTGCACTGCCCCAGTGGCTAATAATTCCTGGTTTTGTTTCCTTGTTTTAAATATATCCTACTTCTTGCTTGAATTTTGCTAACTTGCAGAGTGAGAGCTATGGCTGAAGTGACTAACATCTCCCTTGCTTCAAATCCTACAGCTAGAAACAGCAGTACCATCACAACTTATCATTGGACATCTGTATTTATTGTTTGAGCAGTCTGTCCCTTAAGATGACAAGCTGGTGGTGTTCCCCAAGAATCAGTGCTGGGTCTCTTCCAACCTGGTTGATTCTGTGATTAGCTGTTCCATCACCCTATTGGGATGGAGATAAGTCTAGGCAGTCTGTAGTTCCCTGCATCCTGCTTCTTGTCCTTCTTCAGGATAGGAGTCATATTTGCTTTTCTCTAGTTGTCAATTATTTTTCCCAGTTCCCATGTCCAAGATTGTCAGGCGTAGCCTCAAGAAGTGGGGTCAACCTCAGAATTCATGGACACACCCCATCAATGCTTATGGAGTTATCTATGTCTGGTTTGCTTAAGTATTCCCTGAGCTGGTCCTCTTCCATCAAGAGTAAATCTTCCTTACTCCAAGTTTTTCTCTTGGTCTCTGGGGCTTGGAATTCATGAAGGCTGGTCTCACTAGGTAAAGGCTGAAGTGAAAGCAGCATTCGGTGCCTCAGTTTTTTCTAATGAAGTCACCCAGTATATGACAGCATGACATTGTCTGTCAATATTTAACTTCCCTTTAAAAGTAAGCATATTTTCAGGCAAATATCTTTTTGTTTTTGAAAGAGACATCTGTTCTTAGAGATTCCACTGAGAAGGGGACACAACAAGCGGTGTTCCTGATGGCAAATGCTTTCTTCTTGTAAAATACAAGCATGAAATAAAAGCATTTATTTTGCTGTGCATTCTTTTTAGGTTTGACTTTTTTTTTCTTTTCCCTCAATTCCTTCTTGCAGGAGTTTGCCAGGTACTTCTGGGCTCTTATCTGTGACATAGCCCAGATTTGATACCTTTTTGCCTCTTCTGCACTCTTTTTTTTCACTCCCAAGTTGAAAGTGGTACTGTTCTTTACAGAGCTAAATGAAAATGAATCAGTCTGTTCAGGGATACTGGCTTTTATTTTCTTTACTAGTAAAATGAGGATGCATGTACTAACAGTCAAATTTTACCAAAGTAGTATATCTCTAGTAGTAGTATAGCTCTAACAACATGCTATTATTATTCTACTATGGTATTTACTTCCAAGTAAATATATTTATCTGTTTTCTTCAGAAATAGGTTTCTACTTACCTTTTTTCTGATAATCCTATTTTCCATGTAAAGTCTTTACCTTTTATAACCTTTCTGTACTGTCAAATTCACAAGTAGCCATTTCTCTGGTACATCTGGTCTCTGAATCTGTGCCTCTGTTTCTTATATTCATATTGAAAGGAGAGTTGCTGGCTTACACCTTTGAGGTAGTGTGCTATAAATGTGATCAATAGCTGTTTGCATTCCATTATTTTTATTCTAGATATATTCTTATGGAGAAGATGTCAGATTCAGTGTAATGTAATATGTTGTCTAATCAATAATAATAATGATAATACAGCTTTTTATCCTGATGGCAGCTTCACAGAGGAATTTGGAAACCATTTGTTATCTGAATAGTAATACGAAGCCTTAACATTAATGTCAGCTATGCTGCATGTTCCCCTCAAGTTTTTAGCACAGTGTGTGTCACCTTCCATTAAGTTTAAATATGTCATGCAGCAGCACTTTAAAGCACTTTACTTGTTCCTATGTTAAAAATTTGAGGCAGAAGAATACATTTTGGTTTATCCTGTGCTGCCAATGGATCATAGGAAGAATCTGACTTTCCTTGGAGTTGTGGTCTAATTGCTACTTATTAAAAATAATGAACTATCTTACTAGTTGTACTTTTATGCTGCAGATTTAATTAGTGTTCACCTCCTTCCCCCCAACTCCTTTGCTAGGCTGATAGAGCTGAGAGGAGGGAAACTGAAGCAATTTGAAACCTTGTTAGAAATTTATGAAGTGCTAAAATGTTTTATTCCCAGAGGCTGGTTTGCCAGCTGTCACTGGTAAGCCATTCGCTGCCTGCCTCAGAGTGAGTATGCCTGTGATAGCAGGGGGAGGCAGCAGGCCACAGCCAACATGAGCATGTACATCGTTTGGCAGATTATACACTCTGTAATTAGCAGGAAGTAGAGTGAAACTAATTCTTTTTCTCCTCAATTGGGCCAATGATGTTTGAGATGAGGACGGATGTGGCACTGGATGGGGAAGGTGTGGAGAGGCCACAGTAGTCCTCCATCTCTCCAGCCACTGCACTGCACCCTCCGTGACAGTGGTGATCCTGTTGCTGCCTGTGTCGTGAGACACAGAAAGGCAAGCGTACCTGTTCCTTGTGCAGTCTGCAGCCCACAAGCAGAAAGCTGTGGATTTGCTCTGCAAATCTTTTTTTGTGCTGTGTATTACTAGCACTGATGAGCGGAAATGATCCCTAGTGACCATGCACAAGTTTGGTGCACGTATTGCTGTAGGTGACTCCGTGAGTGAAGCTGTGTAGGACAAGATGCAGGTGTTAGGCAGGAAGGTGTGTGTGTTTGTTCCTTTATTAAGCCTGCAGTGTGAATCTGAAATGGCTGGTTTGGCTGAAAAGTGCATGTCCAGTGGCTTTATTTTACCAAGAAAGTCCTATTTCTGGAAAAAGGGTAAGGATTTTATCAATACTTTTCATTTAATTTCCTTAACTAAAGTGAAAATCACTCTGGTTTAATTTTACAGTTCTCATTTGCAAGCAACCTAAGCCTTACCTGCACACATAAGCTGCAGTTTGAAAATCAGATTTTTTTTTTCATTCTCTGTAAGGCTGACCTTTAAGGTTCATTTCTATCTGTGCATTTCTAAGGGAAGACTTTTACAAGGTCAGTTCAAGACCTTATTATTTAAGTGGAGTCACTTGAAGTACAGTGCACGAAAAGCATGCTGCTAGAAGATGAACCACTAGAAAGTGCATTAAGGGGGTTTAGAAACACAAAAATAGCTTCTGCTTTTAACACCAGGTAAGCTTCCGAGTTTTTAAAAGGCAGGTACTGGGGGTTTTTTTTGTCTTTGTTTCTTTTCTATAGCTAGATAAAAATGTTGCTTTATATTTTTAGATTCTGAACCTTGCTTCTATTATTCACCTCCTGGGTCATTTGTTCTGTCCTTTAATTGGAAAAAGAAATTTGATTTTGTTAGGGTTTTTTTTTGTTTGGGTTTTTATTTCCCTACCCTATCTTGTTCTGGTCCCTCAAGTGTTGTATTGATTATATTCTTAACACATCTAACGACAGTCCCTCAATTCCCTCAGTAGGCAGATAATTTCTTTGCCTAATTGCCATTAAAGTTAGTAAAACCATAATGTGTGTAACCTTATTATTTTCTTCCCCTCATTTGGTTTCAAAGCATTTCCTCATTATGCCAAAGAGGACTGAGGAAGTCATATCCAGTAAGATATTAAGACCAGGTAAAAGTGTGTGTGTGCACTCAGGGTAGTTGAAAATAACATGGCATTTAAGTTGTTGGCTCTCTATGTGTGTAAGTTAAATGCATGCTCCATGTGCACAATACACATAAGAATGAACTATTTGTCAGAAAGGCACTTTTTTTTTTTTTTTTTTTAATTAATTTCTTTTAATCTAGTGTGTTTTTCTTTGGAGGAATACCTGATGCTTTTAAGTGAAAATTCTTTTGTGTGAAAAATGTTATTTTACAATATACAGTTGACATAAACTCAGAGAGGAATTTGATCTTCTAAGGTTTTGGTCTTGAATTCTGCAGAGGCAAGAATTTACATTAGACTGATGTTTACTGGCCCTTTGAAATCTAGCAACATAGTGTGCTTAAGACCCTTGACTTAGCCATCTTTACCTACTGGCCTTTCATGTATATGAAGTCAATTTCTCACCTATGGAGTGCTCTTGCCTCGTTTTTGGCTTCTAATGTTTGTGCTACAGCTGGTCCATAGAGGAACCTTGAGGATACTCATGGGCAGTGTAGGCGGAAATGAAACGTAGGAAATCCTTCTTCAGGCACCAAAATTCAAGTTTATATCACAGCATCACTCGGGTATCTTTGAGTAGCTCAGTGTGCCCAGATTTCCTAACCTCCCTGTCCTCTCATGGACACCTGTGGCCTGTGTTCCTTGCCTATGTTTGTCCTTATAGTAGTCTGTTCTGCTATCACAGGTAGGGTGCAACTATGATCATAGAATCACAGGATTATTTTGTTTATAAAAGACCTCCAAGATTGTTGAGTCCAATCTTCAAACTAAGACCACTGTGGCCACTGAACCATGTCCCAGTGTGCCATGTCCACATATTTCTTAAACACTTCTAGGGATGGTGACCTCACCCTCATCCTGGGCAATCTATTCCAATACCTGACCACCCTTTCAGTAAAGAATCTTCTTCCTAATGTGCAACCTAAAACTACCCTGGTGCAATTTCAACACATTTTCTCTCATTCTATCACTTGATACTGGGAAGAAGAGACTGACCACCCCTTCACTACAAGCTCCTTTTAGGTAGTTGTAGAAAGTGATAATCACTTTGCTACTCTTGCTCGGCACGCTATTCCTGATACAGGTCAGGATGCTTTTGGTCTTCTTGGCCACCCACATACACTACTGGGTCCTGTTCAGATGGCTGTCAGCCAGCACTTCTGGGTCCTCTTCTGATGCCAGCTACTTTGCCACAGGCCTGTAGTATTGAATGGGGTTGTTGTGACCCAAGTGCAACACACAGCACTTGGCCTTGCTAAACCTCACACAACTGACTTTGGCCCATTGATCAAGCCTGTCCAGATCTCTTTTCATTGCCCTTCATAACCACATATTGGCCAGGCCCACTCTTCTTGTTGTCCCATGTATGACACGTGATGTCACTCATGGTGGTCTGCTCCATGAATTTCCCTGGCACTGAGATCAGGAAGACAGACCTGTAGTTTTCTGGATCTTCCTTCCAGCCCTTCTTGTAGAAGAGAGACACCAAACAGAAGTATCTATGCAATGGGTTTGCCCCTGATTGGAGGCCCCACAAGGCTGCAGGAGGAGGAGAGGCAAGCTGGTACTGCTACATAATAAAATAGTGTTGGTCAGGAAAGTAGTACTGCTGCAAAACAGAGAGCAGACAGACAGAAAGTACGTTTTTCTATCTCCTACTTAATGCTATGCATTTGCAGTCCCTTTTCTGAGCACATGGCAGGAGCTTGGCTGGGAAACACATGGCTTTGGTACCTGATGTCAGCACATACATGTGGGAATCCAAAAGGAGTCGGTAGTAGAATGTTTAGATATCATTCATGTCTTCATGAGAACCCTGGAGGTTGATAAGTGATGGGACATTTTTCTTACACCTCGAATCATGTGAGAAATGATGAGAACAAAGCTAACAAAATGCTGTGTACTTGAAGCAAATGGGGAGAAAACCACTTGTTAAAGATAGAACATCGGGCTTCAGTGGCATAGGCTGTGAGAACATGAGTTGTACCATCTGCAAACTACTCAGTAAATAGCCACCATCTTGGCAGATTGTGACCATTTTGGCTCAAGCTGTGGCTATGATCACCTCCTCTCAACCTGGTCTATCAGTTTGTATTTTTAGCTCTTTGTGTTGAGACTGGCTGGCCCAGAATCAACATATCGCCCGATGTTCTCAGGAATACCCACACACACAGGGCTTGTCTCCATGCTCCTGGTAGGTTAGTGCAGCTAGAAGGGCAGCAGGAGTATGAAGGAGGAATGAAAGGTTTTCTTCTGGGGAGTGGATCTCCTTGTGGTAGTTCTCAGAGAAGGTATTACCGTGAAATAGGATGGCTGGCCATGCGCAGTGTGTTGCATACAATAGCTCTTGTCTGTTCTCCTTTGCTTAGGAATCCTTAGCAGTCTACTGGTGTTGCCAGGGCATAAAGGAAAATAATCCCAAACTAAGGCCTAAAGCTTTCTGCTCAGGATCATGCACTAGGATCCAAGTAAAAAAACGTAAGGTATGGATGGAGAGAGAATAGTACTGCAAAAAAGGAAGAAATAGCATGTATATTGAAAAGAGTGTGGGAAATAAATGGCAAGAAGAAATAAGACTGTGTCAATACTAAATGAAACCCTAGCACTAGAGGAATCAATGGCAGAATTTTCACTTGACTTCACTGGGCCCTGAATTCACCTAGCAGTAAGTTTTCTAGAGTAAGTCCAGAGGCATGATACGAATTGTTGAAAATGAAAGGACACTTCCAAGTGATGGTGGCACACAAAAGTATAATTACAGTTCTTCAGTTGAAGAGATGACACGATCAAGGTGAAAGATGTAGAAAGCAGCATAGAGAAAAGAAAGGAGATTGCCTTTGCTTAAGAGACAGGAACAGTAGGACACAAAATGAGATGAAAAAGAAATTCCCCTTTTTCAATATATAGCCTACTCAGCTCACAACCACAAAATATGGTGGAGCAAGAGTTTAGCAGATAGGAAACAAGAACTCTGTTTATAAGGTGGAAGACTGGTTGAAAAACTTCTGTCAAAAATAAAATCTCTCTTTGTTTTCTGGGGGGTTGGAGGGCAAATCTCAAACAATATCAGCATAAAGAACTAAACCTAGATATGGATAGGGAAAAAAAAAGACAAAGGTAAAGTAAGAGATGTCTCAGCCTGGCTATTTATTATTTTAAAAATATATTAACCAAATGATGTTTTGCCTTTGTTTGATAGTGATCTCTGCTCTTTAAGACAGAAGATAGAAGATGTTGAAAAGTTCCTCCATACTTGGCTTGTAAAGGAAACTTCCCCCCAAATGTAAATCTGTCTAGTATGAAGTATTTAGCTTCACATGCCTCTCTGATGAACTCTTATGTTAATAACAAGGTGCAGCTTCTCTCCTTCAAAGACAAAATCACATTATTGCCTCACTTTCAGGGCTAACATTCGGGGAGGCTAAAAAGAACACCTAAGCTCATGAAAACTGATACAAAGGTCAATTTATCTCCTTCCTCCCAACCAAGCCCTTCATGTAATTAAATGTGCAGGACTTGACGCTCACCCTGTTTACTACTCTTTTTCTGATTTTCTGGGTTTTGTCACCTTGATTAAACATGACAACAGATGAATGTGCGAGTAAAAAAAGGCCACTGAAATTAGGCACAGGCTTAAGCTAAGTGCTCAGTTTCACTCTGGAATAATGAAGTAAATGAAAAATGTTCAGATTTTTGCTGAGAAGCTTGTTAAACACATTGTTTATAAGCTATAGTGCCTGGCAGTTTGGCTGGGAATGTTTAATTGAGAGTGTTTTTAACTGGACGGTTCTGGGTGCAAAATACAATAGGGTATAGGATGAGGTGGTTTGGTTAAAATGTCTTTAATTTGTTTTTCTTTTAAAGCTGAGAATCTTACAATAACCAAAGAGGAAGAGAAATTCTCTAGCAATAGCCAGAAATATCCTAAATGGCTGTGGCTAATGCAAACAAATTATGAAGGGAATATAGACTCTCAGTTCTCCTGTGGTTTAACTATAGAGAAGATCAGGTTAAGACCTTTTTAAAGGAGTGATGATTATGCTTCTTCTGTGGCTTCTTGAGTTGTCTTTTCTAGCCATGCAGCACTGCAGATAGACCATTGGTCTGATCTAGCAAAATAATCTTTATTTCACCATTATGCAATTTGGCCTTGGACAACTTACATTGTACAATTGTACCATGAATTTACCTGTTTTCATTGAGCAGGTGTTTGGAGTATACACCTTTGCAGGGGATAATGGCAAAGTGAAATATTCCAGACTTATTTTAGCGTGTGTTTGTTGGTTTTGTTGGGTTTGTGTTGTTACTTTTTTTTGTGCATGTGTTTTCTTTTTAACCTGTTTCTTTAACGACTCTGTCACTAAAGGAGAATATTATGATTTCATCCTTTCATCTTATCTGCATTTTCAGTTCATACAACAAAATAGCTTAAGGTGATCATAACCAATAATGTTAGATACCTTCATATTACTATTCCCAGAATGATGGAATAGAGATGTTGTTTGACCCAAGAAGCACAGCTTATAAGGGGAGAAAAATGTCTTCAATTTCTCCCCAACAACCCTCCCCTCCCTCCCCATTCTGAGATATGCATACGAGGGGAAATCCTTGGAAAACCTAAATGGGGAGAGGGAGAGATGGATTTTTTTTTTCCCTGGACTGAACTTCAAAATTGAAGTGACTGACTCAAGTGCTCTGTATTAGGACATGGAGACAGGTCCTAGGCATACCTGTGGTGCTAGCCTATGCCCTGAACTCAGCTGATGCCGCTGTACAATCTGGTATGTCTAAAGCTTACACAAAGTGTTTTCTGATTAACATGTGCCTTGTATTCTGTCCCCTTTCACATAAAGTTTTGGGTGAAACGCCAGCTTGAAAGTTAACATTTCTTTGTGTTTCCCTGGCCTTCTCTTTTATTTGATTGTTCTTGTGCTACTTTTTCAATCCTGTGTTGAAATATTAGTAACACCACTTTCAGGACTTGATCCTCTGGGAAGTGCTAGGCATAGAAACTCTATCAAGAAACCAATTCAGTTGAATGAGCTTACTGATGGCTGCAGCCTTACTGCCTGCTAAGGCTGTGATGATGGACAAAATGGATTCCTCTTGTAGTTACCCTTTGCGCTGGTCATAAAATAAAAGCATTCAGAAATATACAGGAAATTTAAAAGCAGTTAGAATTTTTCAATGCTGTCATCTACTTTGTCATGGTTTGCTGCTTATCAAGTCTGTAGGAGCAAAAAAGATCTTATTCTTGCTTAATCTGTCTCCCCTTTACCTCTTTAATTAGGGTTTGTGTATTTTTCAGTCACATCCCCGTGTGGTTAGCCAGGCATATTAGGTGTGGATTTGTTTGCATGATGGGTTAGAGACTCCTATTGTGGCTTTCCAGCCTTAGCTTTAAGACTTACAGATATGGCAGGTTTGAAAGAAAGAGTACTAGAATCTTTGCCTCAACATGGCCTCCTCTCGTCTTATGTCCATTACTGCTGCAATCAGCTTGGATGCTGTTTGTCCCAACTGACCTGCTGAAAGCACAGGGGAAGGCTGATGTTTTGTTAACCAGTTGGGACAAACATA
Source organism: Pogoniulus pusillus (assembly GCF_015220805.1). NCBI lineage: Eukaryota > Metazoa > Chordata > Aves > Piciformes > Lybiidae > Pogoniulus > Pogoniulus pusillus. Next base: position 19,925,133 of record NC_087275.1, on the reverse strand, counting down.
TGGTTAAAAAGAAAAAAAAAGAAAGTAATACATCAGACACTTTAATTCCTGTTCATATTCCCATTCCAGCACAAAATGTCATTAAATTGTGAGAGTGATTATACATAATGACTACTTGATACTTTGATTTTGCTCAAAAGATCTCTTTTATCTCATCATTATTTACACTTTAAATTCTGCTTCAGAATCTACATTACTGTCAATTTATATGATGCAGATAGTTAATTAACACTGATTAAGAGCAGCAGTGTGTGAGGAAGAAGCTATTTTGCCACATATAGTCATTTTGTTAAGCCTTAAATATTATGATTTAATGTGACTGATTAATGAAAAATGTGTATTTGCTGCTTGTTAGAATTAGCTTGGTTGCACCAATTTGAATTCCATCCGTGCAGCTGATAGATGAGAGGTACATGCCTCAGTTGGGAGGTTCCATGAAAGCTGCTTCCTCACTAGTCTGGCATAGGAGTTAACAACTGCAGCTATAACATTGTAAGTGGTAGCAACACAACAAGCAATACAGAAAGGCATACTTGAAACAGACTTTTGAATAAAAGGCTGGACAGTGAGAACCTCCTTACTTAGCCTTTTCCTGTATGCCTTTATAGCATCTGGTTAGCCTCAAAAACTGAACTTAGGAAAAAACCCTACTGTTAAAAGGAAGGAGAAAGACTTATTGGAGGAAAGCAAAATCTCTGAAGATAAGCTCAAGTGTGATACAAACCAAACAGGTCAAGGAAACAAATTATTTGAAACTTTAAGATAGAGGGAGTTGATGAGTGTGAAAGAACACAGCTGATAAGAACTTGGTTGTTTTTTTTTTGTGGGGTGAATTCTTGAAGAACATCCATGTTCAGTCTTTCAACCTTGGGCAAGTGGTGATGAAAATAAAGGTGAAAAGTAGTGAACCTAAAAAAACCCACAATTAGCCAAAATATTTGAAAACGGGCATCTGAGACAAAGCAATCTGGTACAAAGCAACTCAATCTCTAAGGAACTGATTCTAGAAAATATTGTTTTAAAACAATTTTTAGAACTTCCAGAAGGACCAGACATGAGATATATTCTTTGCAGTACAGGCCACCTGAATGTAGTCAAGCAAAAGAGTACACAGAGATATCAAAAGCATCCTTCATAATATGCATTGTATCCTAATGTGAGTGAAATGCCTCTTTACTGCCTTCAATGAAGAGGACCAAACCAGATTTTGGAGAAACAGGTCTCTTCTCAAGAGGTCATAAGTGATAGAACAAGAGGGAATGGCCTCAAGCTGTGACTGGGTAGATTTAGATTGGATATTAGGCAAAAAAAAAATCTCACAGCAAGAGTGGTCAGGCATTGGAATGGGCTGCCCAGGGAGGTGGTTGAGTCACCAATCCTGGTTGTGTTTAGAAGTCATTTGGTTGTGGTGCTTGGGGATATGGTTTAGGGCGAACCTTGTAGAGTAGGGATGTTGGACTTGAGGATGTGATTTAGGGTGAACCTTGTAGAGTAGGGATATTGGTTGGACTTGGTGATCCTGAGGGTCTTTTCCAGCCTGAGTGTTTCTGTAATTATGTGTCAAAGGTCAAATTAACCTTATAAAGGAACAAAGTGAGTATTGGAGACTTTTGAAGCTCATCTGGACATGTGTGAGTGCAACCTGCTCTAGGCAAACCTGCTTTGTCAGGGGAGTTGTTCTCAAGAATCCTCAGAAATCCCTTCCAACTCCTGCTACTCTGTTACTGTGATTTTGAGAGGCAAAGTTCCTGCAGAAAAGCCATGTGAATTCCTTGCACTAATCTGCTTATTACCTGTCTTTGTTGTAACGTTCCCACCATTAGAGCTGTTCTACCGCTGGGGTCATCAGGCTCTGTTTGATTTGTGGCTCCAGATGTAGCGTACAGAAGATACAGAATTAAGTATGTGGAGCTTACTGCACATAAATTGCATGATCTGTCCGGACTGGCAGTTCTCAAGACCTAAGCTGCTTTCTCAAGAGCAGTTTCTAAGTCTGTTGTCAGGATGAGCGCGCTACATTTTGCTGTATACTTCAGCTGGAAAAATCCAATCTTTCTGCTCACCTTGCATCTCAAGGGAAAATGAGGCAACTGCATTATTACCATTCTCTTTTGAAGGCAGCTCCAAGAAATGATCCCAACTATATTGCAAGAGAAAGAAATTCTAGAAGGAATTAATCCATTAAATGCCAGTGAATTGCAGGCTAAGTATGAGATGACTTGAAGAGTTATAAAGAGAGAGTGACTTCTGTAACCTTTTGCTTGTATTGACTTGCAATTGCTGTTTTTCCTCGGGTACTTAACATCAGGGGGGTTTCTTTTAGAGAACTAAGGCAGAAAATTACAGGCTGGCAGGTCTAAATTTTAGAACACAGAGGTAAACACAATGTACTAGGGAAAGAAGTCTGGCACAGCCTTAGCGAAGGATAGACATACTTTGAAAGGTTTTAATGTTTTTAATTTTTTGGGGGGAAGAGAGGGGATGTGGAATTGGAGAAGGTGGGTAAAGTGAATGCAATCAGAACAATGTAACTGTATCTTTATTCATCAAAGTTCATATTAAGTGGTATGAAAGATACCATGGGGTAAGAGAGGTTTTCATGTACATTAATGATTGTCTAGAAAAGAAATAGAGAACATGATTGGTTTTCATGCTGGAGGGAAAGCACTCTTGGCGATCTGTGCTGCTTTGGGTTGTTCAACATATTCATAGATAAACCAAAGAAGGTTACAAATATTAATGTCTTCTGATGGAACAACTAACTTGCGCCTAAGTAGAGTTGGAAAGAATTAGAAACGTCTTGCAATATGGGGAATAAATTGGCATGAGCAGAACAAAATGAGTGCAGCACACTGCAAAAAGAAGGTAGTTCTAGTTAGTTGTATAGTACTGGACTTTAAGTTAGTTCTCAAAGCTAGAAAATAAGCATGACAAACTTCTCTAAACATCCTTTATCAGCTGCTTTTGGGGCATGGATGATGAGTATATAGACATTTGTTATCCTGCTCTACTGTTATTAAAAAAAAGTATTTTTATTAAGAAATTAATGGCCTAAGAAAGTGGTAACAAAGATTCTGTGCAGCTACTATTAAGGCACAGTCTTTGTAAAGTACTGTGCTAGGGAAGCTGGACGGGAAGAGATTTGCTTAGACTGAACTTGCAACAATGTAGTGAGAGGGCCAGATTTCCATTAATTTAGTACTGTAAGTTTTAAACAATATTTCAGCTGGATCACTCTTTCACTTTAGCTCATTGATGTCGCTTCCAATACCTTTGGATGCACTTTTTGAAAAGCTTCTGTGAACCAGCTATGGCAGTCTATGTAATTATGTTACATAGGAAAGCTGAGTCCACTAGCACATAATGGACTAGTACATACTTGCAAGTTCAGCTGTGGTATATATTACTTTATCAAATGATATTAAAAACCTAAGAAGATGCAAGGGCTTGAATATTTTTAATTGTTGCATTTGACTGAAGAGGGGACGTGCTGTTATTTATATTTTTAAATAGCTGGAAAACATAGGAAAGGCCCAAGCACAAATTGTCACTCATATTTAAGTGTTCAAATTTCACTGAAGTTCAAAGAGAGCTGGGTTTTGTCGGGTTTTGGGCTTCGAGGCTCATGATTCGCTTGATGGAGGTACAGGAAGCCTGGTGGAGCCACTAATTTTCCAAGTAAACAGAAACCTTAAAGGCAAGCAAGTCTTGAATTTCATCAAGAGTTTCCAAGATGCAAATGAGGGTTACTTGCTCACTTAGTAGCTGTCTTCATGGTATTTTCATATAAATTTATATTACTTAACTGATTAACATAGTAAACTTGCTGTTTCCAATTTTTGAATGTTATCTTGGGATCATTCAGAATGTCAAAATTCCCTCAGAGAACTTATCTACATCTTGGTAGTATCACTTCTCAATTTTAGATGCTATATAAAAATTGAGAGATATTATCTTTTTAATTTATTTAAGGCATATTTAATTTGTTCTCCTTAAAACCTTTTGTCCTCCAGCTAAACCAAACTTCCTGCGATTTTTGTCTTTCATCAAGTAGAGCAAATGTAATGGATTTTGTGTGGTTTGAATTACTAATATGATTTGTGCATACTATATCACACAAATTATCTGCTAAACTGATGACAAAGCCAGTACTAGACTGACTACTGGTCAGGTAGCATTCCATAACTTACCTTTTGTTTGGCTTTGTAAAGAAACAAGATTAAGTCCTGAAAATTAGTCTAGATCTCTCCCATTGCAGCAACTTCTCATAGATGAATCCTCTGTAGCAGCAGTCATTAATGCAAGTATATTTTGCTCTCTTTTCATTTAGTGTGGCATAAATAAAATTTTGTCCATCATGGTGATCTCAGAAGCAATAACTAAATGCAAATGATGCTTCTTTTTACTCATTATGCCTCGTTGTTTTGCAGTATTTGAGCAACCTAGTGCCTGCATAAGTACTGATTTTATTTTGATGCTTACTAGGGCCAAATCACTTCAGGGACATTTCAGCAATTTCATTATTGAAGTAGTATTATGTAGAACTTAGTTTGCTTTGCTAAATTGGTATGATTTGCTTAGATCTCCTAGTACTGGCTGTTTGTGCTGACCAGGAGTAATCATTATGTAGGGCTTCTGCTGTTGTTCACCCTCCTCCCTTTTCCTCCCTCCTCCTCACCTTCCGTGCCTTCCCTCCCAGCCCCCCCCCCCCCCCCCTTTTTTTTTTTTTTTTGTGTTTCTTTGTTTGAACTCTCTATTACTTGAGACCCATCCCTCAAGCAAATGAAGCAGCTGTGCCCTCTGCAATCCGTCTTCCTCTGCGGGTGCTATGTGTGGTGCATGGGGTAGGGCTACTCCTGTTCTGCAGTTGGGCTGTTGCTGTGATTGAGCCCAAGCCTGCGTCATCTAATATGACAGGCAAACTGTCAGAAAGAATACAGTCAAATTGAGAACTTGTCTCTATGGGTGGAAGAAAAATCTAGCACAGCTAGGAAGTCACATTAGTGCAGCAAAATGCTTAAGATGTGCTTCATGTTCTACAATGGTTTAAAAACATAACAGCAGACCTGTAACTCAGAATGCAAAGTGGTTGTGCTCTTGAAGGGGTTCATAATCCAGAGAAATGGTTTGCTTCATAGAGATGTTTCTAGAGCCCATGGTGTTTCTCCCTTCAGAGTCACTCAGAGGGAAATGTATTGTCTTTCCTGTGACTCAGGAATTCTTTTCCATTGCTGCATTTTCAGGTGCCTTGACTGTTCTGCTTCTGCAGACCTGGGGAATAAGGACTCCTTTTTCGTTAAAAGATTTGCAATTAAGCTTGAGGTGAAGGGGGAAAAAATCATAGGGGAGAGGTGGGCATTAATAAATCCATGCTTGCTGATAGGATTATGTAATACAGCAGAGTCCAGTACTACCGATCTCTTTGGTAGTGTCTGGAAGAACTCTGCTTCTCAGGCAGCGCTGTGGAGATTGCCTTGCTTATTCTCATGCTCTGCTTGGTCCCGTGGCTCTGGCAGGCAGGTTTTGTATTTCCCTTTAACAGGGACCAACATGTGAACAAAATGGTGTCTGTGCTGGAAATAGTGTACCACCAAAGCTTTGATCTAATTCTTTCTACATTTTCTTTTAACACCAAGACGTTTAGAAATATTTCTCCGCGAGTTCTTACAGAAAAGCCTTGTCCTTTGTGTGCTAATGCCTGTCAGAATGTGTTTCAGATTCTCAATCTTACATCTACTGAGTAAGCTCGCCAGTGGTGTCTGGGTAAAAGCTGTGCTGGCTCAGCCAAACCTCTGGCCTCCATTCTTCTTTGCCTTTAGCAGCAATAGCGTTTTTCTCAATGCTGAGCCCATCTGAGGAGGGTGGGATACAGCCGAGCAACATTCAGATCTTTGTGTCCGTTTTCTTAGTCCTTTCTCTCCTGTGGTGGTTTTGGGATGGAGGTATCTGTGGCACACATTCAACTCTTCTTGGAGTTTACAGAAACTTTTAATGAAGTTGATTTTCAGCAATAATAACAAAGATTGCTTCCAATTTGTAGGTCTAGGAGTCCTCTGAGCTTGGAATCACTACTTGTGAGAACTCCCGAAGGCTTATTGAGGGCATGAGAGGAATTAGCCGAGTTAGATTTTGTGGAGTACTTTGAAGCATACTCAGTAATAAATGTCATCTGCAATAATGGAACTGAGAGATTGGGGTTTACAAATCTTTTGACATTTTGCCATTTCTTTCTTTGGTTTGTTGTGTTGTTTGGTTTGGTTGGGGTTTTGTTTTGATTTGTTTTTTTCCTGTAGTTTAGTGTTGGGAAGGCTTGCTGGCTCTGGTGGGAGACTGTGTGGCAGCAGGGCTCATTCACCACAAGTGGAGGTTTCTCACATGAAAAATTAGAGAATAAGAACCCACCAAAAATGGGCATCTTAGATGTTTTCTGCACCCAGATACAAGCTGCTGCAGTCTGTCTTGCATTAATATTAGAGTATTTATCTGTATGGAAGATGACAGAGAAGTGACCAGTCTGTGGAACTCATAAGGTAGCTGGCTGCTCTGGTCTATATGTAATCTTGCCACTTAATTACTTTCACTGAAAGTTCTGATCTGCTTTACTTCTGTCTTTTTTGAAATGCTTGCTCTTTCCTACACAGGTCCAGTGAGAAGTGTGCTAGCCTTTGCTGTTGTTTAGTTGTAAAACTCTGTTATGATGTAGGTAGTCAGCAGGATATTAAGAAGCATTAGGTCAGCCATGGCATTTACAGAAGAGTCCCAGACTGAAAGGTCTTAGATCTCAGGCAGTGTATTCTTGTAAGTAATGACTCTGTTTATGGGAAAAGTGTTAACTTTGTAAATGACTCAGAAGAAAAGCTATACAAATATTAATTAACTCAATTTTTCAGAACTCTGATATAGCTAATTACTTGTATTTATTTTGCTTATAAAATAATTTTGTGGGAAAGAAAGAAATAATCCAAAGTACTTCTCTCATTTTTACCTGTTTGGTTTTGGTGTTCTTTATCATAGGAAGAGTAGGGTTAGGGTCATGTATCAGCTCTTGCTTCAGGAAGCTAAGATGCATGACTTCTGCCCCTAACTTAGCAATTAGATATTTCTCTAGTTTTTCAGCTTCTCCCTATTCACTAAGGGAAAAAGAACCTTATCTACACATATTACTCTGGTGTTTTGTAGTCCAAATTGGGATGCCTATCCAAAATTAATACCTACCCTTTCATTCAATTAATTATTTAACACACAATTAAAAGCAGGCATTTAAATTACAGACAGATTTTTTTTCCTCTCTAGCTGCTTAAAGGCTCCCATCACCTGCACCTATTGCATTCACTACTCAGCATTTCTCTGTGCACTCAGGTCTCTACAGTGTCCTCCACCAAAACCTGTATTTCTCTCCATTCCAAAGATGCAACTTGTTAATGATTTCTGCTTCTTTTTATGGCTTCACATGATGACCTTTTCTTTTAATTGTGGAAGCCTGCTTTAATTTAATGGAAGTTCCTGTCTTGTGAGACTGATAATGTAACACTACATGACTTTTTTTTTTCCTGTAGTGATTTTTCTTTTTTTGTAGGCAAAAACAATTGCATGCCTAATTATCCTTATTAGTGATTCTGATTTTGAAACTGATTCAGATGAATACCCCTTCGAAATAAAAGGTTGAACACTTGCACATTGAATCAGAGTAGCAATTTGGAAAAGCTTTTTGGGTTTTTTGTTCCTTTTGGTAGAGATATTGTAATTTCATACTATTTAGCCCTAAAATGCTGGCTATCATGACAGAACACACTACGTGAGAAACACATTGGGAGATGATAAATTATGAAAAGAATTTTGGCTTTCTGAGTGATGCCAATTACGAAATCATATACATTAAAGCAGTGTGAAAACTAACTAGCTCATCTGTATTTGCTGTAGACTAAATTCTGCTTTTGATATTTTCCCTCATTGTTTTGTACTCCAGTAGCAATTGTAACTATTTTCAAGGCTGCTTTGACATTTAAAAGCCAACATCCAAGAAATGCTTTTTACTTCAAATTTTTATTTTACCTTATGTTGAGCTAAGTCTCTGGGATGATCATTCAAAGTAGGCACCTGCTAAAGTGAAGGTGGCAAATAAATTCCTTTGCACAGAACATTTCCATAATATTACATTTTGCAAATGAACACCCTCTCGACTCCCTCAGGAATTATAGAAGGAAGACATAAATAACTGCTAGCAGACCTGTCCTGGGCTTCCTTCAGGCTCTCCACTGAAGCTATATTGCCAACCCATTCTTGTTCATTTATGTTTTGCCCTTGGGAGATGGGAAAAGGATGAGATTCAGGGGCAGAGGGAGAGCTTCTACCTGCCCCTGCCTCTCATCTCTTTATTTCCAGATGCCATCTTTCCCATCACCTCTTTCCAGATGCAGCCTTTGCTGCTACACCTGGCTGTCAAGTCTGGGAGGCATGCTTGACAGGAAGCAATTTGGATTCACTTTGTCATCTGACCTTATCAGAGTCTCCAATTGTCACCATAAAGAGTAAGAAATGAGAAAGAGAAAGCAAGGCCAGATTCAGAAATGTTGGGGTTGAAAGTGCCATCTGAAGGTGCACTTGCTCTCTGCCCTCTTCCTGTGCTGGCTGAGGTCCTTGCAGGTGTCAAAACTCATTTCAAGTCCAGCAGTTCAGTCCATCAAGGACAACTAACAGCTCACCCATTCAAGGCTCGTGTTTGGACCAGTTAGTGTTTTCTAATTGAAAGACTATTGAAAAGGATTCATAGAATCATAGAATAGTCTGGGTTGGAATGGATCTCCCAAGGTCATCTAGTCCAACCCTTCTGCAATCAGCAAGGGCATCTTCAACTAGTTCAGGTTGCTCAGAACCCTGTTGCACCTCACCTTGAATATTTCCAGGGATGGGGCCCCAACCATCAACTAGGGCAACCTATTCCAATGTTCCACTACCCTCATAGTACAGAACTTGTTCCTCACATCCAATCTAAATCTATTCTTCTCTAGTTTGAAGCCATCACCCCTAGCACTGCAGGCCTTTGTAAACAGTCTCTCTTCATCCTTCTTGTAGGTCCCTTTCAGGTACCAGAAGGTTGTTATTAGGTCTCTGTAGTAGAAATCAATAATTGGTTATGAATAACAACTACTAATTTTGCTATGAATATTAATTTCTATTAATAATATTTTAAATTTGGGAAAATTCCTGTCAACCAAAAATCCAAAGACTCTCAGGGAAGTAGTTGCACAAAGGGTATTTACAAACATGGAATTAAACAGTTTGAACAATCAGAACTTGGAAAATAGGAACGCAAAACCAGGAAACTTTCTAACTATGGAGTGTTAGCATTAACTCTAGCATATATACTCACAATGCTTTGGTCCTTGAGTAAGTTTCCCACACTTATGCTTCCAAAACTCATGATAATGATCCCAAGGTAAAATACAAAATATTCCAGGCAGAGGGAAGGAGAGAAGAACTGAGCTGCTGCTGAGCTGCTAGTGCAAGCTGCAAACAGGTGGCCGCAGTGATTCCCAGTTAATGAGCCAAGAATGGGGTGCTGCTCCTGGTGGAGGGTCAGTGCAGAAATGCTGTTTCTAAATCAACCTCCATTAAATATGTTACTTTGAAAATTAAACTGGCCAGTAGGCACTCCATCGTTGTTCTTGCCAATGAATTCAAAGCTTTGTGCCTCATGTGTCCACACAGGCATGTTAAGGGGCAACACAAGACACCTGACTTGGTGGTCCTAAGTCCCTAGCCTTCAAGGCTTTGCTGGGGCCAAACCCTGCATTGGCTCATCCACTCAACTCTTGGACCTGCAACAAGAGGAGGAGAGCAAGGGTTATACCAGTCTGGCAAGATTTATGCCCTACCAGGACAGTCTCCCCATAAGTTTTTCTTCTCCAGGCTGAACCGTGCCAGCTTCCTCAGCCTGTCTGTGTAGCAGAGGTGTTCCAATCTGCTGATCATATCATGGCCCTCCTGTGGACCTCCTCTATCAGGTCCATGTCCTTTGTGTATTGAGGGCTCCAGACCTGGACACAGTACTCCAGGTGTGAGCAGAGTAAAGTGGCAGAAACACCTCTCTGGATCTGCTTGCAGTGTTTTCTTTTGATGCAGCCCAGGATGTGATTTGCCTTCTGAGTTGCCAGCACACACCAATTGCTTGTGTCCAGCTTCTCATCCATCAGCACCCAAAGTCCTTTTCCATAGGGCTGCTTTCGATCAGCTCCTCCCTCAGGCTGTATCGATAGTGAGGATTGTTCTGTCCAAAGTTCTTCACACTTTTAATTGTTCACTGTTTAGGAGACCTCTGTAAGAAATACGTTTTTTTTTTTTGGTCAGAGAAATGGCTGCTTCAGCATTTGCTGATGGAAGATGTATTTTTCTGGGGGAAACAAAAAAGGTTTCCCATTTTTCTGAGGAACATCTATGTTCTCACCAGTGTAGAGTTGTCTTCATTTTGCAGGAGATGATATCTCCAGACAAAAAAACTTCGGGTGTTGCTTTTTTTCCCTTGTTTTTCTCAGCAGTTCCCAAGAAAATAACATTGATGAAAGAAATAGAACTGATTGACAGCAAAGAAATGTTTCTTTTCCTTGACTTTAAATTGACTTTAAATTGTTGTGGGTGCTGGTGTTTAATTGGTGCTTTTGTATTTTGTTTTTACTAGAATAGCAGATAAATATCCTCATCTCTTTGATAATTATATTTATAGTCTCAAATCAGTTTATGCAATTGATTTAAATTTTATTTTCCATATTAAGGTTATTTTGTCCTGATTTCAGCATTCTCTCAAAATTTTTCTCTAGTGCTTGTTTTTTTTTAGTTCCTTACAATAAGCCTTACTTTCGAGTCTGGTCAGAGCATCTTTATCCAGTACTGTTTTCCTGTTCCTTTTCTTAAGGATATCTATCTTACCTCTGCCTGAAACTTCCTCCTTGCATGATTTGTGCTTTTTCCCTCCCATGCCTCAAATAGTGATGAATATAAATAATCCTTATCGATTTAGAGGGGCATCTGAAGTTCCTGTGTGGAGTCAGAATAAAGCCAGAATTCTAAAGGAGCATTAGTTTTACTCTCACTATATTAAAATTCTGTAGTATTTGTCAAACTTCTATGTTAGTCATTAGATAAAACCCCTAGAGGGAGACATGATCACAGATGGATTATTGTAATGCCTCATCACCAATCTTTTCACAATAGCTGAAGTAATTTCTCTAGGTCACTTTGCATAGCCAAGTACTTGATAATTGGGTAGTGATAACAACATTCTTGTTTCTAAGTGCCTAATAATTATTTTTTTCTCCTGTTCTAGTCTTTTTATGTTGTTTAATTTTTATGTTGTTTAATTTTTATGTTGTTTAATTTTTATGTGGTTTAATTTTTATGTGGTTTAATTTTTATGTGGTTTAATTTTTATGTGGTTTAATTTTTATGTTTAATTTTTATGTTTAATTTTTATGTTGTTTAATTTTTATGTTGTTTAATTTTTGTGTTGTTTAATTTTTGTGTTGTTTAATTTTTGTGTTGTTTAATTTTTGTGTTGTTTAATTTTTGTGTTGTTTAATTTTTGTGTTGTTTAATTTTTGTGTTGTTTAATTTTTGTGTTGTTTAATTTTTGTGTTGTTTAATTGTTGTTTAATTTTTATGTGTTGTTTAATTGTTGTTTAATTTTTATGTGTTGTTTAATTGTTGTTTAATTTTTATGTGTTGTTTAATTGTTGTTTAATTTTTATGTGTTGTTTAATTGTTGTTTAATTTTTATGTGTTGTTTAATTGTTGTTTAATTTTTGTGTGTTGTTTAATTGTTGTTTATATTAATTAAAAAAACCCAAACCAAACAAAAAAAATCCCCACAAAAAAAAAATCACCTCGACTGAGGTTTGTTGTTTGTTAAATTATGGAGCCTTGGAGGAAAAATAGTTAGCCCTAAACAGTGACACAGCTTCCTAGTGTTGCACCCTACAACCCACTCAGACTTTCTCTCCCTGACTGTCCTGCACTGAGGAATCTCTGTATTTGACTGCATTTTTCATGCTTCTGCTCCTGGTTTGAAAGGCACAGCAATGTGTGTTTATGCAAAAAAGATTATCCTAGCATGCTATATTGTTGGGATGTTGACAGGGTAATTAACCTGTAGTATGATCCTGTTAATTCAGTTCCTGAAACATAATTTACTGTTTAGAAGCCTTTAGCCATTTTCTTACCTTTTTTAAAAGCATGAATTCCATTAAATTACCTCATAAATATTTATCTTTTACCTTACATTGAATAAACATTATTTTCTGACATTAATAAAGATTTCAGTATTGCCTGCTGAACGTCTGAAAAATGGGACCTTAATTCTGTGCTAAATTTCTCAATTTTTTAAAGATTATATTTGAGTTAAAAAAAATTTGCAGAGGTTGAACCTCTGAAAAGCAACTGCCTGTTTTAATAATGCCAAATGGAATATTAGCTGGTAGACATGTGGAACTTGTTTTCTTTGAAGAAAATAAGATGCAAATACATTCAGAGAAAGGCTAAACTCTACCTAACAGCTTTATGTTTTAAGGGTTGTGATGAAGATGATGTTTTCTTGCCTGCTTCCTACTCAGATTTCAAGCCAGTGAAAAAGGAGCTGTCTTGCTGATAACAGATTTCTCATGAGATCTGAGATCCTGAGGAGTTCCATTAAAAATCTCTCCTTGAGGAATCTTTCTGCCTTCCACTATTTTTGTTAGCTTTTAAAACTCCTTTTATTTATGATTTGGCATAGAAACCCTTTTCTGTTTTGTTTATTCTTGTTTATACCTCCCCTGCCGCTCCCTGTCCCTCATGTTTACTGTGACTCTACTGTTGCATTTTATGTGCTGCCTCCCCGACTAAAACAAAATCAAAACCACAGGCACACAAAGGTTTCTTTTAACATTTTCTGAAACCTGGAGATGCATTGTGGAACTGCTGGTGTGAGAACTGGCAAAGGAAGTGATGCTTTAAGGCTAATGTATGTGCCAGGCAGACCAGACTCATAGAAGAAGGGTCTGTAACTAGACAATAGAATCATAGAATCATAGAATCAACCAGGTTGGAAGAGACCTCCAAGATCATCGAGTCCAACCTATCACCCAGCCCTATCCAATCAACTAGACCATGGCACTGAGTGCCTCATCCAGTCTTTTCTTGAACACCTCCAGGGACGGTGCCTCCACCACCTCCCTGGGCAGCCCATTCCAGTGGCAAATCACTCTCTCTGTGAAGAACTTCTTCCTAACATCCAGCCTATACCTACCCCGGCACAACTTGAGACTGTGTCCCCTTGTTCTATTGCTGGTTGCATGGGAGAAGAGGCCACCCCCCACCTGGCTACAATGCCCCTTCAGGTAGTTGTAGACAGTAATAAGATCACCCCTGAGCCTCCTCTTCTCCAGGCTAAACAGGCCCAGCTCCTTCAACCTCTCCTCATAGGATTTGTGTTCCAGGCCCCTCACCAGCTTTGTTGCCCTTCTCTGGACACGTTCCAGCACCTCAACATCTCTCTTGAATTGAGGGGCCCAGAACTGGACACAGCACTCAAGGTGTGGCCTGACCAGTGCTGAATACAGGGGAAGAATAACCTCCCTTGTCCTACTGGCCACACTGTTCCTGATGCAGGCCAGGATGCCGTTGGCTCTCTTGGCCACCTGGGCACACTGCTGGCTCATCTTCAGCTTACCATCTATCAGTACCCCCAGGTCCCTTTCCTCCTGGCTGCTCTCCAGCCACTCAGTCCCCAGCCTATAGCGCTGCTTGGGGTTATTGTGGCCAAAGTGCAGAACCCTGCACTTGGCCTTGTTAAATCTCATCCCATTGGCCTCTGCCCACCCATCCAGCCTGTCCAGGTCCCTCTGCAGGGCTCTCCTACCTTCCAACAGATCAACACCTGCTCCTAGCTTGGTGTCATCTGCAAACTTACTGATGCTGGACTCAATGCCCTCGTCCAGATCATCAATAAAGATATTGAACAGGACTGGGCCCAGCACTGATCCTTGGGGAACACAACTAGTGACTGGCTGCCAACTGGATGTGGCACCATTCACCACCAAGAAGTTAAATATCCTGATACAGCTGTGCTAGTCTTTTCCCAGTTAAACAAAGTCTTCAAGAAAGATGGAGAGTTGTCCTCTTTAACTGGTGGAGAGAGGATTAGGTGAAAGGAGTGATTTGCTTCACCAGGCTGGGGTCTAAAGTGCCTCTAGGCTGTACTTGATGCCATACACAAGCTGTGCAGGAGACTCAAAAAACCTAAATTCTCCTAAACCTAGGCACAATACCTGGAGTCCCTCAGGAAAAGGCATCCTGCAAAAGGCACACAAGAAATTGGTTGTTTTTTTTTTTTTTCTTAAACATTTTACTGGAGCTTGATGCATTGCTGAGACTACTTGGATTCCTAGTCACTTAACTGCTTGAGGGACTGTGCCTCATCTTGCTTTGCACCTACTTTGTGTGGCTGACGAGATGCCTGCAGTGTATTTTCCCAACTCTCAGCTTTTTCTGGAGTTTATTCTCCCGTCATGGTACAAAGTGATCCCAGGTGTCTACCATTCCAAGCAGACTGCAAGAGTCAGCACCAGGAATGAGCTTTCTCAAAAAGAAGTGTTATTGGACCACCAAGACAGAATTTAGACTTTATGCTGCCTATGTTTTTAAAATGTTTTTATTATACTCCTTGAGTTTGCACCTAGGTTTCTTGTGTTTACATTGCTGGTATTTAGCAGGGAGAAATCCTTTAATTTTAAGGTCACAGATTATATGCAATCAATGAAATCTAAATGAAATATTCATTGATGTCCAGTCAATCACAACATCACTAAAGAGAAAAGGAGGAGAAATATTAATTTCCAGGGCTGTGACAAACTTGCTGTTCCACTGGAAGGTAGTTAAGACTGTTGCTACAAGACTGCTGTAGTGCAGGAGAAGCTGCTAAATTATGTAATTTATCTTTTCTTTTTTTTTTTTAATCCAAATAATCAGAATGGTCTCTTTGCTCCAGACTTTCACTTGAATTGATATCTTTTATTTCATCTGTATAAATATTTCATGCTGGATTTGATTAATCAAAGGCATGAGAAATATTTCTCCTCTTGGTCCTATGTGAATAATAATTTCGAAACATACTTTTCCCTTACATAAGCACTACAGGAATTGTGTTTTACCTTTGAAAAGGATGAGGAGCGTAATTAAAGTATCAGTTAATTGTTCAGAGACATTTTATTGATATATCTGAATATATAGTGTTGTCTGTTGCTCAAAAGCATTTCATTTCTTTCAAAAACTGAAGAGAAAATTGGAACTTTAAGTGGTCAACTGCAGAATTTGAAAAGAGGACTTTGGAAGAATTTGAAGCACAAAAATCTAGCTTCAAAAATCACAAACATTGTTTACACCTACTAAACCATGAAAGAGAACATGGTGAAAAGGGAATGCACAACGCTAAGCAGAGGCGTTGCATTCTGGCACCAAAGCTGGGCATGTTACATGCAAACTCCTTGGAAGCTTTTACATTTGTCATCACTGCAGTAAAGATTCTTAAAGGTAAAGCACTCTGAAGGGGTACATAGAGGACAACAGAGGAAGGAAAGAGGAGGCTTTCTCTTGGCTAGATAGTTTCACAGTTTCCTTTTGCATGTCTTATTTCATCTCTTTGTTGCAGCTGATGCTGATCCCTCCAGGACACAAAATTCTATGCAGAGCAAGGCCAAGTCTACTTCAGTATGGTAGTTTAAATGTAGCCTCTTTTCTCCTGTGTCTCAGTGGCATCTGCTTCCATCTGTTTAAAAAGGAGGATTACAAAGTACCAGTTTCAGCTGGTTTTGTCTTGTGTAATATACAGTGAAGACTTAACAACTTACATACTTACAGCAGAACCTCAGAAGTTTTATTTGCTAGACCCTTGCAGAGGACATTCAAGTGGGTGTAGTATATATATAAAGGAGCTACAGCACCGTAGAGATATGAGCAAAGATGTGACATACCAAAAGAAATTAAAACCAAGGAACCAACCCATTCTTAGCTATGCCAATGGATACATATCTTTATACCTATTTCTGTCTAGTCAGCCTGGGTACAGTTAACCAGACTGTACAGTGCTGTCTCACTTTCTGCTTCTGAGTGTGATCAATTCTCAGCTCCAACAACCACCTTGTAGTGAAATGAGCCAGTTTAATTGACAGGAGATTTCTCAAGTGCTAGAAGAAATTTTCTGTCTGGCTGACATACTCAGCACTTTGCTCCACAATGCAGCAGTGGCATCTCCCCTGAAAAGGAGCAGAAATTTCCTCAGCTATTATACTTTGTCAGTTCCCCTTATCACTTCAAGTAGTTGAGTCTAAGGAATTTTGATTAAACTTGCAAAAAATTTTACCCTTCCTTCTTTTCCATTCTTGCTGTGTGAATAAGAAAATGGTCTCAGTTTAGCATGGGATTCCTGTGGCTGTCGATCTGATAAACTGTTTATGTGCTCCTTTAACTACACAGCTAAGGGCACATGTCTTTGTTTTTGCCCTGATGTGTGTGCAGGTGCAAACTATTTGTCACCTTGTGATTTTAGTTGGGGCCTCCACTGAGTGTTGCTGAGGTGCGGGCTTCTTGTTTCCCTCAGGTATTACTTGTTTCAGTAATAACTAAACTTTATCTGGGAGGAATATTTAACCCTCCTTCCCTTGGACTACTAATGGGTGTTGTGCTCTTGAAAATGCTGATGTCCTCTCTGTCAGTGCAGTCAGAATCAGCTGCAAGTCATTTCAATTCTGGCTCAGAGGCATAGTGGAATTCCATTCTTGCAGAGCAGTCTACAGGGGCAGGGCTGTGTCTGTCTGTTTGGACCCTTGTTGGAGACAAAATACTGTGTTTGAATACAAAATTCTTCAAAAGCCTTGTTTTCAGGATAGTGTTTAGGCAGTTGTTAGAACCTGTCTGGTTTATTTCTCTCCTCTGCTCCTTTAGTTTTACCATTTTTATTTTCTTCTTCAGGCATTTCCATTTTCTCTTCAGTGTTTTGAAATTACAACTTTGATACACTTTCCTACTGTTCTCTCTACTCTGAGCTTGCTTCTCCTTATTGTAGACTATTGTGTTCAGCTGGATCAGATTTTACCATTAAGTAACATGTAATTACATATTGTCACTGACTAGTCTGTTTCAATTAGGTTTGGATGTATTACCTGTTCTGTTTTTCAGCTGATCACTTTTGTCCTATGGAACATTCCAGAGGAACAATTTTTTAACTAAAAGATTCTCCAATCACATTTTTGTTGTTGAACATATCCAAATAACTTGCACATTGTTTCCCACCATGCAATGCATCTGGATTGTCCATGTTGTGTCTCTCTGTGTGTGTTATAGCACTGCAATTATTTACCAGGGATCTCTGTGTGCTTGTGTCTGCCATTAAGATGAATGTGTACCAGATGCTGTTTTAAAATGAAGCACTATTATATAAGGCTGATGGATGGAAAGTTTGTCAAAAGTAGTGAAAGCTTCTACAGGGGATACAAAGCAGCTGGAGAAAATCTGTTGTGTGCTGATAAGTATTAATCTCTGGTTCAGCTATGCTGCATTTTGATTAGAAAGATGCTATGGAAAAGTCAAACACAGTTCCTGGTGTTCTCTATTTTTATGGCACTTCTAATTTGGTATTCACCTCTTTATTCTCAGCCAGCAAATCTACCATTTTTACACAAATGTCTGTTAAGAAGCAATACAGCATAATAAAAGTTGTCAAATGTGAACTGTATTTATTACTTCTACGTGAATGTCTTGTGGCCAATGGAAATTACAGTGCCCAGTTAATTGTTTTGCTTGTTATTTGTAAAGAATAGCTTGTACAGCAGATGAACAATACCAGCTTTTTTTTTTTTTGTCCACTATTATGTTACCAACAATACTGTTCTCTGCTTCAAAGTGCAACTATAATTGGAAATGTGGTTATGTAAATGTGGCATCACCTTATTCAGCCTTACTTCTTCCTGTGCTTGGTCCTATCATAGCTATTTTTTCTTTCCAGATACCCAAGTTTCTCCTAGGGCTGTGCCAACTAGGAAGAATTTGTTTCTTGCAAGGGACTTTATTCTGTGCTAGTACCTGTCTCATCTATATGTAGGGACTTGTCACTTCCACTACTTGAAATTTCTTCTTTCTCCATCTCCAAGTGCCTTTTATCCTGATCTGTGACACCCATTTATCTAGCTGCCTCCTGCATGCCAAACATCTTTCCCTATTACTTTAGAAGGAGTCTTTATTCTTTGTAGTAGTTCCCAGAGCTGGTTCTGCTCTCTTTTGAGATAGTGTCTCTTGATGGTCAAAATGAGGATGTTGTTCAAAGCAGAATATCTTCCCATAAAGGACAAATAGTCTATCTGTTTTCTCCAAGCTACCAGAAGACTAAGTGGCAGACATAGACAAGCCACTTCATGACTTTGCTTTGAGACTCTGAGGTATTCTGCAGGGGAATAGCACCAGTCATGTGCAGATGAAGGATAGCCTTGAAATTTATTTCACTGATGACCTCTTTGGAGTGATGCACTATGGTCACCTTTTATACAAAATCTCCTCTTTACCAGTCTTTCTTTAAAAAATCACCTGGGAATCCACTGCAGTCAAGATACAGTGAAATATGCAACCTTCTGTGTTTGTGTCAAGCAAAACTGGAGAGTTTTTCACAAGTGGGCAGTATATGCAAATGTAAAGCAGAGTGGTGGAACTGCTAATGTCTGCTACCATTTATTGGGGAAAAAATCATGCCTTATGCTGATACACTCTCAGACAGAGAGCACTTAGTGCCATGGTCTAGTTGACTGGGTAGGGCTGGGTGATAGGTTGGAGTGGATGATCTTGGAGGTCTCTTCCAAGCTGGTTGATTCTATGATAAGGTGTATCAGACAGTTAGGAAGGCATTATGGATGAGATGCCAAGCTGTGTGGCACAGCTGACTTGCTGGAGGGCAGGGATGCCATCCAGAGGGACCTGGACAGGCTGGAGAGGTGGGCCCAGGCCAACCTCATGAAATTCAACAAGGCCAAGTGTAAGGTCCTGCAGCTGGGTCAGTGCAATGTCAGGCTCAGCTACAGGCTGGGTGGCAAATGGCTGGAGAGCAGCCCTGAGGAAAAGGACCTGGGGGATCTGGGTTGATGAAAAGCTCAACATAAGCTGGCAGTGTGCATGTGCAGCCCAGACAGCAACTGTGTCCTGGGATACATCAAGAGAAGTGTGGCCAGCAGGGTAAGGGAGGGGATTCTCTCTATTTAGTCTGCTCTTGTCAGACCCCACCTGGAGTACTGTGTGCAGTTCTGGAGCCCCCAACACAAGAGGGACATGGAACTGTTGGAGTGAGTCCAGAGGAGGGCCACAAAGATGATCAGAGGGCTGGAGCAGCTCTGCTATGAGGACAGGATATGAGAGTTGGGACTCTTCAGTCTAGAGAAAAGAAGGATTCAAGGAGACCTTATAATGGCCTTCCAGTATCTGAAAGGGGCCTCCAGGAAGGCTGGAGGGGCTATTTACAAAGTCTTGTAATGACAGGATGAGGAGCAATGGGTTTAAACTGGCCGAGGGGACATTTAGACTAGATGTTAGGAGGAAGTTCTTCACAGTGAGGGTGGTGAGATACTGAAATGGATTGCCCAGGGAGGCTGTGGATGCTTCAAGTGTTCAAGGCAAGGTTGGATGAGGCTTTGAGCAACCCACTTTAGTGGGAGGTGTCCCTGCCTACGGCAGGGGGTTGGAGCTAAATGATCCTTGAGGTCACTTCCAAACTAGACCATTCTATGATTCTATGCTGAAGAACTTTCAAGTCACTTGAAGCCTTTGAGCCCTTTGGGTAATAGCTGAATAACCTATAGCAGAAGTGTTCAGAAAAGTGAGGACTAATCTTGTGCACTAATTTTATTTTTAGTGTTACAAAATCTGTGGTTTATGGTTGGGAAGGAGACTGTAGTCACATAGATGAAAGAAACAAGATTGCCATGAGTGTGCTCTGCACCTAGATTAGAGGTCTCTGTTAGAAGTATTTTTGTTAAGTATAGGTATGTGACATTATTAAGGAATTGTAGGCATTTTTTTCATTGTTTGCTTGGTTCTTTTCATTACTTTATAAATAATTTTGCTATGGAAAACCTGAAAGTTTATCAATGCTAAGA
The DNA here is from genome assembly GCF_015220805.1 of Pogoniulus pusillus. NCBI lineage: Eukaryota > Metazoa > Chordata > Aves > Piciformes > Lybiidae > Pogoniulus > Pogoniulus pusillus. The sequence continues at coordinate 19,904,974 of NC_087275.1, read as the reverse complement.
GAAACTGCCTGTGTTCCAGGAAGAAATTTAGTTGCTAGATTGCTGTTTGATTTTTTTTTTTTTTCTGACCTTACCAAAAGTGCTGCATCAGAAAATGCCAAACTGATCCGATCTGCTTCAGTTTGTGCTACAAAGTATTTCCCATTTTAATTTTGGATGTAAGCCACTTACTGGGTTTAGTTTGGTGTTATTTTCTTCTAAAATGAGAGATTTTGTTAGAGCTTAAGTTAGGATTCAGATGTTTGAATTACTTTCCCTAGGCAATGTGTTTGATTGTATTGCAAGCAACAGTCAAATCATTTTGTGCTTAGCTTCAATTTCTTGGATTTTCAAGATCTGTTCTTTTTCTTTTTTTGTCTTGCAGTTTTCAGTGAAGATCTACACGCCAGTCTATATTTTGTCAATGCATCTCTGCAAGAGGTAGTGTTTGCTAGCACCACAGGGACATTGGTACCCTGTCCAGCAGCAGGGATCCCCCCTGTGACGCTCAGATGGTACCTAGCAACGGGCGAGGAGATCTACGATGTCCCAGGGATCCGCCACGTCCACCCCAATGGCACTCTCCAAATTTTCCCCTTCCCTCCTTCAAGCTTTAATAACTTAATCCATGATAACACTTACTATTGCACAGCTGAAAATCCTTCAGGGAAAATCAGAAGTCAGGATGTTCACATTAAGGCTGGTAAGTACAGGGGTTTTTTATTGGGTTCAAAGAGGCTGGAGGAGGGAGGAAATGAGTGTTTGAGACAATGAGTAGCAGCAGCTGTCAGTCAGAGTAGATGAACCTCTGAACATTTCATAATATAAAGTAAAACAGTGGATTTTCCCCCCTTCTTCCTGATTTAGTTAGTTTTGGTGGCAAAAAGTTAGTTTTCCAAAGACCAGTCAGTTGAGCTTCTGCACAAACATAAGAAGAAAGAAACTGATAATTAAATCATTAATCATTCTTACTCATTAAAGAGCTGTGAGAGAAAAAGATGCAGTTTTTGGCCTTTGTGTAGGGGCTGGAAGGAAAGAGTGTTTGCCTAATCACATCCCTTCTCATTTACTTGTGTTCAGTTCTGTGTTTTGGGAGAGAAACTTGTGTCCTGTGTAATGATTCAGCAACTGAGGCAGTGCTTTCTGTTTCTGGGTCAGCCAGTGGAGAATTACAGCAGGATCAAAATCAAGCCTTTTGTTATACCACACAAGGACATGATTGCATGGTTTCTGAAGGTTTTGTCTACCCACTTCAGTCAATTAAAATGTTCAGATAAACAAACAAACAAAAGCTGGACTGGGAGCTGACTCTTCACTAACGCAAATCCTTGAATCCTTTTTGTTGTTGTTGTACTACTCTTAGATGAGAAATATCTTTCCCGTGGAGAAGTGCCTTCACAGGAGTTATGTAGGGAAAGCTGAACGGGCAGCACTTAGATTTAATCTGTGAGTCTTTTAAGAGAGAAGAACGTACTCTCAACCACAAATTAATATTCTGTGCTCTGTAGTTTACAGAAAATTATAGAGTAGGAATGAAAAACTGGTTTCTGTGAAATTTAGGTGTCTTATTAAAATTCTTGTCTAGAAAAGTGGGTTCTCTTGCACAAAAGTGACTAGTTGAAGTAAATTCATGTGGTATGTATGTGTGGAGTTTCTATCATGGCTTGTGCTTCTTCTGAAAATGTTTAGTTGTCCACAGCTCAGAAAAAGTCTGAAAAACAAAGATCCATAACTCACCATCTTTCTTTGGAACTTGGTTCTGATTTTTGCACTTTCAGTTTTGCTTTGGTGGGTGGACAACTTGTCTGGCAGAATTATATTTAGAGAGAACACAGTATTGTGGTTTTGTTCTGTGTGGATTTATTAGCTTATCTCAATTCTGAGCATCTGTTGGGAAGTGTTTTTTTCAGTATTAACTTCCAAGTTTTCTATTTTGTAGATGAAGTATTGTGGTGATGAAGACGAGACTAAAACTTGCAGTGTTGCTAAGGCTCTGAATCGGAATCCATTTACTTGTAAAAGCATAGGATATTACTGACAGCATGCAGCTGTCTGTTGCTCAGTATTGACCCATTTATCCATGGGACCCCAAAATAAGTCATAAAATTGTTTCAGTTGAAAAAGATCTTTAAGAACATTGAGTCCAACCGTTGTTGAACTCTACCAAGTCTAGAGCTAAAACATGTCCCTTTATACCACATTTACACATCTTTTGAACACCTTCGTGGGATACTTCTGTAATTTCTGCAAAGGTTTTACTGACTAGAATCAATGTGGTTAAATACAATTGGTAAAGCTCAGTGTATGTTTGTGGGCAAGATGCAGAGGCAAGAAATATCACTGTAATTTGGTGGATCAGCATTGCTGACTTGGTGACAATTCTGCACTGGGGTTGCTCTTCCCAGTAACTTCTCCCAGTCTTATACATGCCTCACACGCATGCATTGTTTCCCAGTGTGTTCATCTTTAGTTTCACTGAAATGGTTTTTCACTTTGAGATATGTAACTTTGTTTGATATCTCAAGATATATAACTAGTTTGACTATGGTAAATGTTTTATTTTCCTTTTTACCTTACAGTCCTGTGAAGAGATTATGTTGCTGCTTGTCCTTCCTGTCTTACTCATTTCATTCCTGTAGTAAATGTGTATTTCTTCTCTGCTTTACCATCTTCTGCATTAATTGTTGCTCACAGGATTTTTCACTCTTCCTTGGATTGTTTCAGTGTAAGGATTTCTCTCCATTCTGTTCTTCTACCCAATGCAGATACATCTTATCCCAGCAGTATTAATTTGGTATGAAGGATTTCTCCAGCTGTTCTTTTTTGGTTTTGTTTGTTAAATTGATTCTTCTGGATGCAGACAAACCATATCCTGCTTCTAAGTGTCTCTCCTGTTTTGTTCTAATACAACTCTGAATTATCTTCTCTGATTTCTTACCGTTAATCTCTTTCTTTCACTGCTGGTCAGTTGAACGTAGCTCTTGTGATGATGTCCTACTGTAATTTCTCTGTGTCTCTGAGAAACACAGCCCTTTCTCTGGCTGTTATCTCCATCAGTTTTCTCTTCTGGCTCTCAGTTCTTCAGAACCCTGAATGACAGTGACCTTCTACCATCTGAATGTCTAACTCGAATGCAGTACTTATACGTATTTTATACCCTTTGAAACAATTTGTGATGGGAAATATGGCATGAGAAACTAGACAAGTAACAGAAAACACAGCACCATTTACCCATATAAGTGTACAGTTCTTATCAAAGTCTTTCTCCTTGTCCCCAGCATTAGGTAGGGGAGGCACACAGGAACACAGTGAAATGCAGATTTTGAGGAAATGAAAAGATGAAAAAATGTTTTTCTGCTAATTTGCTATTAACCTCACGGAGCTGTTCCATTTACTGACACAAAAGAATTCACATCCTGCCTAAGCTGCTGGGGGGAAATTTGCAAAGCTAAACGAGGGAGAGGGTAGGATGTGTGATTAAGACTTGTTTAACAAATCCTCCTGCTCTCTTTCCAGTTTTACGGGAACCCTATACAGTCCGTGTGGAGGACCAGAAAGCCATGAGAGGCAATGTAGCAGTGTTCAAGTGCATTATCCCCTCCTCCGTGGAGGCATACATCTCTGTTGTCTCATGGGAGAAAGACACAGTCTCGCTTGTCTCAGGTAGGCTGCTACGGCTTTCTTTGTCAATTGGCAATAGCAGACATGGTTCCTGGTTTTTGCCCCACAATGCCTGATGTTTGCTTTGAGCCAATTACAACTGAATGGTATGTCATCCTTCTAGTAATGTGCTTCACATTAGCATTGCTCTATCCCTGTGACTGTGTGTGACATGAAGGTTTTAGACAGCCCTGCTTTTTCTAGCACGCTTGAGGGGAAAATACATATTTTTTTGTTTTATACCAGACATAAAACCAGCTTCCTGGTGCTGTGGCAGTGGGTTCACATTTTAACTTTGACAAGGAGCTCCTGTGTGCCAAAGAAATTTGAGTCTCATAAAGCATGTGTTGGTTATAATTGGTTTTCAGTAGTAATGTTAATCAAGGATTAGAAGAAATCCTGAATCTAAATTTCTTTGGTTATATTTAAATGAGGTATGTAATCAATATTTATACTTGCAAAATATTTTAATCCAAATATCTTCAGAGATAAATGTCTTTACTGTGTTCTTAAGTCCCCAGTGTTATCTGTAAACTGGTGAATATATTGTTTCACTTCAGTCAGTTCTAAAGCACTTATATGCATTTACTGCCAAAGTGAGGAACTGTGTGGCATTGTTCAGCAAGTACAGACAATTCAGGCAAAGAATTTGTGCTTTAAAGCACGAACATTGTAAGAACTTCATGGAAGAAAGCATATGTGGGGAAAATACTTTCAGGATAGTACGTAACTAAATTATATATATTACATAGAGCACTGCTGCTGTTACATATACAAATGATTTTTGTGTGAAGACATTTAAAACTTATTGTTCCAGGGTAATGCAGTATGGAAAATACTAGTTTAAGTTAAATGTTGATGCAAAGTATACTTGAAAATGTGTTTGTGTTTACAATGTGTGGAAATGTTTGGGGTTTTTTTACTTCTCAGTATATTAATAGTCTTTCCTTTCTGACAAACATGGCATTGATGGAAATATCTGGACTTCTATATGATTCATATTATGTGTTTTATTTCCCTGTGTTTTACTGATTACTTACATAAGGTTCTTCTAGATGGTGGTTGGTTGATGGGTTTTCCTGTTTGGGTGGGGTTATTTTCTGTTTGGTTGGTTTTTTTAATGCATTTCAAATAGCTTTCTAAGGATTTGGTAGATGTTTACGTATCATGTGATTGATGATCAGTCATCCTACACTACTTGTACATTGCTTAAGCTTGGTAAATTCACTTACTGTTTATAGATTATGATATGGCATCTTATTTTGTCATTGAGCAACTGAAGCTGAGTGTGTTCCCATGAAGAGATCTAGAAAATTTGAATTGTAGGGAAATGTAAGAAATTGTGCATATTTTCTCTCTCAGTGTAGATTATATCCTTTCAATCTATTTTTTTTTTTTCACTTAAGCATTAGTAACTATCACCTGTGTGATATTATTGACTCAATCCTGTCCAGGAATTATGAGTAGAGCACATAAGTACCTGTAACCTCATCTTAAGGGAAGAAAGTGTGGCATTTTCACAGACCATTATGAGTGCTGTATAAGGCTAATTTCATTCTGGTTAGTCTACACTGATTTTAATCTCCAAATTGTAGGTGATAGAAATGCCTAAAAGTACTTAGCTATATAGACCTAAATTAAACTTCTCTTTCTTTTTTTCCCCCTTAATGCAACTTCCAACTGTTGCATGCAATCATTTCAAATCTATTACACATTTCTACATTTAAAACTCAGTTTCTGATGTCTCACAATCCCTTAATTTGACAGAAATCTAACATGAAATGAAATACAATTTGTGAAAATTGATGCAGTTTATCATATTGGATCACATGAAAGGGAAGATTTAGTTTAAGAGGTGAAATCACAGGTTACATTACAGGCCAATACTGTTGGCCATGCAAGAGCGAAAGCCAGACAGGAAAACATTGCTCCAGTTCAACCACAATGATTGCAAGATTTGTTTTTTCACTATTTATAGTCTCTAATGGAAGCTAAATAGTGAGATCATTTAAGAAGTAGAACTCACATGTCTTTCATAAAACAGTTGCCTCCAGTTTTACCCATACTCAATTTTGCAGTAATCTGACCACAAACTCAAACAGTAGATATTGATCAAGTTTGTCTTCTTAAAACACCAGTGCTGATGAATAAGATGCAAGACATAACGTGACTATTGAGCTGTTTTCCACTAATGATCAGTATTCTGAGGAAATCATAGAATGGTTTGGGTTGGAAGAGACCTTTAAAGGTCATCTAGTCCAACCCCCATACAGTGGGCAGGGACATCTTCAACTAGGCATTGGGGGGCAAAGTCCTGTCTAACCCGACCTGGAATGTTTCCAGATATAAGAAATACATAGACTTGCTTACACAACCGTGGATATCAAGTTTTTGTGTTCTGTATGCCAGGGCAGATTCATTGGTATGTTCTTTAACTATTTAATATTGGGAAACATCAAGTTCTGATTTGTTTTGTTCTTCTTTCTTAATACAACTGATTTACTGATTACTCATTAATGTCAGCAAAAATGAACCATCTCGAGGGGAAACCTCTGATGTGAGCAAGAATATATCAAGAAATACATTCACAGAGTGATGGTTTAAGGTGGGCAAGACTTTTGTGTGATAGTGTTTATTTGGAAGGAAAGAAAAAGAAAAGAGACAAAGGAAGGAGGAGAGTGAGAGGGAAAAAAAAGACGAGAAGAACATTTCACTGAGTTGATATGCTTCAAGTAGTAAACACAAGTCACACTGGAAGTTTTACACCTTACAGAAGGGGATGAGAGACCCTTTGACAGGAATCAGGGCAGCCTTTCAGTGGGCAGCTCCATATGCAAGTGGTCCAACAGAGAAGACTTTTTTTTTTTTCCTGATTGTTGTTTCTGAAAGGCTTAAATTTCAACACAGTACTTCCCACTACAACTCAGAGTAAATATTTCATATAGTTGTCTGTAGTCCCATTCTGACTGCTAGGCTACAGAGATCTGTGGATAAACCAGAATATATTATTCCAGTTGTTGCTTGCTGTTATAGCTTTTAGTTCTCTTTTGATGTGCATTCAATGCTTAAAGAAAAAAAAAAGCAGAGGTTTTACTTTTATAATGTTAAAAAAACCCAAACAAACCACCAAAAATAACCAAACAAAACAAAACCAAAATCAACCAACTAAACTACCCTCCCCAAAACCTGAACAAATGAAGAACAGAGTTCTTTAGAAAGTGTGTGTAAGATCTGTGTATCCCTTGATTAAGATGAGGTGTTTGGTTTTTGGTTTTTTTTTGACCTTGCAAACAGTGTATTATCCTGCACATCCTTTTCTGTGTGTTTAGTTCTCAGAGAACACAGTGATGTCCATAGTAATCAAAGTGCATGATAAATATGGCTGGGCAAAAATATCTTTTGTTTCTTGGCTGCAACTTTATGTTGTGCCTCCAGGTTATTGTAAAGTAATTGGGAGCTGAAACATATTAAGATGTATTGCTAGAGTGTTTCCAAGGAGTGTTCAGATAGGTCAGATTCCTTGTTCAGTAAAGGGAAAGGTGCCAGAAATACTGAATTCTATGTGGTTTCCATGTTCAAGGACAGCTGTGGACTGAAGAGGTGTGCATGTGCTTGCCTGCCTGTCAGGAGCAACTGAATAATTGGTGTTTTGTCTTTCAAAGTGACAGCAAATTTGAGGCCAAAAAGCTTTTTCATGGCATCCTCTAGGGACAAGGTAGTGGGGTAAACTATTTTTAAAGCAAGACAAAGGCAATTATTTGGATGGATCTGTTCCAGGGGAAAGTACAACACCCCAGCTCTCAATATCAAGTAAGCAGAAATCTTTTCATACTGGAAAGACAGTTTTAAATAATAATTGTTAGATGATATAATCATCCATTTCCACTGGATACAGCTGTGTTGCAAAACTCTCATGATAGAAAAGGGCATCATCTAACCTCTGCAGTTTTTAGTCTGCTACAAGTGAATTAAATCTTATTTGCTCATCTGTGTCTTCTAGTAAAAGCAATCAAACTTTCCAGTGTTCTGCCTAACAATCTCCAAGATATTAGCGAAATAGAAGGACCAATGATAACTCGGAGAAGTCTTAAATTGCTCTCATAGGTTACTGCTGTATGAAGCTCTACAGCTGTATTTTCAGGGTCTTTTTTGTGAAGATCCTTTTTTCTGAAGAACACTGTCAGTTGGCTTGAAACTGAGTCTGAAATACATTTGAATTGTAAGCACTGATGTGCAGTTCTTTTGTTCGAGTAAGCAGCTCTTACACATTTTTATTAGAAAACACTAAACATAAATGCTTAAATAATCCTAGAATATTGTGAGACTGATGGCTGCATTGGCTTGCCAAAAGGTTATTTCTTTTCCTCTTTGCTGCCCTCCCTCATAAACCTTTCCCAATGAAAGGGACTTTTGGAATCAGCTTTGTTTTATCTTTTAGCCATTAGAAACAGCCTTTGCCCTGCAGGACCAAAGAGTGCATCAAAGTATGCCTTTGTAACAATAGGCATGCAGTTAAGAAACAAGAGTACAGAAAAGTGACAGAGTATGCAGATTGTGCTTCTGCTGCTGTTGAGCAATTTCAAGGCAAACAGGAAAGCAGAGTTTGGTTTGTGTTATTTCTTCTTCACACACAGAACAGTGAAGCTGCACTAGAAGGGAAGGTAAAGACAACATAACTGCCAATTCTGCTCTGCTTAGGTGAAGAAAAAAGCAGAATCCATTTATGTATTAATTAGCTCCAGAGAGAGCAAAGAATAGGTGTAGTTAAAGGGGAAGGAGTACAGAAAGAGATTATTAAAAATAAAGGTCAATGCAGTCAGTAAAGAGACGGGGAAGAGGAGAATGGAGAGAAGATAGAAACAAAGAGAGGCTGAAGAATTAAATTGGGTCTGTCACTACATACTATACTATATTATACTTCTGTTACAAATGCTTCCCATCCTGAAAGCTATGAGGGATTTCAAGGTTTTCCACATATCTGAATAGCTTAGTGCCAAGAGCAGGATCATGAATAGGTTCATGCCCTAACCTTTATGAATTCCATTTTTATGTTTAATGACACACCATGCAAGAGTCTGACAGATGCATACATAGAGTACGACTGCTTAAAAAAAAGGTAGAAAAGGAGAGAGATGGATAACAACATCTGTGCACTATGGCATATCTAAATCCACACTGAAAGAACAGCAGCTTTGAGGGAAAGGTGTGTAAGCATGAACAGAGCATGATTCCCTGAAGGACTGTGATTGACATGTAGATGACAGCTGATAGCCTTCCAGCAAGCATACATTCAGCCAGAAATTAGACACACTGGACTACAGCTTGAAAAGTGTCACCAATGTACAATGACCTACATTTGATGTAATGAATTGCATTATTTATTTACACACAGTTAGTTCCTCAACTCTTGTCTTCAGAAGGCTCAGGGGCTCTTGGATCTCTTTCTGCACAAAGGGCTTTCTTGAACTGCTGTGGTTGGCAGTAAGCAGGCAGTGTTTTCCAGTAGTTATCACATGGTGGCATCTAAAATACAGCCCTGAACTTTTTGTTTGGGGGAGGGGTGGGGATTCGAAATTACAGCAATAGGTCAGTTTACACAGAGTGGTCATTGTTTTTTTTTCAGCCATGGAGTGCATACATAGTAGAAAAATACCAATAATCTCTCTCTTTATAGAGAGTCATCTTGTGTGCAAAACTCTGCTTGTAGAGCTAGATTACTGCTGATGATCACAGGGATTAAGTCCAGACATTTGATTGAGACTCTGTCTACACTTAGGCCACTGAATCCTGTGGATGCAAGATTTTTTCAGGTTCCAGGTGGAGTGGGATGAAGAGTAAATTTTTATGATTAAATATTAGCAAGGCTTAAAAAAAAAGGCTGAATGTAAATTGCATTCTATCAGAAATATGTCAGTGAGATTTAGTTCTGCTATGACAGTTGTGATAGCATGTAGAAAGTAAAGCAGTCAGACTACATCCACTGAGCTTCCTTGACTCTCTGGAAAGGTAATGAGTGGTGTTCAGCAATGCTCAGGTGCTCAGGTCACATTATAGGTTTGCTGTTACAGTAATGTGTTTTCTAAGCTTTTTGAAGACATGTAAAGTGCACTTGCCCATCTCTGAAGACAGTATATTCCTTCCTCACTTTCAACAAGGTTATTTTCCTAAGGGACCTCAGAAAAAGTAATTTACTACATTATTTAAGAAATGTCTAGTTATCTGCATTTTTCCTGAGAGCAGTGTTCTTTTAAGAGGAAAGGCTCTTGTGAAACTAGAGTGGAGATGGTAAAAGCTTGGCACTTCTTCCTTGTGCAGATATTTTCACACTCTCTGTTGGCTCATTGTAAACTAGAATTATAATTGCTCTAGTAGAGCAACATCCTTAACTGTTCATTGGACAGCCTTTCCTCTTGGCTACTCTGTATCTCAAGCTCTGCTCTGGAATATTTTGATGTGGAGAATCAGTATAAAAAGATGCCTGTGGGATCAGTGGATGCAAGGATTTTCACATCTTTGCAACATTCAGTTACTTGAAGGGATGAAGATATAAAGTATCAGATCCACAAGTCAAAGAATCGCATTTTGATAGCACGAAGTGAGTGATGTGGTTGTAGGCAAAGGAGTGATTTCTGATCATTTCACCAGCATGGGGAAGCATGTATGTGAAATGGAAGTGTTAATATCAGAGAGACTGCTGAGGGAACTTGGTGGTTTTCCTCAATGTGATTCCAAGTTTTGGCTACTCTTAAGTGTGTAGAACATCGATGTTTGTGAGAGATGGGGGAGAAAATTGTTATCCGAGTGAGGTTCCTTGATGCTTAAAGTGTAAAAAGCCAAACTTTATTCTCTCTCACTGCATCCAGTAATTTTAATACTAATTGGGTTCACAAATAGTATTTTTGATGTTTCAGTAATGAAACGTGCCCAGGAGACAAGAGTATAGGATTTTTTTTTCACTCTCTATTGCTGCTTTGCTTTGGCTAGCTCCATTTCCATCAATTCAAGGAATCCTATCTCTATTAACTTCAAAATCAAACCACATACTCCCCCTGCTTCTTTCCTTCAGTCCTTCATTCTTTTTTTTCCTTTTCTTACAAAATGTAAAGCACATTAAAAACATGACTGAATTCAGGCCTCTTTCAGAATTGCTTCTGCTCTTGTGAGTTAGAAAGGGAGTTTCTACTTCTTTCTGTATTGAGACTTCATGTATTTGGCTTTTTTTTTTTTTTTTAATATGTATGCCTTTCTATTTCCCTCTCTGTATCCATTAGTATATGTATGCAGAAGCATATATATATATATATATATATATATATATATATATATATATATATATATGAGCACCTATCCTGTCTCTCTATAGACTGAGTGTCTGCTGGGCTATGGATAAAATTATCCATTCTGATGCCTTAACTGCTTGCTTTGACCACCTTGTTAGTAATGTTGCCAGTCATGGAGAGGTTTCTTTTGGTGTGGTTGAATTCAGTGTCACAGCCTTTCGCTGGAAATATCAGTGCCACATGCTTTTCTTTCTGGATGCGCTTGAAATTTCTTTCATTTTCCTGGGCTGAAGCATATTTCATCATCTTGCAAGCTCTTCTTAGACCCCTCAGTTCCTGTGATATTAATTCTCTCTGGTGTTTGTAAAACTTTCAAATGAATATGACCTGCATTTTAATTAACTTCATGTTTACCAGGTTTTTATTAAAGGTGAAATAAGAGCAAACTCACTGCTAACCTTCACAAGTGGTCTCTCGACATTTTCCTTTTTGACTTTGCTCTTTGTTTGCAATATTTCGGGTAGGTTTTGGCTCATATTTGTTTGGTTTTTTTTAAGTTGACTATGTGAAGCAATATTTTTATTGATTTGGTTTGATATGCAGGATTTTGGGGGTGTTTGATTTGTAGACAGAAAGTCTCAGTGCTATCTCAAGAGGCTAGGAGCAGACACATAATTGAGTGAGTCAAAATACTGCTTTTAGGTCTAATTTTGCTTTTGAAAATAAATATGCTTTGTTGGTGGCTTGTGATTTCATAACCTTCCTGAATGACAGCAAATAAGTAGATGACCACTTCAAGCACTGTATGCCTGAGGTTTCCCATCAAAATTCTAACCTGAGCAAATGGCCGATGAACTCTGACAATTTTGAGAGGACAGAACTGGTGCATGAGATTGAGTTGAATGGGTGCATGTGTTACCACTTAGAGCGCTCCTGCACATACATCTACAGACAACGTCTGGAAGAAATAGTATTTTCCAGTGTCATCTGTGGTACCAGGGAACTAATTTCAACTACAACATCATTGTGGAGTATAACTCTATTAAGTAGAAATACTCACAGGTTTTTAGGATTGTAGATGACCACACAGCTGCTTATTTTAGTTTGTCTTCCCTGTTGAAAGTCCAATTTTAATTGAAAGGCTCATTAGAAGAATAGCTCATTAGAAGGAACTGGAAGTACCTATCTGGTAGTTTTATATTGTACCTCTCTTACTTCACCTGGGTTGCTAAACTGCAAAGACATATTTTAATTGCATATATGTTTTCTTTTTGGAAGAAGGTTACAACGAAGGCCAGGTGATCTTTTAGTTAGAGTTATGTTAACTACTAAAGCCTGTGATATGGGTACAAGCTTGAGCTCTGTAACTACACAGGAGTGACATTGTTCAGCTGCAGAAAGGTGGTAGAACAAAGGCTAAACATCTTTTTGGCAAGCTATTACTGTACCACAATGTCTTTGGCTTTGCTAGAAAACTTAATGCTGTACTCTCACTCATAGAAGTGAGAGTACAGGAAAAGGAAGACCGAACAATTTAGATGTGCTCTCCCACCATCAAAATTGCATTAGAATTGCAGATAATTTTTGCAACAAATGTAGTCTACCACTTTGGTAGTTCATTTGTTTGATTTGAAATAAGCTCTGCATATTTTACCATGCACTCAAACACTGTTGGCGTTGAATGAATTGAAATGTTTACCGCAGGCCATGGAGACTGACATGATGCCATGCTTTCAACTGAAGGCAGAGTGTGATCCACACAGACCTGTCAGCAAAAGCAGGTCATCAGGATTGAGCAAGAAAAAAATAAATCAATAAATCTTTGAATTAATCATGCAGCTGTCAGAGGGAATTATGGGTGTATGAAGTGAAGGATGTAGGTATATATCTATGGAAGCTTATTTTTTCCTATCTCATTGTGTCCTTTTCTACACTTTAAGCTTTTTTCCTCTACCACCATTTGAATAGCTATGTTTATTCCCATACTCACCAATAATTTTAGAATAACTAATTCAGCATGGATGACAACAATCCCTCTTACTCTTCTATCTCTGCACTGCCACTTTTCTCGCTGACTGTTGTGCGCACTCAACGTGAATTAATACAAGAATTTCACCTCCACATAGAACTAAGATTGCACATCTTGTGCAGTGAATTGAACCAAAAGCAACTGCTGCTTCGGTGAACAGAGGAGTTAAAAATTCATGCTGGTGCTGCTGATGTCTCAGGTGAGTGGCTGTCCTTGTTGAGCCACTCTGCAGCAGCAAAGCTGGAGATGAGCCCTGAGTCACAAAGGGTTAAACCCACCCCAACCCAGACCATATCCTCTTCCCTGTGTGTGCCTCCCACCTCTGACTTGCAGGCAAATGTGGTCAATAAACCACCACCAAGAAGCAGTGTTTCACACCCTGCTCTCCAAAGCTGGGCAGCAATTGGATGCAGCCCTGGAGAACTAAAAAGGGGGATTTAATTTGACTCTAGGGACATGCTTGAGTGAACTCTGAGAAATTATCAATTAAGAGATGCATCCAATGTATAATTTTGTTTTCAGTTCTCCTTCTCAGAAGGATTTATTCCTCATCACAGCACCATGGAGTTACGTTCTGTACAACTCCCCCTATGGAGTTACAGTCTGTACAACTCTCCCATGCAAAACTCTAGTGTTTTACTGCTGCCTGTCATCTGAGCCTGGTATCGAGGAATGAAGGCAAAATCAATGCTCCAACATCTTTAAAGCTTTATATACTCTGAGGATGAAGCACGAGTCCCTCTTCTGTGCCCAGCTTAACTCTCCATCTGTGGAGCTTGGTCATGCAGTATGGCAGAGATGTCTCCTTGGCTCTCTGCCCGAGGATCAAGTCTGGCTTTCTTCCACTTGGTGAACAGCCCAGTGCTGGATGTTCACTTTCACTGCAAATTCAAATTAATTTTCCTCTTTTATCCATGGCTTTCTTTACAAATAGACAGTGATATTCATAATATCTCTGAGAACAATTAACCTGCTACTTGTGGAAGGTCAGGGCAAGCTCAGTTTGGGGATTATGTGTTCCAGCAAGGAAAACAGAGCTGACATACAGCACTCTTGTTTTTCAACTGCGTGGCTAGGCAATTTTTGTTCTAAATATTTCACCCCCTCTTCTCCATTAAAAGAGAGGACCAAATTTCTGACACACTGAGAAAATAGATTTGGGTTCAGCTGTGAACAGATTTTTAAAAATTTTTGAACTAACAAAGAGACAAATAGTCCAAAATTCGCTGTAGACAGAATTTTTTTTGCTGTCCTCTCTTTGTAAAAGGTTTCTGCCCAGCTGTGTTTAGCTAAATACTATTGTTTAGTAAACTCTTATTGAATTCTTTAAAGATATAACCAATACAAAGGTAAAATCTTTTTTTTTTCTTTTGATATTTTTCTGGAAACTGACCTTTTCCAAACAATGCCTCAGTGATAATGATGAAAAAGAAATTAATTAATTCAGTTTCTTAGATTTACATTTGGTTTGTGCATGTTAAGAATGTTTTGCTGTACTGAGGGCTCCCTCTGTATGCTCCATTCCTTCTTCCTATTTAAAACTCTTCATTTTTTTCCCCACACAACACTGTTAAGAAAGGCACTTAAAAAAAACCCTGAAAGATGAAAAAGACAAAAAAGATATCAGCTGAAATGCTAAGAATTGCTATGTGGAAATATACAACTATGCTGCAAGTAAAATTGATCCCTTAAGTGTACAAAATATGCTGCAGATTAAAACCATAACTGTGTGAATAGAATATATACAAAGAAATAGTTACTATAATCAGTGTTCTGTATGCAAAAAACTTGTATAAAATAGATTGTCAATATGAAATTTCGTGAGAGTGCAGGAGTCTCAACAAACATAACAGTTTTTACACATATGCATAATGTAATTGAAAATGTTTTGAGATGATAATGTTTTTGCAATTCACATTGAATTATAGTAAAATATGGAAACAGTCACTGATGTGAGGGGAGAGGCTAGGAGAAAAAAAAACCCACAGGAAAAAAACAAATGCTGGCATTGTATTGGATTTAAATATGGAAATCTTCTGGAAGGATCCAGAGAAATAAGGCATTTAATCATCTACAGAATCCTTTTTGTACATCTTAATTTTTTTTTAATGCATAAATATACTGAGTATTTTAATTCATAAATGTACTGAATATCTTCAAATCTTTTTGAGCTGACAACCAGTAAGACAGGGATTTTCTTGGAAAAATTCAGTTAGAATAAGAGAAGCAAAACTGATCTTCTATTCAGAGTGGATGTTTGTGACTTGCTGAAAAGCATTTTCAGGACCAGGAAACCAAAAGCACAACTATAATAAGAAGCAATAGAATAATGCTTGTTTTGTTACAGCATCCATTCACCACTTCCACTGAAAGAGCAAAATCAAGAAAACCCCTCTAAATGTCAGTGGCCCAACAACAATTTGTGAGATGTTATGTGTCTTCAAAAGGGATTTAAGAAAAAGAAATTACTGACTAGACTTTGCTTTCTTTTTTATTTAGTGCATCTTCTCCTTTCTTGCCTGAGCTCTATTTATTGATGGTAATCATTGCATGACTATCAATGGTTATTCATTGTACATTCTGGAGCTGAACTATTTAAGTGGTGAAGAATCAGATATCACAAGCTCTAGAAAAACAGGGAAACATTTATTCCTGCCTTTTTTTAACCTTTCTTTTTTGTTATGATAAACCCAAAGCCTCTCTCAGTGAATTTTACGTAGAGTGAAACTGAAAAACAAAGATTTAAGACTTCCTCTTTCTCACTCAGTCTGCTGCAAACATAGTCCTTGGATCTGTTTTCTGTTTCTTTCCAAGCACTGGAATAGGAAAATGTATAGCTTAAACATGAAAGGGGTTCAGGAACCCTTGATAATTTGGTTGGAACGTTTCATACCCTCATTAAAAAAAAACAAATGCTGTGTATACTGAGTGCTTCAGAATTTTGGTTATGGAGTCCTTATTGCCTTGGACTGGCACTCCCTGTGTGAGGATGTATATGCTGAAGCTCAGTGGAAAATATTGCTTACAATTGTAGTCAGCTAAAAGAAGATGAAATGTTTTGTCTTTCCTGTGTCACTTTCACTTAGATTTATTTTCTTACTACATTGGATACCAAATAATAAATTGTTGGAAGAAAGCCACAGGAACATAGGACCATAAATGACAGGAAGGTATGATCATAAAGACAAATGACCTAATCTTAAAAGAAATAAATTTTAAAAATGGAAAACAATGTCGTTTTAATCAATGAAAATTTATTGTGCTTAGAATTGGAAATCTTTTCCTTCTTCCTCTCTCAAAGACATTTTTTTTTCCCTCTCCTTATCAGTGTCCTTTGTGAGCAACTTGTAGAGTAAGGTGTACCTGAGTGAGCTGGGCATTTTTCCTGTCAATTACTGTGTTAGGAACAATGTGTACTTGTGTTGGCTATAAGTTTTGTTGTATTGAAAAAGTCCTGTTTCAGCCAAAACAAAGAAAGAAATAGATGTCTGCAATGGCTTACATTAAAAAGCCATAGTCTTGCCATTTGAATATTTTCAGAATGAAATATTGTCTTGTTTTCATTCCAAAGTAAATACTATTTGAATATTACCTATCTACTTTTATAGGAAAAAAAATTGCTTAGGACAATAAAAAACCCAAACACATGATTTTTGATTGGTAGCTTGGTTCCATTATCAATCAATGTAGTGTTTCTTGTGCTGCTTATTTTTTACTTTCCTGCATGAATTCCTGTTTTGGGAAAATGAAGAGTGAATATTTTTAGTTAACAAACACACAATTATTAACAAATTCCTCTAGGACATCTGCATAGGATAGACTCTGTGAAACAATTATCAACTTTCAGAATAAAATTATGTGTAGCCATTTACCTACTCCATTTATCTGAGATGTTCTTCTTAAATACTATCAATGCTATTTTCACATTGCCTTAATGGGAATCTATCAAACTAAATACTCAGGCATTTTTAACCTCAAACACATTGCAGTGGTGAGTGTGTACTGGATTCAATCCAGTTTATTAATGGGGAATATTGAAATGCATGATCTTGTCTTTGGGTGTCTTGGTTACTGGGTTTGGAAGTTGTTCACGCACTGTGTCACATTGAGATTCTACTCTAGAGAACAGGTTAAGACCTTCCCTCTCTAATACTCCAATCAGTATTTGTTTGTTACTATGGAGCATATTTTAACACTTCTGTTCAGAATTCTCATGTTCTGGTTTGAAACTTGAGTCTAAATTACTGTAATTTGAATGATAAACAGTATCTCAGCCCATTGAAGGTACACTGGTGTTAAAGTCAATACAAATGGGAACTACAAAGCAGTCTAGGAAGGTCTAGCTGTACCAACATGAATAGAATAGAGTGGGAAAGTAGGACAGTAGGGGAAATAAAAATTATTTATATTTATTCTGATTTGGGAAGAGGCTTTTTAGAACAAACAAAAATCAAGTTCAGGATGGAAGAGTAGCAAAATGTGTAGAAGAGATACAAGCCAAGATAATGCCAACAAGAGGAATCTTACTTTGTGCCCCTCACACTGTAATAGGTATCTCATTGGTTTTCTGCAATGTCACCCTGGAAGCATTAGGAAGATGTTGAGAAGAAAAAGATTAGGACAGGTCTCAGCATAACCAGCTGTTTCTGACACATTCCAAATATGTCCATTTTTCCCACAAGAGAAGACAATGTTTTCTCCATTTCTGAAACATCAGGGGAAGGTGAAGCCTTGAGTGCTGGGGGTTCAGATGTACAAGTGATTCAGATAAAGTTGTTTTTCAGTTAAAACCCTGTAACTGAAAACCTCTGTGTTTAACTTTCCACATTTTTACACCACTAAAAATAATTCTACATTTTCTTTTTTTTTATTTCCCCTCCCACACTGTTACTCACCTTTTTTTGCTAGCATAAAAGTCTTGAATTTAAACAAAAACATCCATGTGAAGTACTACCTGTTGATCACTGTAAACCAAGAACCAGCAGTGGGTGAAAGCAGTTTCTGACTATTACTCTACCATATGCTTCTGCAAGTGTATGTGCTCCTTGGCCCTTCAGAAAAGGATACAGAAATGTTTTCATTTGTCCTCCAAAAACTATTATTAGCTGCTCCCTGATGGCTGGAGGATTGGCCATTGAGCAATGTCAAGACCAGGACTCCTGAGTAGAAACCACAGAGTTAGAAGAAATACATAGGAAAACTTGGAGCCTCTGCAGCCCTGCTTTTTAACTTAGGTTTATTTATTCAGGCAAATTCTGGTTCTTGAAGACAAGGAACTGAAATGGCTGCAAAAAACTCATCCTCAAAAATGTTATGACCTGCCTTCTTTATGGGCCTGGTGTGTCATAACAGGGTTTGTATTCCAATTTGCCATCCAAGATGGTGGTTATGTGAAGAGTATTGAACATGGGGATAGCTGATGGATGGCTCCATGGCATTTACTTTGCAGCCTTGGGATGGGTGCATCATCCTTGGAGCATGTGTTACCTGCAACATAAGAGGGAGAACAGAGACGACAACTACATTTCAGTGTAGAGGTTTGCCTTCATTGCTAATGATAGCAGACGAAATGGGCTGAAGAGCCCTGCAGCAAGTGAGTTGTAGCTTAGTTAATCAACAAATAATGTGACCCTCAAGTGGCCTGCACTGGCTAAGTCATGAGCTTTCCTACTTGTTTTTCTTGGGCCTTTATTGTGACCCACCACAAACTCTGGAGTTGATTTCATGTGAAGTGAGCTTTCTTAGATGCCCCTCTACTCTTGGTCAGTTGGTATCCCTATGTAATAGCAGTGGACATGATTCATATTTTCTGCAAATAAGTAGGCTTTTCCATTTGACCTTCTGACATTAAAAAGGTGCCTGTAAAGTTACCTTAATATGCTTAAAGAAGATGAAAATGAATCAGTACTCTTCTAACTCCCGCTTGCACATCAGTGCAGGTAAATGTTTGCATTTATAAAATGTTGAATTTCCAGAAATGTGTAAAGGTTCATTTGATAAATCACAAACATCTTTCAGTGGCTTGGAGGATATTAAAATGTCACAGTGCAGCAAATTGGCATTCTCATTCTTTATTCCTGTCTTTGAGGATCCACTATGCAAACTGTGGAGAAAACAGATAATTGTGTCTAGGAATTAGGAGAGACAGAATTCTGCTATACTACAGTGAACAATTAATGATATTTATCTCTCACATAAGGCATTACACTTGTCCTATATAAATCTCTTTTTATGCAGTGAGGAGCAATTTAGCAAGTGCTATCTCCAGTTTGCACATGCAGAAACTGAGAAGCTGCATGAGCATGGAGAAAACAAACCTCCCTCAGTGCTTTTACTAAAGTCCTGTATGTAGGCATTACCCAGCCCCTCGCTGTACAAAACCCATGTTCAGAATGTTTCTGTCACTGAGTTTGCACTTTATATTTGATTCTATAGAGCTTTCTCGATTTTTGGCCCTTCTGAGATTTTACTTTGAATACTTTAAGACATGAAGAAATAAGAAATCACCTGTCTGATTTTTGTATGCATTTGCTCCCACCTATACATTCTTGCAGTATTTATTGACCTATCTAAATATTGCAAAATGGAATATAAGCAAAGCAAGGGATTATAGAATGGAAGCTTAACTGAAGGAAGGAGGAAGTAAGGAAAAAATGGAAGAATTCAGGAAAAAAAAATGGACATCTACTAATTTTTACCGTCTACTTATTTTACTTAAAAAAAGTCAAATTGCAATCTGCATTTTCAAGTTTTTGAATGCTGTAGAAAAGCTCAGCTCTTAGAGGCAAAACATAACTATAATGTTCTCTTAGCACTGTATTCTCTAAATTGAGGCTTTTGGTGTTGGACTTTTGGCAGGAAACTCTGCCTTAGCACAGTTTTTAAATAAATAAATAAATGCTTGTAGTGCTCAAAGATGAGATGTGTCCCTGTAGACAAGCACAAGTCTCTTCTTAGAAATTCCCATGATGACAGCTGAAGCTTACTTCTGTGAAGTGAAATTCTGAAAATTGCCTCATTGAGATGGATTTTACTCCTTGCGTACCTTGTTCTAAACTGACTGTCTGTATGGATGGAGTTCCCAAAAGAAAGGAAGGGATATCCTTTCCTTACAAAAATAGAAGTGTGGAAGAGGAAAGAGAGAAAGACATATTCAGAAAACTGGGTGTCAGCTTAGTGTTGTAGGTAGTTTAGTCCTCAAGTAATACTGGCAGGTCATATGCATGGGCAGTCAAAAATGGCACTACTTCTGCTTAGTTGCAGGGTTTGTATCACCGTTGTTTGGTAAAGCTTTTAGAGAAATTCTGCTGATGTCAATTAGGGAAGCTGATATTTTTTTTCAGCTGTGTTCCTAATCTAATTTTGTTGTCTTGATTTCACACTTAATTTCTGAAAATATTGTGACTATAAAAAGCACTATTATATAATACCTGTTGACAGAGATAGAAACAGAGGAAAGTAGCTACCCTAGCATGCATCAGAGGTCACTGAGAAAGTGTATTCAAGGATGCTGATGTAAAGCAGCTAGATATTCTGCTATCTATGGATGTTTTGAAAAGTGAGTTGCTCTTTAATGGAATCCTCTTTTCATTGGACTGTCACCACTGACTGCTCTATTATGTGTTCAGTTATTACACTTTTCAAAAAACATGACTTGTTCTGTAGAATGGTATTTTTAAAAAGTGAAATGATGAAAGTTTGGGAAAATGTAGCTGTTACACAATATGTTCCCTGACTTTCCTATTGTGAACCAAAGCAGTTATTGTAAAGGTCCTATTTTATGCAAAGGCATAGTTCTTTTGTCCTTAAAGGATGGATAATTTCTGTTTTGAAAGGAAAAGATACACTTGCCCTCTGTAATCGTTTTGAGGTTTGATTGTATCACATAGGTTTGGAGGTGCTGCTACTGCACCCTCCTTCACAAATGTGTGCTTTCCTCCCTTTTTATAGCGTGTGCTGTGTTTTATTTTGTGCACAACCAGGCCTTGCATTGACAGGACAATTCATGTTAGTTGTACGTAAGAGGGAAGAGAAGAGCACAAAAGAACAATAGGTTACCTAACGTTACAGCAGGAGTACCTGACTTGTTTGGGTGCAGTGTCATGCTGCAACCTTGGCAAGGAACACCATGAGACACTTTCTTACTGGAAACACCAAACAATGCTTCCTGTGTAAAACTTAGATGATTATTTTTGTTTTATTCAATTTGATCTAAAAAAGTGTTTCATAAAACCTCCTCAGGACCTTAACATTTGTGTTAAACCTATGGTTGTTAGTCAAGGTGAAAATGAATGGTGTGTCCCCACTTGGTAAAGTTTCTCAATAGTTTTATCATGCCATGAAAATAATTTCAGCAGTATTTTCTTCCTGTAGTAAGCATAAGGATATATTACTATTCACCACACTTTCCTGATGAGTTGGAGCTGTTGTATTGTTCTCTACTGAGCAGACCTTGAGAAAAACTACCTATTGTTCCTTACTAAAGATTGATACCATGGGACAGTGACCTACATGTGTGTGTGTATATAGATATAGGTAAAAGGACAGCAGATGAAAAATGAATGGAAGGATATTCCTATTAATCGCTTCTGCTCCTTCTTGCTGAAAAAAAAAAGGTATACTTAGAGGGATAGTTCAGCAACTAGTGACTGCACCAGAATATGAGTGGAGGCAATGTGGTCTTTACGTTGCCCTTTGTAAACGGATTATTGCCTTCTGGCTGTGGTTTGCTGTCACTAGAATGTTCTTGTAAGCAAAAGGTTGTGCCTTCCAAGCAAATGTCTGAAAAGGAAAAAAACTCTCTCTTGTGTATCCATATTTCCCAAAAGAGATGCTGGCTGGTTTTACATGGACAGAGCACAGACAAAGGTAAACAGTGGTTTCATATAATGGTTATCTTTGAATTTTGATTTTAATGAAGCAAGCAAAATGTGGAGCATATTTCAGCATGGAGGTCAGAGAAATGTGTGTCTTGTCTAATGATAAGCAAAGGACATCTGTTTATACCATCCATCAGTCTGTTGCCTAGAGCAAAAGATACTCAAGTTTGACATGTCTCTTTTGGGAGGAGGAGGGAGAAGAGAAGGCAGAGTGGCAGAATGTTTTATAAAAATGCAAGTTGTTAGTTTTGGGTTGTGGTTTTTTGTTTGTTTGTCTGTTTGCATTTAATTGTGCTTTATTATTGTTGTTTAGGTTTCTTTGTCATAGTTGTTGTTTTTCATTTAAAGACTTTCAGCTGTGCTTACTGTGTTCACTGTTTATGGTGGTTACCCTAAAAGTTGATTATGTAACTCTTCTGGAAAGATAATATTAAGTAAAAATAATTTGAATGTTAAGAATGTTTTTACATTGTTTTTTAAACATTATTGCAACTTTACAGAGAACTATTTACATGAGAAGTTCCTTCTCATATTAAAAAGAAAAAACAAATTCTGAAAGAGAAAACTTCTTTACTTACACTTTAAAGATATTGGCAATGCTCCCCTAGATTTGAATGTGGATCAGAATGTCAATTTGGCTTGCTTATGACTTATAGTTGCTGCTGTATTGGTGGTTAGTTCCCAATATTCTTATCAAGTTGATGAAGACAATGAAAATAGGAATGATTGGGCATTACAAAATAGTTCTCGGTCCTTAAATAGTATTGCACAATACTGTGGTGGGTTAGGAACTTCCCACACACACACTATTGAGATTTACCAGACTAGCTCAAGTGACTTGGAAGTAAGATGAAACTATATTTACAGCAAAGCAAAATTTACAAGCATATACACACAGTATATATTTACAAACATTTACAGTTATATACAAATTAGAAATAATACAGAAAACCAAACTCCCTCCTGGACAAATATTGAAACTGCCATTGGAGCTCAAAGCTACCCTCTCTTTCTCCCTCTATTTTCCCCAACAGACAGATAAAAACAATCAGCAAAGCTTATGTTGTTATGTGTTAGCCAAGATTGATAGAGAGATAGTAGAGTGGAGTGAAGAGGAAGCGAATAGATCCAGTGTCACAGACCAGAGTGCAACAAATTGTGGACATTTTGGCTTTTTATCCCTCTTAGCAAACCAAGGAATGATTCAGACTTCATCGTGATTTTCTTTTCACAACTAACAATGTAATTTCTCTCATTGAAATATTCCAATTAACCTCAAACCAGCATAATTACTAATATATATGTCTATTTTCTGTTTCCAGCTTTCTGATATTTGTCATGCAATCAGTTCATACAGATCTCTAAGTGCTGTTACAGTATCACAGTATCACTGTTTGGATGCTTGTTTTTTTTTGTTCCTTTTTCCTTCACAAAAATATTCAGGTAACGAGCTACATGGTGACATTTTCTTCAGATTATGTTAGTTACATCCTTTTTAAAGTAGTCTTCTGACACCAAGAAACTTGCTTGTTGCCTGAGCTGTCTTTTCTCTTCAAATGAAGAATATCTTTAGAACAGGCTTTCTGGTATTATATCTCAGTCTCTTTGAATGCCTCTGATTTACTTGATGGAGTTGCTCATTACATCCTGCTTTGTGTACTTTATTTGTAAGCAATCTTCTAGGAAGAATTTTTTTTTAGCATCTGGACAACAGATGACAACTTCCTTTGATCCTGGTTTTGTGGCAGACTTGTGCTCGTCTGTGTGGTCCCTCTGGTGACCAGAGAATCAGTCAAATTGCTGTGATACAGGTGTGAAAATCTGGGATTTAGGCAAAGGAAGAGGTGGACTTGTAGTTGTTGCCATTTGAGTTTCCCATAGCCAAAACCCACACAGGACAGAGCGCAGGCTGGCCCTGTCTCCCCTCTCCCCTTTGCCCCACAGGGGAAAGTTAGAGAGGAGAAGAAAAAGGGGTAAGTGACAAAAGATCTGCACCAAATTAGAGGTTTAAAAAGTAATTTTTGACAGAAAATAAAAGGTTTTTAGGGAAGGGGAATGTACAGAGGCATTAGGGAAAGGAATATATTAGAGGTATGTATGCAGAACCAGTTTGGATGGCAGTGGATTCCTGAGGCAGCAGACCGGGACCGTGTGGCAGGTAGGCCTGACGGCGCGGTCACCAGCCTGCAGCAGCAGTGCAGGCCTGACGGCGCAGACACCAGCCCGCAGCAGCAAGCAGCTCCATCCAGCAGGGGGACATGGGCAAGAGAATGAGGTAGGAAGTGAGTGCTTTGACATCATTTGTAGGCAGGAAATGAGAGTGGAATAAACATGGCCGGGGGAGCCCTTCCACCATGGGCCAGGTGTGCTTGCTCACCTTGGAGTCCACCGAGGGAGTCACTTTTCCCCCTGCGGCCTGGCAGGCCTTAAACCACAGCAGCAGTAACACTCGAAACTCTTCCCACTTTCCAGCTCCAGAAATATAAAGAATATCTGTGTGGAGACTTTATTTAAAGAGTCAAACTGTTGGATTTTCTCCTTTTTCGGCTGTGAAACTTGTATTATTAAGTTTGAATTCTGTGTATAAAGTCTGAAATGAGTCCTTCAGGGAAATTTAAGTAGGTTTGGTATCGGGATTAAAGGTTTGAGAGAGGGAAGATTTGTGAGGAGATATTTTCACTGAACAACAGAAAGAAACTGATCCTTCAAAAGCAGAAAGTGGGAAGTGGTGGGGGTTGGTTTGTTTAATTTCCTTTGTTTTGCTTCTAAGATGACATGAGTTATTAATAAATCTACAGTTACTCTGCTGTTGGAGGTGCTGCCTCTTACGCATTCACGTTAGAGCAGTTACTGCCAACAGGTAAACCCGGGTTCTATAACACCAGCATCTGTGTTAGGACCCAAAAAGACTAGCCACCACCCATGTCAAGGGCAGGAGATGACCAGGAGAAACAACCACCACTTTATTTGTAGAGCCAAAAGAGAAAGATATCAGAGTCTACCTTGTGCAGAGTGCAGCCCTAGCGCAGCACATTACTGGGCAGCTGTAGTGTTACTTGCTCCACTGGCAAACACTAATGGGATTCGTTCGTGCAGAAATCTTTCTGGTGAGAGAAAGTGAGAGGTGTATTCTGTTCAGAATGTTGCCTCTGGTCTGACTGTTCCTATCTTTGTGGATGGAAAGAAAAAAGTATGACAAGTGTCTAATTTTCTGTATTCACTAGGGATTGCTAAAGAGATATAAGTCCCAGTGAAAACCAAGAAATTTGTTATACTAATACCAGTGCTCTGGAAATGTTCTGATCTTTCCATGTTGACTGTCCAAAAGTGTCTATGCTGTCCAAAGTGTAGGCAAGGAAGAATCAGAAATCATTCTCCTAGATAGTCTGATTGGTATTACAGAAATCAAGATGAAACTTTTCCTGCATGGTGGTGTACAGTTAGAGATACCATCAAGTATGTGATGTGAGCAAATGATTTGCTTACATGTAGCTCCTCTGTGAGAAGTTCATGTCAGGGCAAGGAGCCGCCACTCTAGAAAATCTGTCGTGGTCAGTTTTGTGGAAGGTTGCATCAGAAATGAATGTGTTGGTTTTAAGAGAGATATTATTGAATTACAGCTGTAAAAGCATATCTGCATATATAGGTGAAAATTTTCTTCAGAAGCTAAAACCTTCAGTGCCAAAACCTGTCTAGCTCACGACAGATGCATTTTGGTATGTCTTATTTTTTAAGGGAAAATTTGGGTTTTTTTATCTTGATGGAAAGGGCAAAGACAAGTTTCTACTTGTGTATTTAAAAGAACCACCTATGGCAGTGACTGATTTAGTTCTTTAGTAATAGTCTGTGAGTAGGGCTTTTATTGCAACTGCATAAATAAATAAATAAATTTGTATTCAGTTTGTCTACAAAGCCAGATTGATAACTTTTGGGTTGTTGGAGTTTGGGAGGGAAGGGGCATGGATATTTTGCTTTGTTTATGTGAGGGAAGATTGTGTTTTGTTTCAGATTTTTTGGTGTTGGTTGGTTTGGTTTCATTTTGTTTTTTCCAGTTTGAATGAAAATTTACTTTTTCCACATTTTACCTGGCTAGGAAATAGGAAAAACATTTGTCCTTGTGAATATTGCAAAGCATTATTTATTGCACCAAAGGAAAACCTTTGTTTGCCCCATCAGCGTATTTTTAGCTAAAGCAATAAACTGCAGAGGATTAAATTTGAACACAATGGATTGATCTTAGTGTCTGAGACACAGAATATGTTACTGGATATTATGCAGTTCAGAACTGCACTGGTTTTGCTTCAGACTCATTTTGGAACTTAATGTTTTTTTGAATCGTGCAGCCAGTCTAGTTTCTTTACAGTAGACGGTAAACTCCTTAGGCAGATGTCTGTCTGTTTTGCTTTGTTTTGGATTTTTCCTCCCTATATTTTATGAATGGTAAGATCATTCATATTTTTACACTTATGTTGTAGTGAGAACCTAGCATTGTCTGTTATTAATAACCCTAAATATCATGGTCCTATATTTTGCAGAAGTGAAAATTGTAAGCAGCAAAGACCAGAGCTAGTCTGTCTTGTTTCTATTCAGTACTTGCTACAGAGACAGGGATTTATAAAATCCCTCCAAAAGATAAGTAACCTTATTTCTGGCGCTTCAGAGCTTAATCACAGGAGTTGAAATGCAAATGTTATTATTTCTTCTATATTTAAGCAAATTAGCATTTCAATAGCAGGTGTTGCTGCTTGGGAAGCTAGTATTTCCTTTTTATCCCGATGTCTACAGTTACAGAACCGAAATCCTGAAAGTTATAAAATAGGAGTTGGAATCATCCAAAACCATTACTTCTCTCTATGTGTAATGAAATTATAGGCTTTGTGACTCATATTTTGTGAACGAAGAATGTTTTTCATAATATGATATGTTTTGTTGGTAGTTCTCATTTTTCTTGCTTTTGTATTCTTCAAAGTGTTACTTAAGTTTAAAAATTATGCTGGATGAAAGAGTGGAATATAGGTGCATGTGAGGTTGTTGCTAGGCACTTTTTCAGGAATTCTAAAAAAATTAGAAAAACACATGTTTTTGCATGAGTGAAGGTAAACTCCCTCCATCTGGAATAAAAAAAAAAACCAAGATGGGAAAAAAAATGATAAAGATATGATGCTAGAGAGGTCTATGAATTATAAATAAAACATAGCCACAAGAATATGCCATACACTAAATGAAATTACTTAAAAGCAAAATTCCACTTACTACCTGGAAACCTGCAAAGTGTAGAACACTCCAAGACATTGTCTTGGACTTGAGAAATTGGAGAGCTTCTGAGTGAATTAAGAATATAATTTTTTCAAGGGAAAGTACTTTTCTGCCTTGTGTTACTTATTTAATCAGAAGTAGTTTTCAAACTGCTAATGCCTAGCTACTCTTCCGTAAACTGACTAATAGCATGGTATCTAATGTACTTGCAATAAATACCAAAACAATCTTTGATGCACGTGGTTTTTAAATAGTGCTGTTATGTTGTTAGAAATGCACAACTAATTACCACAACAGTGGCAGCTCAGAATTTTATTTCAGTAGTGGAAGTAAAAGGTGGAATGTTCAGGACCCAGAAAAGTCCCCTGAACCTGACAAGTCTTTTAGCTGTGCAGGTGTGTGCTTGGCGTACCAGAGTAGACCTAGTTCCCTCTGACTGAAGGTGACGTTCAGAGACGCTGGATCACAAGAGGTACTGGGTAGCAACAAAGGCCTTTTCTCAAACCATGAGTGAGCTTTGGTACTCTTTATGTACTTGATGCCATTTTGCCTTAAGTCATTTCAGCCATTGCAGATACAGTTTATATCCAAAAGAACACTTCTGTGTGAACATCTGTGTACCTCAGGCTGAGAAGGAGTCTCTGAAGTACTTGCAGAAGCAGGTACTAGGCCAAAAAGGATTACAAAGCCCAAAGCAGGACAAGACTCTTGCATAGGTAATCATGTTTAACTTAAAGGTATATGGTAAGGAAATGAAACTGAAGCAAGAAAACAAGCTTTGAGCCTTGGATGAGTGTTGCTGGCCATGAGCTAGAGCAGATTTGGTTGACTGCAAGGTAAGAAGAAAACAGAGACAGTATCTGGGGTAAGAACAGGAAGAAGGAAACTCCAGCTATGACTATAAACAGTGCATTCAGGGAGCTTTGGGATGAAAAGTTCTCCAGATAGAGAGAGTGCAGGGTTGTGAAGGTTACTAAAATGGTAAGTGGCACGAAGAGGCAGCAGACAATTAAGTATGATCTTGAAAGGTGAGCTTGTGCTTCCACAGAGAGTAGATAGTTCAGTGCACTCAAAATAAGAAAAACTAAAGTTTTCATTATCTTACCTTCACAAAATTAAGTGTTTTCTGGTTTTGTGTAACATTGTCCACAGTG
The DNA here is from genome assembly GCF_015220805.1 of Pogoniulus pusillus. Taxonomy (NCBI): domain Eukaryota; kingdom Metazoa; phylum Chordata; class Aves; order Piciformes; family Lybiidae; genus Pogoniulus; species Pogoniulus pusillus. The sequence continues at coordinate 19,876,737 of NC_087275.1, read as the reverse complement.
CAGCAGTTGTACACAGTGAGTTCATTCCTTGTTTCTGACTTTGAGGAATTCATGCTTTGTTCAGAATTATAGCATATTAGAGTCAATATACCACTATGGCAGGATCACCACAGTAAAATAGGTGTGCAAAAGCTAATAATGCAGATAGCCTTAAGATGAGCCTTCTGTTAAAACAAATCACTGAGGCTGAAGCCTATCGGTTCTGTTTGCTTTAATGGAGACAATGACAAAAAGAAAAAGTGTACTATTACAGACTCTAAGGAGTGTGCTTACAGACTTATATTTGACAGACTTTCCTATACTGAAATTCGTATCTTCAAAAATCTTAATGGAAAGAAATATTAATCCTGACTTTTGTTTACCAGTAGGTGCATATGTAAGCCAAGAAATACAGGAATATATTTGAGCTTTTAAATATCAGAATTTTTAGTAAAGACAATTCTTAAGCACTTTGTTCAACAGAAGCTATGTTGAGCTAGGAAGCAACACTTTTTGTGTTTGTGTTTAGGAAGCTGAGAGTAGCTATGGTTCTTCAGGAAGAAATATAATCATGCACAGTAGAAAACAAGGTTTATGAAAAAGCTCAGCACTCCGTAGAGGCCTGGAGATTGAGATCACTCATTTTGCCTTATGGAAACATTCTTCCGCTCCTGCTAGGCTTAATACCCATTATTTTTTCTCCTTTGCAGTGCTACTGTTATATTTTAAGAATAACCAGTAACATGATGTATGTTTTGTATTTTAAACCTGAAACAACCTTCAAAGAAAGATCAGTTTTCATCTGCATTTCCCCATCATGCCAACATTCTGTTCTCTTGTTCCTGTTGATGTGCTCTTTGAAATAGGAAAGTGCAAACATGCACCTCTCACCTTGCCAGCAGCTTAATCTTGCTGGTCTTAGTGTCGGTCTCTTTTGAAATTATAAGATTTATGGCTCTGTCTTGCATTTTTCTCTCTGATACCTGGGCAGGAATTAGGATTATTTTGTTCATTCAAACATATTATGATGTGTAATTATTTTCTGAAATTGCCTTATCTATTATAATGTAGGAAATAATTTATTAGTTACATTCTTGGTTGATAGTTATAGGAATAGAAAAATACTTCCAAATATTTCTTCTTCTTATGTACAGTCAATCACTTTTTATGTTAATCCACCAAATGATTTTCTTGGAATGTGGGTAAAGAACAGCATTTTTCAAAACAAGTAAGGGGTAAGTAGTCCCTCAGAGGAACAACAAATTCACTTGAATATAATGTTCTTACTGTGAAGATATGAAGCCAAAACCTTTTGGACTATGGGCCATCTACCAACCTTGGATAGATGTGTATCCTCACCAAGTGAGTGATTTTTCTTGAGATTGTGTACAGTGAGAGTGTTTTTGTGTTCCTCCTGAAAGAAAGAGGGTTTCATCAGGGAGATACTCTTTCTTGGCATCCTTCTAGGCCTTCATCCAGTAAGGAGTTCACAGGAAGAAGTCTCTTGAATCTACCCACTCTTTGCTTTGCCCCCTTCCCTCAGCCTTTTCCCTACATCTACTCTTCAGGATATTTTATTATGGTCTGTCTGTATCCATTTAACACTGATCTCTCAACTTTCTTTTTCACTATGTTACTTCAGATCCAGTGCCTGGATTCTGGACTGAGTTGTCTGCCCTTCACAATTACAGGTTCAAATCAAAGTGTATTATTCTGAAGCTGTCCCCTAGTGAGTCTCCAATCAAGGTCCTTTCAATGGTCTTCAAAGGCAAATGAGTATTGCACTTTCTTTCCCCATCCTCCAAAATATATACTGTCAATCTATCTGCATACCTGATTTAATTGTTCTGTCTTCAGCCTGACTGACACAACACCCTCTGTCTGAGACTTTCATATTGTTCCCTTTCACATTTATTCCTGTGTCCTGGCTAACAGTGGCAGTATCTGAAGCAATTACAAAAACTGATGAATCACCGGGAAGGAGGTAGTATGCCCTGTTTGACCACCTTTTTAGAAAGTTTGACTGGTGGGAAGCATGTGCCCACTTGTTATTGTTCCTGGCAAAGAAACACATGTGTTTTGACCCCTAATGATTTGTAATCTTTCTGGTTTGTGCCTGATATTTTTCTGTGATAGCCAGATAACAGGCACTGTATCTGCTGTAGAAATTTTATGCCATATAGTTACGCTATAGTTTAATCTCTCTTAATTCCCAAATGTATGCTAATTCTTTCCTTGCCTGCTGCTCTAATTCTTCCATATTATAGTATCTGTTGATCTGTCTTTTTTGATTTTTGCTTACACTTGTGCCTCTGCACATCTCCTGGGAAACATCTCTTTGTTCATGTTTTAGTCTTGAAATCAGTACTTGAATGTAGCTGTATTTTACAGATTGGCTATTTTGCTATAATTAAGATTCATGAATATGAAGATTCATGTAGTATTCCCATGGTGCCCTACAGTTAGGTTTAGCAATAGAATTTTTTCTCCTCTCACTATAACTCATCATTGTGCCACTTTTACTATGTAGTGATTCTTAAGAAATGAAGAGTATGCAGTTGCAAATTTTTTTTTTTTTTTTACATTTTTAAACCTAGGTAGGGGGATTGTGATGATTGCTGGAGAACTGAGAGAGAAGTTTACTGGGAGAGAGATTAAGAGTGGGAAAAGGATTGATGAAAACTTTAAAGTGATTTTATTTGCTAATTTGAATTTGGATTCTTTTTTCCTTCTTTCTGAAGAGTGTAAGATTTTCAAAGCAGATACCACTTTTCATCATGTGTGCATACAGCATGGAGTGCAAAGACACTAATCTCAGCTTGCTTTTAGGCAGCAGAGTTGTGAATATATGGATAATAATGGTACACTCAAAAAGTATGTTTGCAAAAGTGATTCTGTGTTTTCTGTATGGTGGAGTAGTAATTAGCTCCTTGACAGCAGCAGAAGAATAAGTAGAAATAAATCCAAGCACACTGGAAACAGTGTGTAAGAGTAATTGAAGTTCTCTGAGTTTCAACAGAAGTCCTACTGGACTCCTGTTGATGATAAAGTATAGGATTATCATTGTTCTTTTTGCTATTTCTTTCTCTCTATAACTGTTTGCATTGCAATTTATTCTCCTTGTAATGTATTGCTGATTATTGTAAGCTTTGACTTGAAAATTTAAGCTTTGCAGTGTTTGATTCTTTGGAAAATAATTCTCACATAAATGTTGGCTGAAACCATGTATTAAGAATAGCATTTAAATTTTTATAAAGCAAATTACTTATGTGACCAAAGGTCAGTTTTGTTTGCGTTAGTGAGAGTGAGATTCCTTCATTCAGATTTTGAGGTTTTTCTGAATATGCTGAGTATAAATTTTTAACTCTGAACAGGAATGAACCAACCCCTCAAAAAAGGCTGCTTTGCTATCATGTTGACCTAAGATAAAAAGATATTTTATTGCTCCCAAGCTTTCAGTGAAAATGTAACAACAATGACAGAGGGTGAGAAATACTCTCAAAACATTTTGTCATGTAAAAGTGAAGCAATATTGTTGCATTTTAAAAAAATCTGTGCATACATGCATAATTTTCTTTCTATTCTGCTTTTCCAGATAGATTGAATGACTTCAAAATTTTCCCTTCAACAATTGCTTTCAAACCTCCAAGGTTAAGTAGAGTAAGAACATGAATCCTTGCCCAAGCTGCAACCAGCCTGTTTTTCTTCTCCTTAATAATATTTCTGACTCGAAATATTGCCATAAGTAGTTAATAGATAATTATATGTATAGTTCTGCTTAACTTGCTAATTGGTTTCAGAAGTTTCAGCTCATTTGTATTCCAGATATAGTTCTAGCTTTCAGCACAGTGCAATTGCAGTGTACAACAGAGATGTCTCATACTAATCAGATTTACTTATTGCCTCAAAATATAAGACAGAACATTAATTTCATACTCCTTCAAAATGTGTTAGCCAAGTGCCAGTTTCATTCTGAATCACAGAAAAGCTGATACTGGATTCAAGCAAACTCAAACCCTGAAAGAAGGCAACATTATTTTTGGTTTTATGGAAACTAGGTCTTGTCAGAAAACTTGATGTTGCTCTCTTTTATTTAGTTTTCAAAGATTCAAAAATATGCTAGAAAAGGAGTACTGTGATAATGGACAGCAAGTTTTCAGCTGATACCAAGCTGATAAGACTGAATGACAGGATGTCATCCAGAGATTCCTGGAAGGCCTGGAGAAGTGACCTGAGGAGTATCTTGTGAGGTTCAGTAAGGCAAAGTTCTGCCCTTAGGTTGGAGCAATCTTTGATATAGTTTCGTGATGGGTGATGATAAAATTGAGAGCAACCCTTCAGAAAAGGACTTGGGTGTACTGGTGGATGAGAAGCTGGACATTAGCCAACAATGCACACTTGCAGCCTGGAAGCAAATTGCATCCTCTGCTGTGTCAAAAGAAGCATAGCCAGAAGGTTGAGAGGAGTGGTTCTGCCAATCTGCTCTAGTGAGATCTCACCTGGAGTATTGTGTCCAGCTCTGGGGCTCACAACACAAAAGGGACGTGGGCCTGCTGGAGCAGGTCCAGAGGAAGGCCATGAGGATAACCATAAGTCTAGAGCATCTGTCCTGTGGAGACAGGCTGAAAGAATTGGGTCTGTTCAGCCTAGAGAAGAGAAGGCAAAAGGGAAACCCTATAGTGACATTTCAGTATCTGAAGGAGACTTTCAGGAAGGCTGGAAAAGGGCTGTTTAGAAGGGCTTATAGCAGTAGGATAAGGGGCAATGGTTTTAAACTGGAGCTGGGTAGATTTAGGTTGGACACAAGATTCTCTACAATGAGTGCAGTAAAAGAATGGGACAAGCTGCCCAAGGATGTGGTTAAGGCCTTGTCTCTGGAAACATTCAAGATCAGACCTGATGTGCCCCTAGGAAGCCTGATCTAGTTGGAGGTGTCCCTGCTGGTTGCAGAGGCACTGGACAAGATGACCTTTGAGGGTCCTTTCCAACCCAGTACAATCTGTGAATCTGTGAGTGAAGCAATTGACTTACTGTAACAAAAATTAAAAACATTTATCAGCATACAAACACTATGCAGAGCTTTATTAAATAGGTTACAAAAACAACCAACAGGCCCTAAGACATACCCCAAATATAATATGTTCTGTGGCTTACTTCTTGGCTTAGTCCATATCATTATTTGTATATATCACCTCGAAGAAAACATGTATTGATTCTTGGCATGCTGCTGAGGCAGCATGAGACTGTACATGCTAGACAGTGAAGAAAGACAACTTCTTCCCAATAGGGTGGCACTTGGTAATGCAGTACATAGTGTGCACACTCATTGCCCTAAAAGAAAGAAATGACTAGGTCCAAATTAGGATTAACAGGTATTACAGTGTTTCTCCCTGTGTGAGGACAACCTTAAGGGTCAAGTAGGGAAAGGCAACACGTTGGTATCTGCTTCCTGCTCCATGAATGGGAGCTAGTGAGGATTTGCTGTGCTACCAGCTATTACACTGAATGCATTTAGAAGAAGGAATAACAACAGTGATGCAAATTATGCAGGACAACTATGTTCATCTCAATGAAGTAGGCTACTTTGAATGCTTTGGTCAAGTATGCAGCTGACATCTGAAAGATTAAACATCTGAGAGAGTTTTAAAAAATTACCTCAAAGGAGCTAATTCTTCAGCTTCTTACCGATTGCTTAGGCACAGCTAATATTTCCAGTGACTAGATGGGCTGTGAGGATGAATTGAGAAAACTGGAGCTAGTTGCAATAACAGTAGGTTTTCACAGCAGAAACAATTCTTTAACTCTTAGAGCTTGTCTTAAGGTGAAACAGCTTCTGGAAAAATGTGCAGTAGCACCACCAGAAATGGGGAGCTTGAATCATTGGGGTAAAGATAGGAGCCGTGTTGACAGAGGATTTGCTCTGTTGTTCAGAGAACGTGGGTCGCTGTCCAGGGTGTTGAACACGAGAGGCATTTCTGGAGGGCGATAGGAAACCGTTCAAAACCTGAAAATACAACATGGACTTAATGTGGGAGAAATACATTTAATAAAAGTGTATAAAAGGAAATAATGATAGCTATGTCACCGTTGCATAGGTTAGTACACTTACCTCTGTGAATGCTTTATTTGTTGTGACACACATTCCACCTTTCCCCACGCACCTCCTTCCCAACTTCCTCCATAGGCTATGATACTTCTGTGTAACCATTTGCCTGTTCATTGGCCACGTAGAAAAATGGATAAATTGTGCAAAAAAAAAAAAAATCGAAATAATAACCTTGTTTTTGTCCTATAGAAAATACCTTCTCAAGGGCAGATTTTGTTATATTATCCATGTCAGTTGTAAAGTAAACTTTGCAGAGTAGAAAGCATTCGACTTGTTATGCTATATTAAAACCACTTTTTTTTTTTTTTTTTTTTTAATGTGCATGAGTGTTCTGGAGGGGTGGAGCTCAGACTCTTCCACTCATTTTGCACCTCTAAAGGTAAATTCTGAACTGGATTACAGAAATACTGCCTACCTCTGAAAATATCCTTTTCAGATAGTTTTTTTTTTTTTTTTTCATGCAAGTTGAAATGCAGAATGAGCTCTACAGAATGTTATTGAATACTTGTCTTCTGCAGTCTGGCAGCTAAGCTAATTTTCCTTGCCTTCTTGGCAAAGGAATAAATTTCTTATTTTCAGAAAAATGTCTAAGGAAACTTTTTTTTTTTCCTTCCTGCCCTCCCTTAGTTGAAATCATACATCAAGCATATTTCGCACTGCTTTTATTTGTCTTTTAACTTCACTATTTTGGCTTGGGAAGTCACAATTTCTGAAAGCCCAGAGAAGGTCATGCTCTCTACATGTGTCAAACTTGATTGTAATACCATGCTTCATTCTTGACTTTTCTTTACCCTTAGGACAGATGGGCAGAAATACCATATTTAATACCACAATTAGCTTTCCTGAAGCAATTGTGCTGGAAGAAAGACCCAGGCAATTGATGGCAGTGATAGTGTAAAAATAAACTGCCCTGTTCTCTGAAAAAGTGGGTATATGAAACTGCAGGAATTGCTCAGGCCGTCTTTTTGCACTGAAGTACATAATAACGCAATTTAGTTCAATCTTGTCAGCTTGAGGAGGTATTAAAAAAAAATGCTTCTCTAGCTTGTTTGACTGCCCAGTGACTGATAGAATAAGTGACAATAGCTTTTTTGCTCAATGCACACCAGAAACTGCCTAGAAACTTTGTGAAAATAGGCAGAAATGCCGTGATAGAATTGGAAAGCTGAGTGGTGTCACTGGAACGTAACTGGACAAGTAGGCTTAAACTTGTGAAATAATCAACCCCAGAGTATTTAAAACAAAAAGTAACAGTTGTTTTTCACTGCAGATTTTGATTGTGTTCTGAACAGCATGTGAACACTTTGTTGTGGCCCAAGTCTGATCTAACTGATTTAGACAGTCAGTAGCTGTGAATGCAGTTCAGAATGGCAATAAGTAGATAACCTAACTTTATAGCTTCTGAGCTTAGGAACCTACAGATTAATGAAGATATTTTCCATATGTTGTGGGTATGAGATTTTTTGGGTAACGGTTTAACAAAAAGCAGACATTATCTGAAAAGAATAGAGAATTAAATTTAGAAGTGATTGCTGTAATTTGAAGGTACTGGAATTTTAATAGAATTATTTCAAGGGATTTTGTTGTTGGCTAACCATTTAGGCCAGTGAGGTAGTTTAGCTTCAGAATTTTCAAATGCACACTGAGTTCTATTAAAAAACTTTTTTTTATGTGAATGTGACCATTTATGTTCCCTCAGGTACGTAAATTATTCCTTCATTGGATGGAAAGGGGTAAAGTTTAGTTACATAGACCTAAGTACATCCATCAACAGGGAAGATTTGGATGGGCAGATTTGATACAGCATGCAGGTTATCTCAGCTTTGCTAGAGGAGAAGACTTAAGCTGGATAGGAAAACTTTACAAGTCTCATTCCTGTGGAATTTCCCAATGTGTTTGAAATCTATGTGGATAGAACTAGAGAGCTTTCTTAGATGATTTGCAGTACCTCTGATCAGGCAGCAAAAAGCACTTTTCTTTTTGAGTTCATTCTTAACTATACCTTCACTCTGACATGTTTCCAATGCATTGCCATGGAGTTTGAAATTGAGTAACTCCTATGATCTGGTTACAACCTTAACAAATATCCAAAGTGCATTAAAGAACGTTTTTGTGATGCTCAGTGTTAGGAATGCATAATTACTCCCTAAAACCCTCCAAAGGCTACCTCTCCTAAACAAAATGTATCCTCATTCTTTACTGGAAATGATAGTTTATATGCACTGTGCCAAGTGCTTTTCTCATTGTGTTACCAGCTAAACACATAAGGTCATTGAAACAGTATCAGCTTTAGATTTGCTTATAGAGTTGTATTTAAACTGTTTTTTCCCTGAAATGCCTGCAGATGTTCGCGTATAATTTCAATATAAAAATTTAAGATGGGGCTTCAGTGGCACTAAATTAATGGACTTAAGTGACAACTCTGTCTTTTCTTCAGGTGGCCACCACTGGAACTATAACTTCATTTCATTTCTTACAATATTTTTTGTAAGATACAACACTGATAGAAATGGCCTAACAGTCTTGAAAAGTCTTGGCTAGAAACAACTGCTTGAACAAAATACAACTTTTTTGAAATTAAGCATTTTCCAATATTTGTAGTTGCTTCAGGTATACTTCACTTTCCTCAGTCTTTATTATAGGGCATAAATGCTTGTACCCTTCTAGAGATAACTGATGTATGTTGAGGTGTTAATGTTAACTGAGCTTCATAAGGCTGATTCTTCATCATCCAAGACAATGAAGTTTCTTGTTGGTACCGGGAGAATTGCCTCCTGCCAAACACCCTGGGCTGAGCAAGTGTGGTAGCAATGGCTCACAGGCCACTGAAAAGTCATGTAGTGATTAGTATGTTGCTCTCCCCTGCTGCTCTTGAAGTACTGGCACTGAGGTTATTTTAAGGTGGCAAAGGGTTAAAGAGGAGACAAAGGGAGAGAGGACAGGGGTCCTTGGTATTGGAAGGTATAATGGCCAGATAGGAGGAAGGATTCTGGGACTGCTTTGAAGTTACACAATACTGGTGTACAGCAGGAGGAGGTAAGTGAAGGGTGAAGATTGGGGTTTGGGACTCTTGGGAAGAAATGTTAGAATAGTGAAGAAAGGGTTGACTCGTAATGTTTTGGAAGGTCTATAGAGATCATGGCTTGACTGTCTCTAAGTATGCATATGAGGTACCAAGTGATGTCTGTTTTTTCTTTTCCTGTGCCTAGGATAATGGTCTCACAAATAGTTGCTCCTGATGGGATATTAATGTTGGCAGACTGGTTTAACAAATCTCCTGTTTGTACTTTCGTATTTCTGAGAAGTCAATGAGATTCACTCTTGCTGATGAATACTTTCATAAATTCACCCATAAATCCACAGAACTTATTTTCTACCGTCAGTTCAGTCAATGCATATTATTTACCTGATTGTCAGCCCTTTTTTTTCCCCATCAGTTAACCTTGTCTGTCTTACTCAACTCTTTCCATATCAAGCATATTTGTAAGGTGATTTATTCTGTAATGGGTAGTGAATACATGGAGGCTCCAATTCTATGCATCATCCAGATTCTTTGTATTAAATAAGCCATGTATATCAATAATCAAAAGAAAGACAATTTTCCAATTCTGTGGACTGCTCAGTTGAGTTCTTAGCTGTATAATCCAGCCTCTGTGTTCAGTTTCCAGGGCATCCATTGTCTTTAAAATTCCAACCTGGTTGATTCTATGATTCTATGAATCCTCTAGTTTTGCATTTTTATCTTATATCAACCTCTTATCCACAGTTCTGTGCAAAATACAGAATATGCTTTGTCCTTTAAAATGTATTTTGTTTACCTTCTGTATCTTTATATTTCTTCAGGCACGAGCTCATTCAGCCATACCATGTTATGTGGCTTCGCTGATTCAGGAATATCACCTTGGTTTTGTTTTCTGTTAAGGATTGTAAAAAGGCATGAGATCTCACTTGTTTGACTGCTTTACATCTGCTCAGTGCTACCAAGTTTTGTTACTATTTTTTTTTTTTCACTGTGTCACTACCAAGTCAGTTGCAAGCAACGTAACTTACATAAAACATCTTCTCTGTTTTCCTTCTTGCCCTTCAAAAAAAAACTCTTCTGTGACAGCTGCTCAGTGGTGAGTTGCTTGTGTAGATGAGTTCTTCAAAAAGTCTGTGAAGGCCAACAATGAAAACTGTGGTTGTGAGTATTTCTGATGTCCTCCTGTTTAGACTAGGACACTATAAAAACAAAGTTTAAATCTTCATTTGAGCTTGAGTCTGACTTTGTCTTCCACCTCTTGTGCACATAAAGTGTGATTAAAATTGTGTTCCCTGAGTAGTCACCAGGGAAAGTATATATTCATCCAAAATTACTGTTTTAATCTTGAGGAGAAAATGAGCCAAAAATATGTAAATCTCCATGAAAAATCTTCATGAAAAATATCTGATGATAATTTCTTTTCCTTTTTTGAGACAGGGCTCATAATTCAGTTTTGGTAGGCAGCAAGTGAATCAGCAGAAACCTTCTCCAACTCTTCCAGGAATAGATGCTGCACTTTTGACAAAGGACCTTATTTTATTTAATCATGTGGGAAAGATTTCTTCTCATGTTGCTTTTTGTACTCTGGGGCTAAAGTAGATGGTTGGTTTTCTTTATAGAGAACAGTTCTGCTTATAATCCCACCAAAAAAAAAAAATGACCTTTAATACTTGGCTCTATTTCATAGCAGTGAATAGTGTGAAATGCTGATCACAGGGAAAATGTACAAAGAGTCATCATCTGGTTCAGAATAGCTCAGAGAATCTAAGTTCAGCTTCCAACTTTTCCACTGTTCTTCTCTGTGACTTTTAGGTGGACAGTTAAATAAATAGGACACAATGTGCCTATCCACTCTCCAGCTATTTTGAAAGCCTTGGTGGGTGCCACCCTGTATCTCTACATGCAAGACAGGGTAATGTTTCTGAAAATATTGGCCACCACCATGTGGCTGACCTCTCTTTGGGATTCCTGTCTGTTCCTGTCATGCATGTGCTAGATACTAAAAAGTAAAAAGAAAAAATGCCTGTGTTCCACATTTATTACTGGCGCTTAATTATTTCCTTTTCTCTTCTGTTAGCAGACAGAAGAATGAAATGCTCCTGGTTGTGACAGTGGACTAGTCCATAATTAAGCAAAATTTTCAATATACCTTAGATTTTGACATTTTTTTTTCTGGAGAATGGCATGTTAAAATGCTACTAGCTGGCTGAAAAGTGTAAGTAGTGGATTCGTGAGAAATTTCTTCAGGAGCCTGACAGAAGAATGGTACAATATATGACACAATACAATTAGTATCGTCTATAACTTTATATTAGCTGTTATACTGGTGTCTGGTTTAGAGCAGCTATTACAAGAGTCAGTTGGCAAGACTGCATCTGTTCAGTTTAAAGGTAACCTTCACCCACTTTTCTTGATGGTGAAATTATCCCTTTAAAAAATAGTATTTCCTACTTGCTATTCTTTTTGTGTGACACCTATTAGTGTAACTTGTACCTGAATTTACGCATGTACAATTTCTGCAGGCCATAAAAGCAAACACATTTGCTACTGTCTTTGCCATTGCTTAGCACCTCACTTCACTGTAACCAAAGCTCTAGGTAGAAGACAAAAAAGGGGAAAAAGTGTTAAGACAAGGGAAGCAAGCAGATGAATTGTTTATGAAGGAAGGGCCATTAAATTGTTATACTTGGAGAATGCCTGTTTTACATTTGTCAGTGCTACCAGAGACTCTTTTCATATTAAAAAAAAAAAGTAATTAAAAAAGTAACTTTCCTCTACTATCCTTCTCTCTTCTCTAGTGGCAACATAGTCTCTGTAAAGCTTGTTTTTCCTCCTGTCTTCACTTCACTCAGTGTGTTCCTAAATTTTCACCATTAGAAGCAGCTGTAGAACAAACTGGCAAAAAATTTCCTTTGGTTCCTCTTGGTAATAAAACTGGAGCCCACTGATGAAACTGTGTTGAGTAATTGACCTGAACTCAGTATGACTAGTCAAACACCAAGTGAGTGTTAAGGATTTGGAAAGGTTTCCCATGTGCTCTTTCTATAGTTAGAGTTAAGGTCTGCAATGGTGACTGCTCCAGGAAAGTGACCATGGGAACCGTCAAACCCTAGTGTTTCTCTTTGTAATGTAAGGGAGAAAAATTATGTGAGAAAGTATGAAGGAAAATAAATTCTCCCAGCTGAAGAGAGTAGGTGAATGCTTTTCTTTCAGTTTATGGAGATGGAAGTGAGTTGTAAACATCCTTTGACTTCAGTGGGGACATAGTTCCCCCTACTTTTGTTACTTAAACACTGGTATTGATTCACAGGGAGGTCATTCTGCAATTGAACTCTGGAAACTCTCTGTGCTAATAGGCCCTTCATTAGTACATCTATTTTAGCTGAGACAAGTTGGCTTCCTTGAAGGGGTTGAGGAGAAGATATACTCATGCGGAGTGGCAAGCAGCACTTGGTTTAACTGCCTTTCCACTTCAACATCCAGCAAGTTATGTTGCTAATATTAACCATTCTTTAATACAGCAGGTGTATTTAGATGCAGGAACTGCTGAAGACACGTGTACAGCACAGTCTGAGCTTAATAATTGGAATATTTAGGGCTAGTATTTTTATATGAGATGATCAACAGTATTAGATAATTAAGACTGTCACTGTTCCATCTGTAAAGCAAGGATTAATAGCTCATCATAGCACTAGCAATTATGTACAGGTTCAGAAATGAAAGATCTTTTGTTAATCCCTCAGCATAAAATGGGAGAAACAAATATAAAAGAATGACAGTCTCCTCAACCATTAAGTCAATCCAGATCATTGAGGAGTATATTAATTTCTTCCAAATGGATTTCTACTCTTTTGCATTGTTGATAATTTATTGTTATTGATTTTTGCTAGAAACCTCTATGATTCACATAGTCCAAACCCCCTGCCATGGGTAAGGACATCTTTTCAAAGATCAGATATCTCAAAGCCCCACTCAACCTGGCCTTGAACACTTCCAGTGATGAGAAATCCACAACTTCTCTGGGAAATCTATTCTGGTGTCTTACCACTATTATTGTAAAAAAACCCTGTGTCCAATCTAAGCTTGCCCTCTGTCAGTTTCATGTCATTGCCCCTTGGCTTGTAATTACAGGCCTTGGTAAAGCTTTCCTCTCCATTTATCTTATAAACCTCTAGCATGTAGCGAAAAACTGCAATAAAATGTCCCTGAGGCCTTTTCTTCTCCAACCTGAACAACTCCAACTCTCTCAGCCTTTCCTCATAGGAGAGGTGTTCCAGTTTTCTGACCATTTTTTTGGCCCTCCTCTGGACCTGCTCCAACAGGTCAATGTCTGTCTTGTAGCAGTGACCCAGAACTGGATGGAGTGCTCCAGGAAGGGTCTCACAGAGTGGAGCAGAGGGCAAGAATCACCTGCTGGCCATGCTTCTTTTTTATGTAGCCCAGGATTTGGACTTACTTTCTGAGCTGGAAATGCATATTGCTGACTAATATTCAATTTTTCATCCACAAATATCCCTGGGTCATGTAAATGGGATGAAGCTAAGCAATTTCACCAATTATAAGTGGCTTGGCACACTGGAAAGTCATGAGGGAGAGATGACCTTGAATTTACTGGATCTACCAAAAGTTTTTAATAACACACAAGTAACTGGGATGTTTTGCCTCTTATTTATTTAATGTTGGTTTTAATTATTAAACTGGAATACTCTTAAGACACACTCTTCATGAATAATGGTTAATAATTAAACTTGACAAAACATGTTAATGAAACAAACCAATAATTGTGGTACCCTGGACCAGTCTTTGAAAGAATTTGGCAGTGAAATTACGTTGGTCATCTATCTCTTTAATATTTGGAAAGATTATTTCACTCAGAGATGAGTCAGAACTGGGAAGAAGAATATACACTTCAATATTGGAGCAACAATTTGTTTAGTATGCTCAGCAAAGAAGTTGATATTCTAACACAGTCAGCAATAACTGGCTCATAAATACTTATGCTGAGCCCTGTGAGTTTGGCTTAGAAAAGCAAAGGGAATTTGAACTGTGCTGTGCTTCCACTGAAGTAATACTTGATTGGTGAACTGTCTTCAGTCTAACTTTTCTTGCTAACTATTCATGTTATAGTGTTATTCATTCAAGTTGTGTTATTCAGTGATCTGCAACACTAAGATTTCACTTTATCTTAGGCATCCCAGATGCAAGAATTGAGCATCACAAATCTCATGCAACTAAAAAAAAGTTCTTACTCTAGAATAAAGTTTCAACTTCCTATTACATGACCTAGTGTTGTTTTCAAAATATTTTACTAGGCTGTCATATTGTTGTCTTTATATTTATATATCAACTTTTCCATCCTGCTAACTTTAAAAAATGCAATGCAGGCCAAAACAGGTCACTCCTTATGGGCTTCTGAAAATCGAGTTTATCTCTCAGAACACAAGGGGGATATTCTAAAAATTGCTCTGAAAGCCACTCAAGAATACTATTCAAATGTTACATAGCATGTCATTAATAATGCAAGCTCCTGTGGAGGCCCTGATGAAACACAGTTCTCATGTTCTGAGCATCTCTGTTTAGAAAACTGCTACATACTGGAGCAGAAGAGAAATAAGAGGGCAATAATCTGAAAACGTAGATAAGAGAGTTGCCTTTGGGGTCTGCTAGCTAACAAGAAGTTTGTCATACTTACTTGTGCTTTATTGAATGCTATTTTATAATACTCAATTGTTATAGCACATTTAGAAGAAAAAAAAAAGATTTAAAAGAAGTAATTTTTATTAAACTATCCCTGTACAAATCTGATGAACAGTGTCTGAAATCTGTGCTTCAGCTTGAAGTCCTGGTGAAAAAAATCTTAATAAGGCCAAACAAACAAACCGACATTATGAAAAAAAAAACCCTTGAGACAAATCTTACAGAACAAAACTAATTAGAGCTCTGTTCACCGCTGTGTGTAATGTACATGTGTTATCAGCATACCTTTATGTTGCTATAGTACAGCAAAGAAGTGAAGCACAAGTATGCTTGAGAGCTACAAACATTTTAGTTTCCCATACATTAGTACCAAGGTTAAGCAAATCTCAGAGCCCTAGATCTAGAAGTTTTCTGCACTTACATGGACATTAATCATCTGCCTAGGCAAATCCTTAGGAGCTGAGGATGTGCCAGGTGTAATTAATAATGTGTAATTAAATATAATTAAAAACACAGCTTTACAATGAGATGGAAATCTTTTTTTTTCTGTTACTCCGAGGGAAAAAAAGTTGTTTTTTTTCCAAATTTTATTGAAAATGACAAAAATGGATCTGCCAGCAGTTTTATCCCATTTAGAGCATAGTTAAATTGATGCGTCAGCTGCAGTTACAATGAATTCAGTGTATGAAAACATGGTGCCCTGAACTTGGCATCATAACTTGTGGTTGGCAGAAGTGTGTTCCCACGTGTTCAGGTAGTGAGTGATATTGCAAGGACAATTTCCGGTTGCTGTTTACTGGACAGAGACTTGCCTTGATCTATAGTCTCAATTCCATTGGATCCTCTTGATTCCAACTGCAGAAACAATGGACAGTTACCTTCTGATTCCCCTTCTACCCTTCTTAAGGTAGAATAAAGATAACCTCAATTCTCCATCCTTTCAATCTTTTTAGAAATTTCCCTAACAGCTACATGCATAGCACTTGCCTAGTACATGAAGGGGCCAATGCCTTCCAGTTATTCTTGCTACATCATTTAAAGTAATCTGTTATTGCACAGACTTGCTTTTTTGCCCATTTTTTTATGCTTTCTCTTTTTTCACCATTACTATTTTGTTGCTTTCTCCTGTCACAGTGAGCTACAGCTCCGTCTTGCTGTTGTAGTGACATTACAGATCTCTTAGTGTTGGCTTTTATGTTCTTATCATCTCTACCTCTAGGGTTTTTAGAGTCTTTGGTCTTTCAGATAGCATTATAGAAGAATTTAAGTATTCAGTGCTCATTACTCTGGAGAAAGACTTGAAGATATAACAAATAGGTACTCAGAAAATACTTCAAAATCATATATTGAAAGCTAATCTTGCTTCTTTTAGAGGAAACTGTTATTAAGGTTTCTGCCTATTTCAGGCCTTGAAAATACTACTTCAATGCTGCTTCATGTGAGGCTGCATGCTATAGAGTATATTGACGTGCAGTTTACTCCTATAACATGATTCTCAGCTGCTGAAAAAGCATTGGATATGAATTGTGACAGGGAGAGGTATATACAGTGCCTAGCAACTTTGTACCAGACAAAAAACATTGGTAGTGGGAAAGCCTTCCCAGCTATAAGATTGCCCACGCCACCTAGCTAATATGAAGTTTACTAGTCATTCTGAACTTTGGTGTTTTGAAGGTGCTACCATTAAAACATGCTTAACATAGTTCTGAGATTTAAGACATTCTACATTTAAAGCAAATGGAAAACCACTGCTGTTTCATTTAAAGTCAGCAGCTATATTTTATAGTGTGACTGGCTCAGATTTTCTTGGGACTTCATTATCATTGTAATTCTTTCAGCTGGTTTAGGGTTAAACGTGCCAGTATCAGTGAATTTAAATCAGTTTTTCAGTGATGCACTTGACCTCCAACATTTAAATCCCATGGTAATTGCTCAGAAACTCATCAGCCTGGTTTTCAGGATTTTTTTGCTTTGGTTAGAAGGTTGAAATTTTGCTGAAAATATTTGAGGGGAAAGAGAGAATATGTTCACATAAGTAGTTCTTTGAACCTTGACCTTTTGTCTTATGAAATAACTGAATACATTCCTGAGGCAAAGCAGGCTTGATCTACCTCATACTCCCCAGTACCTTGTTATAGGATGTGTTAAATCTGTAAAGTCAGAAGGATACATTGATATGGGCATTTGTAGATCTTTTTTCCCTATACGCTGCTCTATAAAAAAATATCATTATTACCTCTATCAAGGAGTTTGGTGCAGGGCAGACAAGAGCTATACCAGCATCTTAGTAATGCTAGGACTGGCTGACAAAGCAAATGAGCTATAGTCTGAACACTTCAGTATGTTTTTTTTTTTTTCCTATGTGTTTCAGTTAAGGTCTTAAAAAAATCATGTGAACAGAGTTAAAATGGGAAGTTGATGGTTTGCATCAGGGATAACAACACTTAGAAATCTCTCCAACTGCCTGGTTTCCAGTCTGAATGCTTTGCAGCTCAGTCTATCCATAGATGACACCCATCCACTTCCTTCCCCTACACTGTCCCTGGAGGTTTGAAGTAAGGCACAATTTGTGCTGGGAGATCAAGAATTAGATAGGAGGGGACAGGCAAGTAAACTCCAACAACTTGTGATAATGAAGGTCTTGCCTTCAGCCTCTTGTGTTTTCTACACTGGGGCAACAGGCCCAGTGGTTCTCTGCAGCTCCCTCTCTGAGCTGTGATCTGGCTGAGATGCCTCTTTTGACTAAAGTCTAGTAGCTGCAATAAATATAAACCAATTTGTACAACAGCTTAGCAGTGTGGAGCAGTGCTCACTAGGGAAGCTGACTGTGAGCTGATGAGTGCTGGAGCCAGCTATTCTGGGGAAGATGGCTTCTCTCAGTTTCTCTCTGAGCTCTCTACAAGCTGCAACCTGATTTCAATAAAGGTTTAAAAAGAGGACACGCTCATCTTGGCGAAACTAGGGGAAGAAATGGCTGTATTGCTTTAAAAATGTAAAAATTAGAAAGCTGTTCACTTCTTCCATATTTTTCCCAGCCTGTAATTATTCCTAATCAAACTACAACAAACAGTAAACACTAAAAATGAAATAAACGCAGTGACAGTTTGCCAATAACGAGCAGAAAATGTTCCATCTGTCTAGCAGTGAGTAAAGTGTGTGTAATTACTGCTCATTTTTCTTCTAATTGCTGAGTTATTAGTTTAAAGCTTACGCACAACTGGTGAACAGTGCCGACTACCCATTCTCTAATTACAGCTCCTTCTTTGCTGTGCTTGAAATCAAGAAAAGCAAAAAGCAGCAAATTTGCATTTTTAAAAGAGTTGTCTGAATTAACTCCTTTGGCAACAGCACGTTTTCAGTTTTGGCCTCGTAGGTCAGATCTTTGGTTGACAGATAATCAACACCTAGTCGTATCAGCTGGAAACTTGTCTCTCAGTGGAACTGTTACCTCTCTCTGGTGTTTTTGTGTGGTTTTTTTCCTCTTTTTTTTTTTTTTTTTTCCTTTCTAATTTAAAGATTAAAGAATGTTCTGAAATGTATGGTAGGTCAAGGGAAGTAATTCCAATGAGGAAGTTAAGGTGACAATAGCCATGAGGTAGTAGTGCTTGTTTCACTTTGTGCTCCTTTATCTGATTATCTCAAAGTGGGTCAGATAAGAGTATGTCTGTGCTTCATTCTGCTCTTTAGCACTGAGATAGCTAAGGCGTCTTTATTTGCTCTTGCTAGGCTATGTTTGTTAAAGCTTGCAGTGACAAAGATGGGGCCACACAATTACACGCCATCTCTGCATCTGTCAAGTGTTAGAATTCATCCTGCCACAGGGACTCGGATGTACCCTGTTTGTAGGTAGTTCGGTGTGAGAGGTGGAGAACAGACCCAGCGTGTTAATTTCCAAAAGGCAGTGTTATTGCACGTGATTTTTATTCTTTAAAATAATGCTAGAAAGTGCAGAATAAGAAGATCAAGAAGGCTGAGAAAAATTCAGAAAGCTGAAGCACAGAGGTGTCAACCTAGCATTTTCTGGGATCACATCTCAGAGCAATTTGAGCAGGACAGCAAAGCAAGTCATACCTGCTAGCCAGTAGACTGAATTTGCAGTGTGGGATCGATACTTTTATTGGGTGATATTTAGGGCTCACAAACAGGAAAATACTGAATATGAATGTGCTAGGTTCTTGTAGCAAAATTTCTAGCCATTTGCTGTCTCTTTGCAGTATTAGTATGAAGAAGCAGATGAAGCCACAGGTGCAGATTATGAAATAAAACATTACAAAAATCTGATGCAGAAGTGTAGCATTCATTTGTTAGCTCTATGCTGATATGATTTGGGATGGGGAAATCTCTCTGTTCAGAAGCTCAGCACTCAGTCCTGAGTAGATTGCCCATAATCAAAGAGTACCTAGGATGTCTGTAGCCCTCTTGGATGGTAGTACCTTAGTTGCAGCATCACAGACTTCAACACAGATGACAAAACTCCTTCTGGAATCTGAGTAGAGTAAATGTGTGGGCTTCATCTTGTCTCTACCTGAAAGCTATCAGCACACAAACCACTCAGTTTTATGTCTTTTGTTTGAAGTTCCCCTCCCCTCCAACTCATGTTGCTTATTTGTCTAGCTGGTGTTATTGTTGGTGCACGAGGTGAGAGCTAAGCTCTGTGGGGAATATCCACAGTATAAAATGTGATAAAAATCCCAACAGCTGCCATGCCTTAATGCAGGATTCTTTGCAGAGTTTTCAAGCCTCAACTTTCAAAGCAAGCTGTTTACAGATAGGGGTTGAAGTGGGCATATGCACATTCACATTCATAGAGGACTTTTGACAATGGATTGAAATACTTAAGAACAACTATACGTTATAAAAAGTGGAGTTTGGGCACTGTGTTTAAGCAATTGTCCAAACTATGGTAATAGCATCTTTAAAACAGTGATAAATTATGCAACATATTAATTGCTTGAGATAACCAGTCATTTAAAGGTTGCTTTACCTTCTGGGTGTAGAATAGCATTTACACGTTTTCTTGCCCAGGAATAAGTTTGAGGAAAATTAATTATTTTCTTGGATGCTGGCAGATGTGAATGCACAGCATCCTTGTCTTGACAGGTGTCTGCAATGTCAGTAACAAATGCTTACCTAAGGAGAAGGAAAAAGAAGATTCTGTACATCCATCTAGTCTTAAGAAAAAAAGCATCCACAAGTCACAAAAAAGCCTTTTCAAGTCTGCACTGTTTTGGCAGGAGCAAGATGACTTTGGTGATGCTTCAACCTTGCCATGAGAACAGAGGTGCAGAGGTTGAAAAGGTTAGGATTTGAGGAAAAAGATGGAGGAAAAATGAAAATTTGCTTTAAGCATTTTTGCTCTGCGGCTAGCTAACTGAAGTTCCCTATTTCTTTTCAGTTCTGAATAAATGTATTTGCTTCATGGGTTCACATGCATATTATGCGTAATCCTTTAGATATGCTTGCCAGCTGTGCAGTAGAGATAGGGGCTGCTGGGATTTTGCTATGTTAAAAATGGTGGAAATACTTCACCAGAAAAAGGACAGAAGTGAAATAATTATTTGCATAATCTTTCTAGAATCACCTAGATTCTTTGAAAGCAGCTTAACGTGTTTGGAATAATCTATTAGGGAAATATTAAGGGGAAAAAACCCTCCTTTTCCTTTTGACCACATACATTTTGATTTGTGGTGGGTTTTTTTTTGGGTTTGTTTTTTTTTTTTTTCTGTCTTGGTCCAACTGATTTAAACTGCCTTATGCTCATTTTAAGAACAGTTTCTGTCATAAGAATAGCTCCTACTTTAAATTTTGTAGGTTCATTCTCCTTCTGTGGAACAACAGGGAAAGATTAATTTTTTTTCTGCAAAATGAGCTTGTAGCAACTGATTTTACCATAGGTATGGTGATTCCAAAGACTGTTTCTTTTCTCCTCAATATATATGACCTTTTGTTCTTTGTTGAACTCTTTGTGATATTTTAACTAGAAGAAAATACCAGTTCCTCTGCTGAACAAGGCTGTGTGAACATTTTGCAGACATGTCATCTCCACTACAGTTAGCTAGTTTAATTAAGGACTCTGTATTAAGGTCTCTATTTTTATTGTATGTCTCAAATGTCATTTTGTTCCACGTTATTTTGTTGGGTTTTTTTGTTTGTTTGTTGGGGTTTTTTTTTCCCTCTTTCATCCTAGCAACTGAAATTAAAATTAAGTGACAGAGGAGAGATATTTTTGTCTGAGATATTCAGATTCCTATATAGTTTTGGGTCAGAGCTACAGAGAACAGCTGTTCTTCAGGAAAAAAAAAAACAAACCCACAATTCATTTTCTAACATTGAGGCTCTGGTTTTGTGCTTGCAATGTAAATATCCAATATCTACAGTATAAAGGTCCAGTACAGCAGTGTAAATATCCAACACAAAATCAAAACATACATAGCTCAAGGAGGTTTTTATAATAAAAAAGAGTTCAAACACATTTCTGATGCATTGATAAGACTGCATTATGGATAAATAAAGATAAAATATTTTGCATGGCTTTCCACAGAACACTTTCACTTCAAACTGTGAGGCTCTTGGGACATTTTATTTGTATATTTCCACAGGAATGGGAATAAAAAGGGTTTATAGATGCTTTTTAATCATCTCTGTATGTTCCAAATGAAACAGCTCTTTAACAGCTGTTAAATTCATTGTTTTAAAAAGACTTCTCTAAGTGGCTAAAGCTGATTTGGCCACCCATAAAGTATCATTTGCCATCAGTACAGATCCACTTTCAAACTATCCTACTTTCACAAATTAAATGTTGTTTCATATTTCATGGTTTTACAGCCATGCACATCTAAAAGGAAAGCTGAACCCACAGAGCTGGTGTAAATAGTACTGTGGTGTTTGTGCACAGAGGAGCAGGCGTTGTATTGAAAAGGAAGTACTTGGAAAGATGAAATGATTCTTATCTCCACTGGAGTAGGCCTTTCTTGCTCTCAGGACTACATCACAGACTCTACAGCTTTCTTGCACCCACTTGGTATGTCAGGGTTACTCTGATCATAGGCTGTAATTTTGCTTGTCCAAGAAAGTTGTGTTTAAGGCAAAGCTGGATGGGGCTCTGGCCAGCCTGATATAGGGTAGGGTAGGATGTCCCTGTTCATGGCAGGAGGGTTGGAACTACATGATCCTTGTGATCCCTTTCAATCCTGACTGATTCTATGATTCCATGATTCTACAATTTAAATTTGTATGCAAACTCACTTTCCTTCCGTTGGTCTAAATAAACCAGTATGAAACAATAAAAATAAAAAATTGTAGTAGAATCCTCTGACAGTATCATCTACTAAGAAGCAAACTTTGAAGACAACTATAGCAATGTTTTAAAGCACTATTGAAGACTGAGGAATAGTAGGGAGTTTAGAGGCAATGAATATTTTTTTTGCCAATATTAAAGTAAAACAACTACAAAAGCAGAGGGGAAAAAAACCCAAACCAGCCATTAAAAAAAAAAAAAAAAAAGTTAATTTCAGGCTTATGAGATGATGTTCTGAAGTATTGGGAACAGTAATAAAAGCTATAAAATGTAGCTTTGTGTCCTCATAAAAGGGTAAGAAAAATAAATTTGCTGGATAGTTAAGATCTTTTATAATACAAAGATAAATATCACTTTTACTGTAACCGTAACCTATGTGAGAATGTTTGTTTAACTCCCCAGTTGTCAGACATGAAGCTGAAAGTTTTTAATAGCCTCTGGGTCTCAAATCTGTAGCCTCAGGCTGCTGTTTGTAATTTAGTATGAGTAATTTATTACGAAGAGGGAAAAAGCAAGAATTGCCCACTAGCTATGAAAGCACATTTACATTATAATTATTAGGCACATAACAGCTCGAAAATAGATAAAAGGAATTTTAGAGTAACATTGGCAGCAGCAATAGCATCATCTGCTAAGATAAAGCCGAGAAATATAGCTCTGGTGAAATTACAGTGGTTATTGTTGAAAGGTCAGCCTCATCTCAGCTGCTGACTTGGTTGCAATGTAAACCACTCTCGGGAAGTGGTGTGCGACTTAACCATCATCTTTCTGAGGCTGGGCTGTGCTAGTTACGCATCACAGTGAGCTTTTCAGGGCATTCTATTTTGACATTAGTAGTTGTGATATTTAATTTTGCTGTTCTTTTGAACATTTGCACTTTCAGTAAGCTCTATTTTAAGAAGCAACTAATACTGCAAAGGATGCAATAGTCCTCCTGTGAAAACTAAATCCTATGTGCTATATTTCCCAGAGGAGCTTGGCAGTTCAGAGTGCCCACCTGGATCCCAAGTAACAGATCACATAATTTCCAAAGGGACGACATTCTACTCTCAGCAGAAAGGCTGAAAACCTTGTCCACATTATATAGTGACTGAATCTTTGTTGTGATTGATATTCTCAGAATTATGCTGCCTTTTCTGTGTATCTTCTCCACATTTTAATATCTCAGTAACTAAGGTAAAATCACACAACTAGCCATTTAGGTAGTTAAGAAGATGTCAAGGATTTGCTGTCTGTATGTGATGAAGATTTAACTCATCTTAACCATGGGCATGTACAGCAGTCTGAGTTTATGAAAGTGTTCCCTGTGGCAATTTCTCTTCTCACGCACCTCTGCCCCCCTTTTCTTGTCATTTCTTCTGATAAGGACTGCCATTTGTACCTCATAATCCTGGACATGGCCACCAGATTGTGGCCACGGGAGACCTCTGAGTGTTTGTTCTGGGTCCTCACGCATGGTACTTTGCTGGGTGAGTTATTTGCTGTCTTTTAAGAGTCACATGGTACACTTCCACCAACTGATGTAATTTAATTTGTTCTCAACCTATTCCCCACCCTGGTCTCTTCAGCAATTTTTGAGTGCCAGTGATTGCTACTGGTCCTGCCTTCTGGAGCAGTGTTTATACTAAAGATGTAGATATAATTAAAGGATAGGAATATGGATCTCCTTTGTAGTGGTGAAAAAAGTTCAGGAATGGGGTTATTTTGCCAATAATTTGGAAACTGCATCTGTTTTTTTGACCTTTCATTGGAAAGATCAAAGTGCTGTGAGTAGGGAACAATTGTGCTCACAAATGTGTGCCTGGCTAATCTCTTTCCACGCCACAGTGCTCTTAGGGAGGTGCTCCTGACCATCCTGCCAAAATAACTTTTGTGCTAAAACTCTGTCCTTTTACTGTCAGTATGAGAACTGCAATCTGCATGTACCTGCTCCTGTCAGGATCCTCCAGGGGCAGGCTCATAAGCTGGGAGAGTCCTCTGTGTTATTCACAGTTTCTCAGAAGTGGGGTACACAGTGATATTTGTCTGTTCATTACTTGAATACAGCAGAAATAGAGACCCCCTCACCAAGGGATTTTAAGAAGGAAAACTTAAATTTATCCTTAGAGAGTAGCAGGAGAAGTGCACTTCTTAATTTAATTTTATTTTCGTGTTCGACCATAGACAGGCCTCTTTTTCTATAAGACTGGGAGAGCTAGAATATTCTCATTTTATTCCTGCAGTGAATCTGTCATTATGCAAGAGTGAACTAAGGCGAGCATATCTAACGAGGCAGTGAAATCTGCAAGTACACATCTGGGGATGGCAAGGGGACAATAACATTCAAATTACCAGAATAAAGTAGGAGGCTGTGGCAGAAAGATGATGCATGCAATTCAGTTCAGAATAAGTGAGACCAATGAAGCTACAAAGGAAAAATCAGAAGCAAATAAGATT
The DNA here is from genome assembly GCF_015220805.1 of Pogoniulus pusillus. NCBI lineage: Eukaryota > Metazoa > Chordata > Aves > Piciformes > Lybiidae > Pogoniulus > Pogoniulus pusillus. The sequence goes on along the minus strand of NC_087275.1, from coordinate 19,852,200 downwards.
TTAAAAAGATGCTTATCACAGAACCCTAATCAAGATAATGGAAGTACTAAGCAAACCCTTAAAATCGTTCTCACAGATATTACACACCACTTGTCACATCATTAAATGCAATTTGGAAATGGCTATCAGGTATACAGCAGGATCCTTGTTCTCTGTCTACACCGAATAATCATATACTTTAAGTAAAACAAACAAATGAAAAAAAAAAGTGTTGCTATTTAAGGCATAGAATCAGATTAAGGACAGACACCCTAGCCACTTCAGACCGCTAAGTACATGCTTAAATGCTGTTCTGTATTGAAGCCTTCATTCTTTAGTTCAACATCATGTTTATGAATGATTATAAATATTCCACACACACACACACACATAATTAATAAGAATCTCTGAGTAGTAAAGCAAGAACTTTTGTAATGAACTGAATCATATTTGCTTCAGTTTATGATGGTTTAATATTACTTGTGATAATGAATAATACAGATATTTTTTCTTGAAGTCTCTTCTTTTGTCCAATTTTCTGAGATGTGTCTTAAAATGCTCAATCATATTGTCACACATGCTAACCAGCTGTTCTTTCTGCTAATAGAGATAAGAACATACTTTGTGTGAGACCTAAAAGTAAATCAGCTTCATGTTGATTTGATACATCAATTATTTTTTTCCACTACTTTGTGAATGAAGTATAACATGTACCATGATGCAATGAATTGTTTGAACAACAAACACTATTCACCTTTCTAAACAAGAGGAAATGGTAGAGAAGAGCAATCGTTGCTACCTTCCAATAACTTCTATAGTGGTTAGTATTGATTTCTGCTTTGGAGGCGCTGGCTAGCAGAGATTTTGGCTGGTTAGATGCACTCTTGATGTGTGACTAGTGGTATGCTGCACTTAACTGAAACTCTTTGGGGCATGTCTTAATGCAATAAGTAAGTTTCCTGCTGATGTGCAACAGCTTCATTGCTTTTACAATGGAAAGACCATCAAGAAGAGGGTGCAGCATATATGTTTACCTAAGATATTAAGTTCATTTTTAGTGTTTTGTGGAGGAAATCAAATTCCCTATATCCTGCCCCCTGTGGGTGTTCACTTGCTACATCTAGTTGGAGTGATAAGTGCTTATTTTGGGTGTTTGGCAAGTATTGATTGCTACTGGCATACCTTGCAGAAAAACTTGAGAGCAGACATATTTTGAACCAGGCTTTTGATTTCTGACCATACAGAGAGATTCAGTGCCGTCAGTGAGGCAAAGATGCTTGCTCTGGTTTGGTTTTTTTTCATTACTGACTTCTGAGGAGTGCCATATTGCAAAAGCTCCTACCCCCAGATGCAGTGCTGGTGCTGATCTTGGAGCATGAAGACCATTGCTTGGACAAGGTGAGCCCTGGCAGTGGGGCAAGTTTTGACTGTGAGAATCTGAGGATCTGACAGTTCTCCTACATATGACATTGCTGTTGTACCCACTGGCAACTGAGCAGACTCAGGTTCCCCTGGCTTGGTGATAAACTGATCATTTGCAGTGTGGAATTTCAAAGATGAAATAAATTTGTGTCCTTGAGTTTCAGTGCTACTTGAAAACTAAAGAGGTTTTGGTAGAAAATGATATGTCCTTGGATCCATCCTTTCAGGTGTCCAAAGTTTCTGGCTCTGTGATGCTGCTGTAAGACAGAGTGTTTCCCTTCTGTGTTTCTATTATGGTCTGAAACTCCCTATACACAGCATACAGAAGTTGCCTGTTCCCTTTGGTCATTTATTTGCGTCAGTTGGAAGAAAGACATAAGTATTTATATTAATCTTATACAGGGAACACTTATAATACTTTGGCATTCAGCTATTGGACTAATGGATTTTGGTGGTTTGCTCGATAGAAAACCAGTAATGACCTTTTCATTCATGTATACTGTGAAAGACTGTAGTCACCACTGAAGGATCTGCTCTATTGGGTGGTGTCTACAAAACATTACTGTGGCTCTCTTATTAGCATAAGACTTTGGTTGGTGACTTGGACAATGATATAAGGATGAATATTGGCAGTATGTCACACACAGAATTTGTCTGAAGTATTCCAAGGGGAACAAACTGTGCCTGTTTAGTATGAGGAGAAAGCTTGTGTCAGCAGGCTTCTTTAACTTTTGTTTGAATTGAATTGTAGGTCTTTGAGCATCTACTTACTGTATGCAGAAGGTCACTGTATCGTTCTGCTTGGCTCTTGTCACATAATTAGCTGCTGAGTTAACGGGTTGTAGAAGAAGCTTTACAATTGTAGTGGCCATACCTCTGGCTTAAGAGTGCTTGAAACTATTTTAGGGAAAGGAAATATACTTAATTATCAAAAATGAATTGCCAAAAAGAGCACCTGGATGCCCAAACCAAAGTTTTAATGAGAATCAAATTATCTAGGTAGAAGCAACCACTTCGGATATGATAGATAATTGGGTTTTTTTATGCAAATAGCTATGAAAATAATTTACTTGAATTAATCATTGTAAGTCAGGATCAAAATATGAGAGATACTTTAGAGTATAAAAAATAGATTAAATTATTTAAAAAGGAGCAATCTGTGTAAGAGTAGTTCAGGACAGCGGAAGTTGACTAACGTAATACCACAGATTTGCCATTATAGCATGATTGCTGTTAATTTTTTGATTACCCAGTAATAGAAGAAGCAGTATAGTGATTAACTGGCTCATAGAAAAATAGAGAGCAGTTAATCTAAAACAGTGCTGTTATAAAATCTAGAAAAACTCTGCATTGGATTGCTGCAGACAAGTAGCTGCTGCTTATGCTGTGTAGCTATTCCTTCAGCAAAGGAATTGTATGCCCAGCAGGGACCCAAAGCAAATCAATTAAACAAATAGTGCCACACCATTATGATGCACTGTTATGTCAGAGGTTTTGAAACAGTGGCATAATAACCATCTTTGTACAGACTTCCTTGCCTACTGTTTTAATCAATCCTTTATTGCAAAACTGAACAGATTGTATACACAGAGCCAATCCTGTTGTGAGTCTGCCTGTTGGCCCTATTTGCATGCTTATCAGAAGCAGTGTGACAAAATCAGTAATTCCTGCCTGACCATAGTTTGATAGGGAAGCTGGAGAAAGGAAAGAACAGGACATAAGTATATTTTTGGTTTTATTTAATTCAAGTTAATTATTTACTTTTTATTAAGTAAATATTTTGAACATAAAGTAGAGTTTTTTTTTTTTACTCATACAGTTGAGCATTGTTGCTTGTGTTTGAATTAAAAGTCCGTGCACAGGTTATTGGAGCATACTTGAGAAAACAATAGATCTTTCTGTTTGCCAGAGAATAACCCTTCTGTTAACAGTAAAATATTCTTGGCGGCTGTTGGTCCAACCTAGCTGGTGGTAAGAACCTGAAACTATAACTTTGCCTGATTTGTGTACCTCATGCCACTATTGTCAGGGTCAGAGGATGTTGCCTTCTTTCTCCTCCCCATTGTCATGCTTGCTGGAAGATGACTGATTAACGTTCCTTCTCTTGTCACATATAATAGGACAATAAATAGGGCTAAATGATGATGGAGCCAGTGGTGAAAACATCCGATACTCTCTCCTGAATAAAGCAGAGTTATGGGGATACAGTGGAAAAACTGATGGTATGGTTGCGGTGAAATTATAGAACACAATCCTTAGTGCCCTGATTCCCCTTGGCTCAGCGATGTAAACCTGCGGTACCAAAAGCAATACCTAAGCCCCCTCAGGTGATGGCAGAAGCCAGTGAAGATGCTGCTGACACTTGAGACTACTGACTTACCTTATCCCATCGCAAATGTCTTGCTTTGGCAGCTGCAAGTCTGAGGGGGAAGTGTGTTGTTCAATAAGCCTCATGTGGTATAAAATTCAGAGTTGCAATGGGGACTGCAGCTTTAAACATTGTCAGCTTCAGAGGTGTGTTGCATTGGTTGCTTAGGTGAATGCTGAGTGTTGAAGAAATGGTCTGTTTGTGCACCCAAATTTAACACCTGCTCACACCACGATGTCTGTTTATCAAGCACTTTTACCTGTGTGCGTTGAAGATAGAATTTACTTGCACAAAACTCATTTAGAAAAAAGTGTGAACTGCATATTTGCCTTTGATAATTCATATGCTTGGAGGTTAATATTGGCAAAGAGGATGAGCAGGTCTGGTAGGAGAAATACCACTCATGCACAAATGAGACCTTGACTTGGAACCATCTGGAAGCATTTTAAGGCTCATGTTTTGATGCTGTTTACTTTTTATGGCCCTGTGTGAAAGCAGCTTTGATTCTGAGAATGTTATTTTTACAACTTGGCTTTTATTTATCATCTTTCCAAATTCTAAAATTTCCTTGGAAGATAGAGTTCATTTGTTGTAGATGAAGCCTCCTTTAATTTTTTGTTTGTTCAAATTTGATTTTCAAATACCTGGAGTATCCATTTTAAGTAAAAATAATGCAAAAAATTAGGAAATATATAGAGTGTACACATTAACCTTTGTTGACTGCTTTAATAAACACATTGAGAAGAAAATGCTGCCTTCTAGAGAGCTCTGCAATATCTGTATCTTGCAGCTTTTCTTGTTCATGTTTCTCTAAATCTCTAGGCATCTCTTGTTGAATAAATACACTCACATATTCGTTATTTATTCTGATTAAGTGCAATTGAATTCTATCCAGAAAATTATTATAATAAAGAGCAAATTTCATATCTTAAGACAAAATAGTACTTTGAAGTACCAGTTTTCAATATCACACTGAATCTTTTTCTTTATTTTAATGGAAAAATAAAATTAGGAAAGGTCTTTGTGAAGAGAGAAGTACCTTTGTCTTTCTAAATTGCAGTCTTATAACAGCCTACATGAGAGGTGGTCTTCCTCTTAACATTCAAAGTCTGTATTCATTTTATTGTTGCTCTGAGATTCTGCCAACACTGCAAAATAAGGAAGTGATTTCACTATGTGTTTCCTTGTATTTATTGGATCAGTTTAGCTACCCCAAGTGCAGCTAGCAATGGAACAAGATTTTCTTCTATTTCCAATACCTGAGAAACAGAGGGAGTGTTGTGTGTTCTCCCTGAGGTAGTTTCATCTTATGCCAATGCTCGAACCCCTCAGGAAATAATAAATATACACTGCATTGTTATTAAATAACTCATAGTATGTTAAGAAGGATGATCTGCCTGCATTGCCAGGGGTTCACCGATAGTTCAGCTTTGATAGGTGAGCATTGCTGGAGAGGATGAGTCACTCTCCTTCTCTGACCAGGAGCTCAACGACCTTGGAAGAGTGGATGATTCACACTGCTCAAGCATGCCAGGGTCATTCCTGAATTTCATTGCCAAGCAGTCTGTCAAGAATACCCTCACAACCAGGCTGTATTTGCATGACTCGGGTACTTGACTTTGAGGACGCCATCCTGTGTTAGTGCTGCCTCTGTTGTCCAAGACCTTCATGTATTACAAAAACTGAAATGTGCTCAGGAGTGACCCTTGCAAAAAACAAATTTTATAATGTTCTGCCCCTGCTCTTCTCTTCTCTGTACCTCTGTTTTGATTATACAATGATGCAATGTTGTGCCATTAAGCAACATATAATGGCTTTGCCTCCCAGCTGCCAGTTCCAACCGTGTGTGGAGCAATAACATAGAAATTGTGTGGAAGGTGCATGCAAGCCCTGTGTAAATATATGTAGAGTTTTTACATGTAATTTGAATACTTTATTAAGGTAATAACCACAAAATGAGAGTAGGGTGGAAATGCAGGGTAACACAGAAAACTTGGTGGCCTGGCAAATTTGTGTTGATTTGATACAAGGGGTTTTATAGAAAGAGATTATGATGCAGTTCATATTGAGCCAGTTTGAGGACCCTTATTTTACAGCTGGAGAAGAAAATGCATTTTCTGCTGTACTGATAATATGTTACCTAACATGTTGATCTATGTGTACACTGACCATTTATGTTTGGTCACGCAGCAGCTGGGATGCCATCTGCATAAAATAAGATGGCAAGTGATCAGTGAGAGAAGAATGAATACTCTTAGCAGCAGCAGCAGAATCAGCAGCTAGGACCTTTCAGTTGTATTTGCTTTACTTTCCCTGGTGTTTGTCAAAAGCAGATGGGCTCAGGAAGTTTCAATTTTGGGAACTTGACTGGAAGGGAAGACATGAGATTTGTTGTGTGGCTATTGATTCATATCATTGAACGACAACAAAAATAGATGTCCGCCTTTAAAAACCAGTATAATAGGAGAAAAGCCAGGATGAGAACAGTGTTCTTCATCAGCGATCTCTTTGTCTTCATACAACTCTTATATTTTTATTTAGAAGTCGGTGTTTATCATCAGCTTGTTTTACCTTTCAAATTATGTATCTTAATCTGTATACTGAGAATTCCTTTACCATTTTAAGAATTACTGCTCTATTTTATTTGAACACATCCATATATTGTAGGTTACTAAAACCACAGAAAGCACTGTTGCACCCAAATCAAAATACATTAATATAGACTTCTTAGTGTTCTGGCCCTTGAAAGATTTGTGGTAACTGATACTTTCAGCTCAGAGGTTATTCCACAGAAAATCAACACTTTCCAATTTCTTTTTAATTATCATATAAAATAACTATGGTTTTGGGAAGGGTAGAGCTGGAGGGTTGGATTATAAAGGCTTTGGCTACTTAACTCAGTTGTTAATATTTTAAGATCACAACCATCCAGAGCAGAAAATGAGAGTGTAAATATTCCTGTTGAGGAATATTCAAATGCCTCACTGACAGGTCAAGAGTAAAAATCTAGCAGATGTTTAGCCACGGCAGGACCACTCTATAAATTACAATATATTAAAAGGTACAATCTCCTTTGTAGCAAGGCAAGAGTAATATGAATGCAAGCACTAAAAATACAAAATGTGAAATTGAAAAACAGCCACCTGCTTCAGCTCTTATTCAAACAAGTAGAATAGTAGAAGTGTCATATACTTTATGGAAAAGTGATGCACTACACAAGTCGTAGCACTTCAATTATGATTTTCAGTGCTGATATATAACCTCATTTAGAATAATCTACATTGGAGTGTGGGGAAAAGAATGTATTCCTGGGTCTAAAACTTCAAACAAGAAACAAAGTATGGAAGGAAAGTGCAGGGCCTGCATCATGATGCTGACAGCTCCTCTGAGTCTTAGAATCATAGAATCAGTCAGGGTTGGAAGGGATCACAAGGATCATCTAGTTCCAACGCCCCTGCCATGCCCAGGGACACCCTACCTTAAATCAGGCTGGCCAGAGCCTCATTCAGCCTGGCTTTAAACACCTCCAGGGATGGGGCCTCAGCCACCTCCCTGGGCAACCCATTCCAGGCTCTCACCACTCTCATGCTGAGCAACTTCCTCCTCACGTCCAATCTGAACCTACCCAGACATGAAAACTTTTTGCCTCATGACCACAAAATGAATGCTTCTGTATTTTGCAACAAAATATCTGGAGGCTGAAAGATCTTCCTCTGTGAATTGTGATCCACAGAAAACTTTACCCACAATTTTTGATCCTAACATTAATTTTCTATAATGAAAGAAAATTTCCAACCATTTACTTGATTTTTTCTTTTTTAAAATTAATTTTTGGAGATGGTTAGAGAAACAAAAAATGCTCAAGTCCTCTAGGGAAAGTTTGAAGGGCCGCCATGTCTTTGGGAAAACAGCAACATGTAACTGTCATTTTTTCCCTTCTCCATTTTTTTTTTTTTTAACTGCATTATTCCTCCAGCATCCTCTGAAACCCTTTAAGACAACTGAAGGCTGATGGTAAAAAGGAAGCAATAGAAAAAAAGAATTAGTAAAATGTAAGAAAGTTTTTTAAAGAGACAATGAAGAAAAAAATATGAAGGGTGATACTAATAAAGCAGAAAATTTATCCAGTTCCTATTGGAGGGTGATAGGCAGTTTGGTACAAAGAAACATGCAGGTGCACAAACCCAGGCACATGCAACCTAAAACAAAAAGTCAGCTTTCAAGGAGACAAAGGAGGAATTTAAAAAAAAAAAAAAAAAAGACATATTTAGAGAGATTTCTCTTTCCCTTCTGATCTCCTGATTCATGAATTCCATGAAAGGGGTACCATTTTATTTTCCTTTTATAGCTGTTAGATTCTACAGAGAATTTCAAGAGCTGGTGCACAAATGTCATGTCACCAAAATACTGCAAACTGCAAAGCAGGATGTCTTTCTGGATTCGTCGCATTTAAACATCTACAATGTAAATGTCTATCTCTGAGCTAAGTCATCTTATCTTCTCGTTAAAAGACAAGAGAAAAAAACATTTCTAGTGTGTGATTTATCTTTTTGAGACATTTCTTTCTGGACAAATGATTCCCTAAAAGCACCTAGTTTTATCCATTTGATTTCAAGCAAAATCAAATGACTGAAAAATGTAAGACATAGATATTTAAAATTAAGACACTCAACATTAGGGGAAGTCGATCCCATTTTTTATGTTTACTTCTGAGGATGAAGTGTAAAGGGATCTCCTGATTCTCCTTGAACCATTGTGAAGACAGATAAAGAAACAAGAATTTCTGATTCTTTCTGGCCCCTGTGGAACCTTCCTATTCACTCATGCCAATAATATTTATAAGGCAAACTACATTACTCCAGATATACAAGAGACTGTGAAAACAAAAGGGTCAGCCTCAGCCTGCCTGGTCTTTATAAGCCTTTGCTTTATGAGTAGTCTCCTAATGAATGCCATCAAAAATTATTTTGTCTCCTATACATTCTCTTGCTTGAAGATTCATAAGGCTACTCTGATTGCACAGGTTGCAGTAGTGGTTACAGATGATTTTAACTGATGAGAGTAGAAAGAGTGATGCTTTGTGAGCTACACTTTCCTTTGGAAGTGGAATTTGATTGTGTAATGCAAAATCATTTTGAGGATATTGAATTTCCTTGCTAATTTAGAATGAACTATGGGGCAATGTGGTGGCCCCAAGCCACTATTATTATGGGAAAAAAAAAAAAGGTCAAATACAAAAAAAATGTAATGCATTGTGATTACTAATGCCAGGTGCTTGTTTCCTTACCAGCAATTTTTAGGATGTGATTTTACCTGTAAGAGCATCTTTTTGAATAGAGCAGGGGGCAAAATTGATGTCTTGTGCCCTAATCCGTCATTGCTGTCAGTTATTTCTAGGTCAGCCAGCTGAATGCCTGCTACAGAAACGAGCCACTTTGGCTTCTTAATTTCTTAATGGTTTTCTGAAAAAGCCAGCACACAAATAAATGAAGATACAGTAGTATAGTTAGGTGCAATCCATCAATTTCTACGATCAGTGGCTTTGTAAACCTTTGGTGATTTATGCTAAGGATGTGGCCTGCATATTTTATATTGTCTTAAAATTTAAATAAAGCCATATGTTTCAGATTTACCATCTCTTTAATTTGAAAAAGATATTCAGCTTTGATATAGCTAGAGAGTGAAACATTTTTCTGAGAGACCTGTGGAAAACATCAGAGAACTTCTCCAGGGCTAGCTCAAATCCCATTCTGCACTCAGCGTAGGTTTGAATCTGCTAATGCCAGACAGTATACATGTTCCCCTGCTTACCTATCCCTCAGAGGCAGCCACTGCTGAGTTACATTTTTCCTGAAAAGGTCCTACATTAAAGACCCCTCTCTCTCTATGTTTCCTTGCTTTTAAGCTGCAAAGCAATTCAAAGCAAGAGGCCTCACAAGCAGGAAAACATTTGTTTGCAGAGAATAATTCCCTCCCCGGTGTTTGCCACATATTTATTTTGTCACAGCACTATAGAAAAGAGTCTTGTTGCTGACTCAGAAGGAGCTCATTACAGAAAGACTTCACCTTTCAGTTGCAAGAGATGTTTCCTTGAAATGATAATGTAATGAGTGTTAGATCAGCCCTATGTAGCCGTTAGGCTATTCTTTTGATCGGTTGGAAATGCATTTGTTAAAAAGCTGCTTTATTGATTTCCTTACTGTTTTTTATGCTGTTTGGATCATCTGTAGACACACACACACACATCACATTTTTACTACTTCAAAGTGGTTAATAAATTCACAGTACTCAGGAGATTGAACGCAAAATGGAGTGAATCCTTTCTGTGGAGAACTCTGCTGTTCAACCTTTGATAGAAAAAAAGTTTTAGCTCCACACAGAGTATCTCCTTTAAAATATTTTTGAAAACAATCTATCACAAAGGGTACTGCATACACTAAAACAAAAGAATATGGCTCCTAGGGATATAAACATAGCAAGGGGTTGTGATTAAGATTTCAGTAAATCCAGATGAGAAAATAGTACTGAGCTTGTGCAGGCTCAATGCATGTAGTCTTTCCTGATCACCTATCCACATTTATTATTTACACTTTGTTATTTTTGTGATGTATCAGCAGTTTGAGACATGTAAGTCTTAAAGTGAAACTTATACTTGTACATGTAATTTGCTGGACTGTACAAAATACCAGTAGTTAAGCTTACATGTCATGGCCTCATTGGCCTTGGGTCTTTATTGGATTAATTTTAGAAGTAGGGTCTTTCATTGAAGTGTGGATCAAAGTTTGTTCAATAAAGTTTTAGGATATTTTATCCTTTTTTTTAAAATCTATTTTTTTCCCACCCATAATTGCTTTAGTTTTGTTTACTAACCTGCTAATATCTTTCTGTCTTCACAAACCTGAGGAGCCATCTGTGAATTATTTAGATGACCCTCATGAATGGAGATCTTAAGGATCTGTTTTAAGTATTGTGTTGTCATTTGTTTGTTGTCTTTTGTCCTTTCCTCTCTCTGGGTAGCTGCTAATCTTTGTTTCATATCAGTATGATGCTAGTGGTGACAGCAAGCTTTTATACCCTTGTGATCTCTATGAATTGTAATTTACAAATTAGCTATGCATTTGCTAAGGCATTGAAATGATCATGATACTTATTCAAGTGCTTGTCTTGGGTTATGTACAGGGTAAGATAACAAGTCAGGAGGTGCTGTCTTGACGTGAGTTATGATTTTTTTTTCAGGGGGTTAAATTAAAATGCCCAAACCAAAGCTCTCTAGTATTAGAAAAATCATTGAAGTTATCAGGTATGAAATGATGCAAAAGAAATTACCCAGAAGGACTTAAGAATATTTTCAGTATTTTGTGCATAAATGTCCACATATACATTCACCATCCAAAGAACCTTAAGCGTAAGGAATAGAAAGGGAATATTTAACAGAAACCATATAAATTTCAATACCTGAGTCCTCTATCTGTAAAACAGGGATAATAGACTTTCTTGCCTCTCAAAAGGATTGTGAAAATAAATATATTAAAGATTGAAAAGAACTGGAATATTATGGTAATTGATACCATATGCCCAACTAAGATAGCTGGGAACAATTTTTGAAGAGGCAGGTGGTTTATTCATAGACTCCCAGAATCATTAATGGTGTAAAAGACCTTTGGGGTTCTTCCGGTCCAACTACTTGCAGGGCTGGCAGTTCTTCCCTTTCTCAATATAAATCTATGAATAGTAGGTATCTGACCTTGGGAAAGATGAAGTGTCATTCTTAAAGTTTATTAAACATGTAATTTTATTTTATTTTGTTGGCAAAATTGAAAAAAATTATAGAAAATGAAATGCTCTTTTACAGTTCTTGAAAAGGGATAGTGAGCAACACAGGACTGAGTTAAATTTAAATTCTTTCTTTCTGTAACTTTTAAAATCTTTAATATTAAAACTTTTAGATTAATAATTACTTTTTGGGGGAATGCTTTTTCTTTGTTTGTGGGGGTTTTGTGTGGAGTTTATCTTTTTGTTTTAGGAAAATCCAGCCTGATGCATGTAGTCCCAGTGTATTTTTACATCAATTAATCAGTATTTTTCACTGGAAAATGAATACATTTCACAGGAAAACTTTGACAGTTTCTGTCCTAGGTAATCTCTTTTAAATGTAGTTAATATTTGTTTTCTTCTAGAATGAGCCTTTAATTATCTCAATCTGTATGTATAGACAAAACAAAATCACTGTTGTTTCTTAGGGAGGGGTTTTATTTTTGGGCTTGCAGCACCTTTTTGAGTAGTACAGTTTTCCTTTGTTTGAGAGGATGTAACTTCTTGATCTCAGGACTTGTATTTAAAAGCACTTGCCAAAAATTAAGATTCATCATTTTGGCTTGCAAATGGCTTTTAACCGTTCACTCTTTAAAGTTCAGGCTCTTGACAATGCAGAGAAAGGCATCTTGTTATTTGATTCCAAATCTCTGCAGATGACTATGTACCCTTCTTGGATGGAATGCAAATTTGAGTTTTGAAGTGAAATGTTCCTCCATTATGTAGCTTGCACCTACAGAAAGATGGTGCATGTTTGAATATGTCTGTCTGGTAAAGTGAGGGGGTAACACGCCATGTTTTGCTGGACGGATTTAGCCAGCAATTATCAGGAAATGAAGAATATGGAGGAGGCAATTATTCAACAAATGGGCAGCCTCAGACCTCTGGGTTGTGTACAGCCTGCACTTCTGTTGATGTATTGAAAGCCTGTATTGAGGATGTTTAATGGGAGGGTTTGTCACTGTCGCCTTTCGTTGAAGATATCTATTGCTGTCACTAGTTTGATAAGAGATATGTAAAGAAGACAAAGTGAATAGGAGTTTCATGTGCAAACAGTGCTAAGTGCTTTAAATAGCTGCCATGTTTGTCAGTAGGTGAGCAGTAAATGTAAAGGCATGAAAGACAAGATAGAAATCACTCGAACTAACCATACATGTGCTTACTAGTAATTTAATTCTATCAAATTGCTGTTGATCTTGAGATAATTATGTAATAATTGTTTATTCCTTAATATTTTAAAGCAGTGATATGCTTTTTAGATTTTTAACCTTTGGGAGTCACTGAAATATCTCTCAATGGCTCTGAAGTGCTTTCACTGAAAATTCTGACTGTTCTTGAGGATATCTGTCTATCTATCCATCCATCCATCCTAGTCCAATGTATCACCACCTTATGATAGAAGTAGTTTCTAGGTTAACTCTCTCTGATGACCCAGTGTCCCAAACCAACCCTGGGCAGCAGAGGAGGTCGTGCTAAGATTCAGAAAAATTCCCTCAGAATAAATAAAAGTGAACCCATGCCTAACAGCTGATAAATTGGGTTTGTTAAAAGAAATGAAAACTCTTGGTAATGGATTGGAGCAGAAGGAAAATGGAAAGAAAAAGGAAATGGGAAGGGGGAGAGAGAGAGCGAACTAAGCAGTAAGAGAAAGATATCACCACCCTTGGATCTCATGAGATCTCATGGGCATAGCGCAAGTTGTTGGTGGCTGGTATGCACTCCACCAGAGTCTTCTGTGGTACATGCAACACTTGGACTCCTGAAGTTGTGATCCTTTTTGTCACAGGGACTGGTCTCTCCAAGTCACAAACAGAGGTGTGCATGAGTGAGGTGTGCACTTTAGCCTTTCAGTGGTGTTATTGCAGTGCTTTTGAAATAAGGAAAGAAGGAATTCCAGCCTTCACAGAAATTATCTCTTTTCATCCTTAATCCATACTGCTAGGCCGGCAGCTCTCCTAGAGAGAGCTATTAAGGCAAATCGAAACCATCACTCTGTCTACTCAGACCAGGTAACGTCACACCTCGTTTGAGACAATAGAGCATTTGGGGGCTATCAACCCTGCCCTGGCACATGCATTGTTTTGATACGACAGGGCCATTGGGCTCTCACACTGTCATATAAAACAAACAAAAATTAAAAAACAAACAACAACAACAAAAAAAAAACCCAGAAACCCCACAACCAACAAACCACCACAACGCTAACGTTTAGTTTTAAAAGCTGCATTCTTGAATATTTATATTAATCCAGGGTAGGTTATGAGAAAGTTATTTATCTGATGGATGTATGTGTATGGTATACCTATCATCTTTTGAGCTGCAGATCTGTTTGTATTATTTCACCTTTCAGAGACTGAATCATCACTTTTATAATTAATATTTTTACCCTTTGATCAGCTGTCAACTTTCTTTTTAGACCAGTGAGTGCTTAGTGGTCTACACAGAGCTCAGCTCCATGTTGCAAACTTTCCTCTCTGCTGCTATGCCTCATGAAGCGTATAAAAATATATTAGCATAGTTTTAAATACATATAATATTCTTAGTGTTTATTTTCTTGCAACTGGTGTGTCATAGGTGTAAGGGGAATTATTTGATCCTGAGGTGGGATTAGTGACTCGAGACAATCTCTCCCTTTCTCTTGCATGTGCTGGGTAATATCATCACTGGGAAGAAGTTTTTGAACCAATACTTCAAAGCAGAGGGGTTCATTAGCTTTGGAAATAAACTCATCCAATATACAATGAATGGACCACTGCATTTTGAGGCCAAACAGCATTTATAAGATGATTCTTTATTATTATTTCTTTAAGATTTTGTACTATTGCTTCCTTTTCATCTTATTTATTCTCTTCACCACCCCAGCTATGTGGGAAATGCTGTACATTTCCCACTGGAACTAAAGACGGGGTAAGGCCACGTTATCTTGGTTTTGTTAAAACTACTGTCGTTTTTGTTCTGACAACTGGAAATTGTTATGTGTCTGATCGGGTTAGGAACACCAAGGAATGTTTATGAATGTGTTCTGTGGCTTGGAAATACAATGGGAATGCTAAGCAGAGTTTCAAGTATGCATGTTAACTGACAGAGAGACAGAGGGAGGAAGAGTCCAAAGAGAAGTTAGCTGCTCTGGCTGATGCGTGATGACTGCTAAGAAGCTGAAAGCTGGCATGATCAGCAATGCAGCTGCAGCCCTGAAGGGGCCTAAATCTCAAAAAGCCTGAGTTTTCAGGAGGGCATAAGAAAAGACACTGAGTGCATGGTGGTAGTTTAACTGAGGAATTTGTTGTTCTCAGAATTTGAATCATAAAATAGTTTGGATTGGAAGGGGCCTTCAAAGGTCATCTAATCCTTCCTGCAACAAACAAGGACACCTTCAGTTGGATCAGGTTGTTTAGAGCCCCATTCAACTGGACCTTGAATTTTTCCCGGGACTGGGCTTCTGCCACTCTCTGGGCAACCTATTCTCAAGTTTCACCACCTTTATCATTAAAAAAAAAAAAAAAAAAATTACCCCCCCTCCAACAAACTTACTTATATCTAGTTTAAATCTACCCTCTTTTACTTTAAAACCCTAACCCTTCTTAAAAGTCTGCCCCATCTTTATCATAAGTTCCCCTTTAAGTACTCAAAAATCAAAATATGGCCTCCCTAAAGCCTTCTCTCTTCCAGGCTGAATAATCCCAATTCAGCCTTTCCTCATAGGCCTTTTTCCAGATTGCTAAAAGTAACCAAAGCTGCATTAGAATGATTGCAGCCAGCTTAAACGGTTGTTAGCTAGGGTTCAGTGGCCACATCTCTACTGATAAATAAAACAGGAGTCGGGAGTGAGCTGAAGTGTCAGGCTGTCCAGTGCTGATTGTGCAAACACTGCCTAACTGTTAGCAGACTCTTGGGCATGATTTTGGCCAGCATCATCCAGATGTTGCAGTCTGTAGTGCTCAGAGGTGACCATGTACATCCTGAACAAGTAGTACATGTAAGATTGCACCAGGAATGTCTCCTGCTATGTTACATGTCATCACCTATGTGAGGATGACATTGGGGCTGGTAGATCTCTGATGCTGCTCAGAAAGCGCATTTACATTCATTTCACTGAATCCCGTTTGTCATTTACTACCTAATGAATAAAATGGATTACTGAAAAAGATTAACAAAAAAAAAATTACTATGTCATTTTGATGAAAGCATGTTTAGATATGGCCATCAGGGCAGGTAGAATACTTCTGGCGAGCAGCATTGCAGCAGTTTTCTTCATGAGTCTTTACCAGTCCATGTGCTGCTGCCTGAATACAAATATAGTAGCAATACTGCATTTCTAACACTGGTGCTCTCCAGAGGCTAAAAGGGAGACAGACATTTTCTATGTCTCTATTTCAATGCTGGTTTTCATATTCTGCCATTTGTGTGTGATTTCATGGTCAAAATTGCTTGTTTTCTAGTCTCTTGATGATAGCTGGAGCTGTAGAAGAGTGAAGGTTATATATTCTGGCTTATCCCTGATCTTTGGGCTCAGTTTGCCCCTTCATAAAGTGACTTTAAAAATGCCTCTTATTATTATTGGGCAGGTTGTGCACTAGCAAGGATGAGATTGTACTGCTGTAGGGAATGCACAGTTGGATTTCTTAAAGGCGTCTTTCACCTATGGAACTGGGTCCTGGACACTGCCTAGCATGTAATGTGGTACAAGGCCAAGATTTCAGTCCTGCAGTACTATAGCATGCTCAGTGACTCAAGCTACCTGAAAAAAGGCCATTTTGTTCCACTTGCATGAAGTACAGCTGTGATGCAGTTCTGTAAGTGTACTGGCACTCTGGCACTGTAAAATTTACAGGCTCTGCTTGCCTTTTGACATTTTGATAGCGATGTCTGTAGAGTTCATGGAGGCAGACAGGCAAATAGCATATCTGTGTTTGTTCAGCATTGTTCTCACTTTATTTCCTTGTGGAATCATTCCTTGCCAGATATGACCTAGAGAAAAAGTGGAAACCTAAACAATTGTGTCTTAAGGGAGGATAACCTGAAGACTCAAAGGCGTTACCCACAGTCAGTTTAGCATGTTCTTTGGTTTCAAAGTGCTGTTCATATCTGTCTTATAGAAACTTGAATATTTTTCCTTCTGTTTGGACCTTTTTTTAAAAAAATCTGCAATTGTACAGAAATCAGCATTAAGTAAAAATTCCAAAGACACCATTTCTGTAAAGAGCAGAACTGAGCAACCAATGGAGCACTGAGCAGTGGAGTCACTGCCCCTTTTTCAGTCACAAAAGTAATCTAACAAAAGACTGCAATTACATCTCTGACTGATTATGCCTTCAAGGCATATGAAATCTTGTCTAAATTCATGGGTTTTGACAGGTAGTGAAGATGAAATACCTCATTTAAAATGTTAAGAAGACCCTCAAAGAAATCTCAGAAGAAATAAAACAAAACAGTGACTCAGGGAATCTGATACAATTTCACTATCCCATAGAGACTTTTTCTGTTGGTGAAGGTGTTTTATTAATTAATATGTTAAATTCCTGGGACAGTCCTCTCTTTTAACTCCTTTTTCACTTTTTTTTCTCCACACATCATTATACTATGCTTTTTGTTTACATCTGTCTTTCAAAATCATAAGAAATATTTACTGGAAATTAAGAATACAATTCAGGGCCAAAAACTTGTCAATATTTTAATGAGGATACACTTTATACTTGCTGACCTGTTCTGTTTCCTAGGGAATTGTTTCTTATACAAGAAATTTTGGAAGTTGTGTGCATGTGCATGTACACACGTATATGTTAATGACACAGGCTCTATATCAAATTCTGTTTTGGTTTTTGTTCCCAAGCTGAAGTACACTGGATTAATAATCAGTGTTCTGCTACAGTTAATACTTCCCTGGAAAACAACCAAAAGTAAGAATCCACTGACCCAGAAATGGGAGAAATAAAATCAATCAGTGAGTCAAGTACAGTGAACCTGGTGGACCTCAGAGCACTGTTAGCATGGATGATGTTCTCTGTTGAGCTAACACAAGATAGGTAAAGAAATGACTGATTAACTTTGCAGCTTCAGTGTAAAACTACTGCTGACTCCACTGCTGAATAACATTTTCCCTTTCCCTGATTTGAAAACTTTGATTCTTTGGGAAAGGTGAGCACATCTCTGTTTGAATTTTTCGACTTTGAGGGGAAAATTGAGTTGAATGCCAATGTAAATGTTTTCACATGAAACAGTGTGTGTGCATGTGCCAGGAAAATACATTAAAGTGACTAGGTGGCTGAATGCATCAAAAGAAATCAGATTTGATGTTCACTGAATTATTATAGCAATGTTCTAACTTTTTATGTTATGACTGGAAGGGGAAGAGATCTATCAATATGTAAATTGACTTCATGCTAAACCAAGTATCATTTAGTAGGCAAAATTAAGCTGTATGTATGAGGGTTGTAGACCTGTTCCGTTTCAAAGGGTTACTTTGAAGTACTGTGTATTATAATGAATGGAAATTGTAATGGGTGAATAAAGAGCAAACAACTGCTGGTGTTGAGTTGCAGAGAAAGTAGGATACTTTGGTCTGGCTTAATTAGAAGATAAGAAGAACGAGTTTTGACAAGATAACCAGATACTGATTAAAAATATTCCAATATGCCTACAGAGTAACTACACCAGGAATCTTACCAGCTAGGGAGTGTTAACAAATGAAGCATAATGGAGTTCAGCAGCAGAGGTGACACTTTAGCCTGCATGCCAAAAGTATCACAAAGTATTGCGTAAACCTAGTGTGGTCATTCAGACACATAGGAAATTCTAAGTGTTCAGGAGCTTCATGAGCAAGGAACGTGACAATTATATCAGGGATAACATGGAGCAAATCGTACATCAAAGAAAGCCACAGCAGAAATAAGGACAGGAGTTTATACACTGTTCTGTCCATCTTCTAAATCACAAAACAGAAACAGAAGTCACAATGTTCTTTGGAGCTTTTCTGGACTTGCTGATGCTAAAAGACAGAGAAGGCGGCATAGAGTCTGAAGGGGCTCTATTCTGAGAGTGGCAGGGAATTGTTTCCTTTCACTTTAATATTCAGGAAATCTGGATAATCTAACTGTTGGGAACTGACTGGCCATGTGAAATATAGCCCACACTCACAGACTGTAACTCTGACTCACAAGAGTTATTTTTGTACCTGTTGTGGTATCTGTCTCCTCTTGTGCTTTAGCATCCCTAATGACAGAAAAATGGCTAAAGAGTGTCCTGTTTGCTTGTGCTTCAGTATGTCAGTTTAACATTTTCTGTAGCATGCATGTGTCTCTGTGCCTATATGAGAGCTGGTCACTTGTGTTTTATTTTGAAGCAATCAGTAAGGCATGGACAACATAGGTGATGTCAGTTTAATATAATGTTTTTCATCTTCAGATGACCTAGAATATGCTTCAGAATTCATTTTGCGTAGAGAAAGGACAAATACATCCTAGCTGTGATTTTTGGAAGCTGCCACAACGACACTTTCTGCAGCATCAGTTCTAGGACAGAGCAGAGTCATTCTCTCATTTAACTACCTGTTGTGACAGTCAGATGTGCCTGATTTTTCTAGTAATAACAGTTTGTTTTTATGGTACCTGCTTTGGGAGGTAGCCAGATTACTTTCCTGTTGCCAAATGTAACCTCTGTCTTAGTGTGTGTCAAATCCAAGTATGAGATTATTAAAAAAAGAAAAAAACCCACAAAAAACCCCAGCCCTCCCCCAAAACACTAACAACAAAAGAAATCCCACAACAACCCAGCAAAGCATGCTGAGATAATAATCGATTTGAGAGCAACAAAGTTATTAGTGGCTAGTGAAGTGTGCCATCTTCTAGTTATTTGTAGTGTACATCTGGGTCCATTGAAAAAAAAAATGCTACAGCTCTGCCAAGGATGATAAGCCCCTTCTCTGCTTTCCTTTCTTTATTTTTAGAAATGGCTCTGTGCCCACTGATTACATGATCTGAGTATCTGGACTTGTTCCTCTAATAATTACACCAGCCACACTGTGTGTGAATTTAGCGCTGGCAACACAGGTTAAATGCAACTGTTACTGCATGGTTTAATGTTTCTTTTTTTCGTATTACTTGGTGTTTGCATTTGAAATGGTACTGAATATTATGGTCCATGTTTGGTTGATAGTATCACTCAAATCATGTAAGTAAAACTGACAAGAACATAACAAAGTGCAAATAGAATATAAACCTTCACTGATTGTCAAGTGGGTTGTGTGTTGCATACAATTTTAGGACTCTTTTGCTACAAATGTTTTGCACATTTTAAATTCTTTCTTTTGCCTTATGAAAAATACCACATTGAACAGACTTCAGGTCTAAGATGAGTGCACATTTAACTGAGAGTTAATTAAGTTAACTGGGTTTAGAAATGAACATAATGCACACTTTGGAATTTCCATTCTGGCATGATTGAATACATTTGGCTGAAATATCATGTTGGTGAGAGCCAGGAAGGTGTTTTACTCTTTTCATGCTGGAAATGAATGTTAACTATGGTCAAAGCTTTAGATGATGACTTCGGATTTTTTTTTTTTTTCCTGGACATCCCTAGAACTTGATGTGTCCAAAATGAAAAAGAATCCTGTTGTGGAGGCAGTTAAAGTAAGAAAAAAAAGTACAATACTGACAGTTCTGTCCTCCCCAGTTCAAGAGAGAGACATGGAACTGTTGCAGAGGGTCCAGTGAAGGCTACAAAGATGATTAAGAGACTGGAGCATCTCTGTAAGGAGCAAAGTCTGAGAGACCTGGGACTGTTCAGCCTGAGGAGAGCAGCCTGAGAGGGAATCCTCTCAATGCTCAGCAAGTGCTAAAGGGTGGGGGGTAAGTGTATGGGGCCAGACTCTTTCCTGTGGTGTCCAGTGATACTACAAGGGCAGTATGCACAGACTGGAACCCAGGAAGTTCCACCTAAACACAAGGAGAAACATTGGTCCTCTGAAGGTTCTGGAGCACTGGAGAAAGCTGTCCAGAAAGATTGTGGAGTCTGCTTCTCTGGAGAGATTCCAAACCCACCCAGACATTGTGAACCTGGGTCAGTGTGGGTGACCCTGGCTTAGCAGGGAGCTTGGGCTAGCTGGTCTCCAGAGGTCCCTTCCAACCTCTACCATGTTTTTATTCCGTGTAATTTAAAACAACAACAACAACAAAAAAGTTAGTGAGTTTAAAGCTGAGTTGGGGGGAAAGGAGGAGGAAAGGGATGCTGCATTTTGTGTGTATTTAGCTGCAGAGGAATCAGTAGAAAACTGAGACTGCAGAGACTGAGCATTCAAACTGCCCCTTTTTGCTAAAGGCTAAATTATACATTCTGATTTACTCATTAAATAGAGGCTTTTAACTTATTGTTGAACCCTTAAATAGGCACATAGTGCTGGAGAAAAAACATCTGACATTTCAGAAAATCCTCTTTTTAATATTTGCCATGTTCCACCATTAAAAAAAATAGTTCTTTGCAGTAAGCAAACCAATAATGAAACGATGATGTCCTGTCAAAGAACATGATGGACTCTGCTATTACAAATAACAGAAACATAGCATGGGATATTCACAATGCTTCTAGACCTGAAGGGAGGCTCTGGAGGCCCATGTTGTCTATGTAGGCAGCCTAGCTGCTGAGCTGGCAGCATGTGATGTGGTTAGTGTCACTTTCTGTCTATGATATGAAGCAAGGATGCCCAGCTCAACAGTGGCTCACCAAAGAAGACCCAGATTGTCAAGAGAAGTCCTGATTTCCACCTCTTACCAAAGTCTGTTTCCTTATTTGTCTCCTGCCGTAAAGTCTTGCCTCACTGACCTGCATCTAAAACTGTCTTCTCTCATCTTACTAAGAACTGCACCAATTTACTTATTAAGAGAGGAAATCTGGCTTTCTTCTGTGGCTTCCTGCTTTAGAACTGATTTGTTCTCCCTGTTGGCACTGCAGACAGCCTCCATACCAGCCAATGAAGACTGCCTTTTTCCCATGTTCTGCAAGCCAAACAGTACCTGTGCTCTTTCTGAATGGGCTACAGGCACATTGGAAGGGTGTCACTGTCTATACAGGAGACTTTCCATCCATAGGTAGGAGAAAGCCAGTATGTGGGATGTTAGCAGGCTGCACGATTTACTTTGTTAGTCTGAATGGTGGCACAGATGCAAGTGAGTGCATTATCCCATTGACTACGTGTGTGGTTATATTTACTTTCTTTGGGTGGCTGAGTGCAATTTAAAGCTGCTTTCATAGCATACAGTATTGCAAAATCTGAAAAAGAACAACAACCCAAAGCCAGCTCAGTGTGCAGAAATCTTATTTTTGTGTGTGGAGTCCCGTGTTTTCTTGTTTCTTGCTTCATGTTCCTCTTTACCCCTTTTTTCTGGTTTCTTTGTGTTTACTGTCTCCCTGGCTTATTAACTCTGCCCTGTTGTCTTACTTTGCTGGTGGTGACAGGCTGTCACACCACTGTAGATTTCCCTGTTGCAGAGCCCCGTTAGTGACAAACACTGACTCATCGCCCAGCGCTGGTCCAGAATCACAACTGGAAAAAACAGAAATCCAGCCTCTGAAGCTTCTCTCTGAAGACTACCCAAAACTCCCTCAGCTCTTGCCCTCCCCTCTGTCTGTCTCTTCTACTCAATGTAGCTACCACAATCACCACTCCCAATGTGACTGAATCAGAATCCCTTGGCTGCAGCAAGCACGGTGGGTGTGCACTCCACAAATGTGGCAAGCTGCTGAGAGCTTGTCGGACACTATGAGACAGGGAAACCACTAACAAATGTTAATTTTAGCTGCCTTTTACTTTTTCACAACACTACTTAATGTTTCTCTCTACAGCACTGAGATCTCTAGGAATACTGTGGTTCTCTATGCATGATCTGTTGGGCACTTGGAGAAGACTGGAGAAGAGATGTACTAGTGCATTTTGCACATCCCTAGGAAGGGTTATAGGCAGGGTCGTCATGGCTTGGCAGGATGGGTTACTGGTATTGAGACAGATATTAATGCAGCCTACAGCAACTGAAAAAATCTGAAACTTAATTGCATTTTGTATCTTAAAAAAATAAGAAGTCAGTTGTGTCATTATTTCTTTACTGAAAGTTATGGATGATGACCATGCTGTAGCAGACAACACTATATCAAGTTGATGGGAAGAACTTAGAGGAGGTGAACAATGTCACTTGCCAGGGGAACTAATTTTATTTTTCGAACAGGGAGGAAAAATGAAGGTCATCCAGTACAAAGGTGGGAAGAGGCAGAAATTGTATTTTGCCACTTAATTAACAACTAGCCAATCTACCTGTAGGTTTCCTGTAGCTTTCCTGCAGACCCATAATTGGGAGCAGAACTTGTACATTTCAACCTTCAGACCTTCCAACCTGTGACACAAGATACCAGAGTTTATGACAAATTATCAGTATCAGACACCTGTGCTGTGCCTAGATGATCAGTTTAAATTCTTGATTTTTGATAGATTCTGATGCTTCTATTTATTTTACTTTTAATAATTTATTTTAATTAATTGGTTGAATGTAATGTTTTACTTGAAATAAAAATCAACCCCAAAAACAAACAAGAAAATGCAAACAAGGATAAAAAGAACTTCCTTAATGAAACCTGTTTTTCAGAATGTGGGGTTTTGATGTGGTTTTTGGTTTTGGTTGTTTTGTTTTTGTGAACCATTTGAATCAATATATCAGAGGACTTCATCTAAAAAAAATGAAAAGAAAAAACAAGATATTAGTCTTTTTGTAAAAATGGAAGAAATGCTGATGTAAAGCACTAAGAAAGTGGAGATGAATATGGAGGAAAGAGCATTTCAACCCTATTCTCCACAGAAAGCCTGTTTCCTAACTTGCATCTGCAAGCAGTACTGACCAGAGTAATGAGTTTTCCCCTTCCCCCTCTGACTGTGCCTGAGGTCTTGAGGGTGTGTAATTTTACATGCTTTTCAATCCTTCCTCCCACCCTCTCAAATCTCCTGGGATATTTTATCACTCAGCACTGTTAAAATTTAAATGATGGTACCCTACTGCCTCAGCCAAGCTTGTACTTTGCTGCTTTCTTCATCATAAGCTAAAGTGAGTAAAGGATTAAATATATATACACAAACACAGGTTTTTATAGGCAAGCTGTAAGCAAATACAGGTTTCAGTAGGCAAACACTTCTGCAGGCTTCAGATTCTGCATTTCCATGATCAGTGAGTTAACTAAAGCCTGCGAGAAGGCTCTTGGTTGTGTAATGATTGCGACAGGTATTAGATTGGAGGGAAAAGAGATAAAAAGAACTATCATTCAAAGCAGCGCAAGGTTAGTGCTCATAAAATTAAAGAAAAATCTGTAGGCAATAGTAAATCAGTGGGGTGCTCAGCCTTTGCTCCTCAAGCTTATTTATTGATACATTAAAAAAAAATCTTGATCACTGCCTTCTGAATGAGAAAAAGAAGGAGGTAAAATTAAACTCAACAGTAAAGTGTTTTTGGGTGATCACTTCCTGATGTTTATCACTTCCCAGAACAATCATCAATGCCATGAGATATGGCTTATGGATACCCTTCATGTTCTTTGATGAACTGGTATTCAGGTGGGCATTTCATTACAGGAGGAGCTGGTCATAACCCAGGAAAGGATGCACTCTTAAAAATAAACTTAATGAAGCTTGCAGAAGCAGCCCTAGTTTTGAAAAGCTGACAGAAACTGCCCTTGCTGCAATTGAGACCTCCTTGGATGGCAGCAGAATATCAATCCTATAGCCATTGTTTTCAATACAGTTGCATCCTGACAGGAAATGAAAGTAAGCAGTGTCTCTGGCACATAGGGAGCTGAACCTAAGATCTGGATAAAAATGTCTGTATTGTGTGATTTTCAGCTGTGGAGTTTTGCCAATGTTTTTTTTTTACCTCGTATAAAACAGAGAGGAGGGGATCTTTATAGGAAGGTAGCAGCAACATCTTGTCTCCTGTCCCATGAGGTACTCTCTGTTTTCAATTCCAGTCTTGATATTATGGTTTCATAATTTCACTCTAATGATTTCTGTCTGTTGAGAATCCGTCGCTTACTCCAATAAAACCATGACAGAAATCTGGAGATAAAGAAGTTAGGGCTTCTGATAACAGAGAAGACTTGGATGAGCACATTACCCCTGCTGTTGTGGAAACAGGCTATCAGTGATTCTCTAGCAAAGCTCACATTTTGCCATCGTCTTTTCTGTTTAGATTTAGCACCTCAGTGAAGTGAATAAATAGTCATCTGGCTGTTCATATTAATGCAACACAAAGCTAAGAGGACTGAGATTCCTGTTAGCATATGGACTTTAGGATTTCAGTATTATTTTTTTGTATTAGCTGTAATACAGTGGCCTTGTTTCTAAGCTCTGCTGTAGCCTCAGAAATTGCACTGACTGCGTTTGTATTAATGCCTCATTTTTAAGGCTGTGTTCACAGGCAGAAAATAATTAAATAATGAAGCTTTGACTTTAGATGCAGTACTGCTGTAGGGGAAAGTTTCAGCAGCAAATTCTGTCAGCATGGCATCAGACCACAGAATGTTTTGGACTCGTGCTTGATTTTTGGGAAGCATAGAGGTGTGGGAAAAGATTCATAGTCCAGAAACTAAAATGAACTCCTTTATTTGACTTTCATGCTTTTGTTAGATGTCAAATATAGGTCATTATAGTGTAGAAATTGCTGCAGTTCTACAGTTTTCCTATGTGTCATCCTGCCAGATATGTGAGCCTACAGCAGTTTGAATTTGTTACCCTTTCTGGTATGCTCAAAATATCTTCTAGTGTTCATTTGCAGATACGAAAGATTGCTTGACATAGAGATGAATTGACCCAGTTCATCATACCTATAAAAATCAATGCATTTTTTGAAAGGGGACACATATGAGGAACAAACCAGAATCTGGGGATTCTCAGCTTCTTATAGTGCTGTCAAAACTCTGAATTATTGCAGTAGAAGTCATGGGTCTTAAGATGTGTGAATTCTGTGCACTCTGTTTTGGTCAAAGTTGATCTCCAATTAGGAGAGGTGGGATTTGTGATTCCACTGACAAGGTCTGCCTTTCACATAGACATTACTGTGCGTCTTTTTTCATGACAACTGACTATAAGCACTTCCCCCCCACCCCACCCCGGCCCATGACTCAAAAAGAAATACGAGTATCTGAAATACAAGTATCTGAAAAAACCAGAAGATACTGTCTTCTACACTTTCCCTTTCTCTTTAGGTCTTTGCAAAATGTGTAAGTCTGCATTTTGGGGGGCTCAATATTACGTATTCTGTTTCTTATTACTGGTGCCATTTTACAGTGGTAGCGAATGCATAAATGCTGCAAAGCACCTCAGAAAAAATCCTCACCTGCAGTATCCTTGGCTAGTGCTCCCTGCCTGGCATAAAACTAGAGACAAGCCAGGGAACAGGATATAAAGGAAATAATGTATTTTATGGAAAAAGGCAGTTTGTTGCAATGGATATATCCTATTAGTGCTGTGATGACATTAGATGCCAGGATATTCCATTTTAACTAGATCATAAATCTGACTTTGCCTAAAGGATTTATCATCAGTGATGTCTGTGTCCCAGTAGTTTCTTTATGGTTTGCAATCTCAACTTTGGTCTCCATTGTTTTTATCTAGAAATTTGAACTTGATACTCCTATAAATTAAGATTGGAGTGCAAACCTAGATTTTTGCTGCCTCACTCCTGTTGACAGAAGTTCTTTCTTTTAATCTAGCTAGCAGACAAGGAAATCAAATATTAATCAAATCAGTGAGCTAAATATTGAAATTCATTGAATTCATAGAAGGGACTTCAAGGATCACCTAGTCCAACCTTTCAGGGTAAGAATGTAGTTTAAATAAGATGGCCCAGTACCCTCTCAGACTGGGCTTTGAAAGTGTCTGATGTAGGGGAACCCACCACTTCCCATGGGAGTTTATTTCAATAATTGCTGATTGGAATGGTGAAAAGACAATCTGGCATCCTGTTCAAATCTCCCCAGTAGCAACTTGTATCCACGTCACTTAACAGGTATTTAAGAGCCATTTGGTTGGGCAAGATTGAAGGCAAATAGGATTTATTTATTTTTAATTAAAAATCAAAGAAATCAGCGTTTCTTCTCTTGATCATCTTTTCCACAGCAGAACTATTGATAAAACTCTTGTGTCTCTATTGGAGTTCTCATTTATCAGGTGAATCCCTTGTTAACAGACTTGACTTAAATAAAGCTTGTATAGTTGCCTATGATGATGGAAGTGACATTCATGATAGGGGTGCATCTGTTGAGTAGGGCTTCATGGTGTTCCTGTAAGTCAAGTAGTAGTGTAATTTCAACTGACTGATGTTATAAGGTGCCAAGCTAGACAAGTATGAAAATGAACATAGATAGAAGAAATATTCTAAATCTTATGTAACTGAGGTGTTACTGGACATACCTGCTCACAACTCAGTGAGTTTCCTTTTGGTTTGTTTTACTCTCTCATCACTTTTTCAAGTTTGACTTGTCCAGTTTTTCCAAGCCATTCTTATCTAGAAAATCCCAAGAGATGGAAGTTGCCATGGGCATTGCTTGGAATGGTGGCTAATTTTCACACTGTAACCAGGCCAGCATAATGGAAGCTCTTTGAAACACAGCCTTATGAGGCTGTGTATATTAAGGCTGTGGCACCCTCTTCCAAACAATATCAGCTCTTCTAAGACCTATGACAGTCCTTCTTCTTGCAAGAAAGTGAATCAGTGTCTCACTTCTCTATGGGCATATGTTGAAAATAGCTTCCAATTAAGATATCAGACAATATCTCAGACAAAACACTGATGTCTATACATAAGGGAGAGCGTGCTTGGCAGCAGAATAACAATACCTCTTCAGTCCATTGCTTTTTGAAAGGGAAGCACAACTTTCCTTCATATCCTTATCTGAACCTTGCTTATGAGACAAGAAACATCTTTTGTGCTTTTATTTTCTCATGTACTTAGCATAATCTGATAAAAGTAAAAGAATCAAAATCCATCACCTGATGTGGGGAAGTATCATTTACTGCTTTATTGAGCTCTCAATTTTGCAGCTGCTTAGACAGTCTTTTCCTTAGGAGTTTTTTGCTTGAATCTGACTGGTCTTTTCTTTCCAGATAGGAGATGTCCCACACTGCTTGGCATAAAGGTAGTGATCTTCTAGGCATTGTTACCATTATGCACATGGAAGTGCCTTAAAAAAACAACAAACCAACCAAACAAGTATCATATTTCCTTTCAAGTAGTTTGCTTGGAATGAGATTCTTTTTTTTACTCTCCTGGGCTGATGAGCCTGTGGACCCAGCTGTATCCCTTACCATGTGGCCTGACATGCCTGGTCACTCTTTTGCATGTGAAAGGTTGATGCATGGTTATTCACCCATAAGAAACAGGTTTGGGGCCTTGATAAATCAGTTATATATAAACATGCTTTTTATGTGTACAGCTATTTTTCTTAATGTTTTCCTTCATAATGGCAGGTTTGTTCTAATTAGCTTTTAAGACTATACTAAATGCTTTGTTATCCATGGGCCTCCACCAGGTAGGATATACACTGTATGGATGTCTACAGTAGGTGTCATGTGTTCTTGCTAATGGTCAGTTAGAGAAATCTGAAAAGGATACCCACAGATCACATGGCTCATCTTTCTGCCTAAGAGCAGGATCACCTGATGTCTGTGCCACTTCTGATGTCTGTGTCTTACTCCCAGATGAACTGTTCTCCTGAACGGAACTTTCACAGAATCACAGAAAACATCCAGTTGGAAGAGACCTCAAAGATCATCCAGTCCAACTCTCAATCCAACACTGAAGGGTCCCCACACTGTTTAAACACCTTCAGGGACAGTGACCCCACCACTGCCCTGGGTATGTCATTCTGATATTTTATGGCCCTCTCTGTGAAGAAATGTTTCCTAATATCCAGTTTGAACTTCCCCTGGTGAAGCTTGAAACCATTTATTTCAGTCCTGTCGCTTGACTGGCCACCTCATTGCTCCTTGTTCCAGCCTCCTTCAGGTGTTGTAGGGAGCAATGAGGTCTCCTCTCAGCCTTCTCTTGTCCAGACTGAACAATCCCAGCTCCCTCAGACTCTCCTTGCAGGCCCTTCACAAGCCTCTATGGCCTTCTCTGAACATGCTCCAGTACCTCAATGTCCCTCTTGTATTGAGTGGCCTAGAACTGAACACAATACTCAAAGCATGGCCCCATCAGTGCCAAGTTCAAGAGGATGAACACCAACCTGTTCCTGCTGACCACAGTATTTCCAACACAAGGCAAGATGCCATTGGCTTTCTAGGCCTCTTCGGCACACTGCAAACTCATATTTAGTTGACTGTCAACCAAAATCCCAAGGTCTCTCTTCAAGTTGCAGCTTTCCAACCACACATTCCCAAGTCTGTAGCTTACTATTCACCTTGGAGTCTGGGAAGCTAATGTATAACTGCACTGTGAATCGCTGTATCTGCCATTTAAACAGAGGAAGCTAAAAAAGAAACAATGAAAAAGCATTTACTGAAGCCTGCTGGGTGATTAGGTAGGCCACAGACACGAATTAGATTTTAAACTTTATTTTTAGAGCTTTGAATGTTTGAGTCAAGCCTGCCATGGAGATAAACACCTTGTATCTTCAGCAAGACAGATGCTTGCTGTTGTAAGAGGGATCATGGCAGTTCAGCAGGGAGTTCTTTGCCAGCCTCTTAGACGCAGTCAGCTTTCACTTCAATGACCAGCACTCTAGCTGGTAACCAGAAATAAGCAGGACAGAAAAGAAAAGATTTCTAGTGAGATGGATTTTTTGGCTGACATGTACTTAAATATGATAGAATTGTGTATAGCTTCCAGAATACCTTCACCAAAAATAATAAAAATTCTGCTTTGGTTTGCTGCATTCATTTGCAAAAGAATTCCCTTCACCATATATTTCACACTAATATTTTGTTTAATCATCTGCAGAATTTAATTCAGCTCTGGAAAATAAACAGCAGATGACATTTTGGCTTTTCTGAGATACAGTGCCTCGCATTTTAAAAAGATGATAATATTGGAACAAAAGGTGTTTGTTTTTGCTGTAGCTCTGCTATTGATAAATGTTCTGTCTTTTCATCTTGCTTCAGGAAGAAAACATGAATTAAACATTAATTGAACTGTATTGACTGCCATCATGTAGAAATCTTACTGTAGTCGTTAGAGAGTGCAGAAGGCTGCCGGGCAAATTGCTGATTCTTCATTGATTATTTCAGTGGTAAAAAAGACTTGTTGACAGAGTGCTGTTCTTCTGTGAATGATATTTGCTTCCCATAGTATTCCAACATAAGTGAGAAGAATAGGAAAGAAACACTGTGCAGTATATGGTACACATATATTGCCTACAGGGTAGGCAATGCTGGTCTCTCCTTCAGTTTTCCTCAGGTTCTAAGTACATTAGAATTTTCAGCTTTTCTAAGAAACAGATGTACAAAATTTGAACCTATTAGTGGCTATGATTTTTCATCACCTTTTGTTTTGATTGGTTTTTGTTTGTTTGTTAGTGCTACAAATCTCTGTGCCTTTTCTTTCTCGTGGCTCCTGTCTGTGTACAGTAATAGGCTTTCCAGTACCCATAGTAACGCATATTGAAGACGATGGGCAAAGAATCCTAAAGCTGAGATTCTTGGCTTAGGTGATGGCACTAGAATTTAAACAAAACATACAGTAGACTCTGTGTGAGAGATCCCTTAAGCACTGGATTAGAGGGATGAATGGAGGATTTTAAACTATATTGTGACTAGAATTCTTCTATAATGTATCCATAGAAGGGAATCTGACTAATGTCAAGGTATGACAGAAAATAATGTGTTTAGTCAAGGGCTTGTCAGCGTTAGGCTAATGATTTGACTCCATGATCTTAAAGATCTTTTTCAATCTAAGCGATTCTGTGATTCTTTTGCTTTTGGGGTTAGGCAGCCAGCTTTTGCAAACAGCCTGAAAATAAATACAGTTTTGAAAACTGCTAGAGCTCAGAACAGGTGGCCATGCACTGCACGTAAAAAAACCAATGAAACTCCAACAAAATTTGCACTTTTTTTTTTTTTTCAGAGTGGAAGTTTTGGGTTTTTTTATCTTTGAAGATGTTTGCCTTTAGTTCTGTATGATACAGGAGGTAAAACATAATTTTCACTGCTTCCCTTTGTAATACAGGCCACTAAATAATCCAATTTGTTACTACTTGCTTTTTAACATAAATATGTAAGCATGAGCACTTGAAATTCTGAGCAATTTCTATTTTAGTGCTACTGAACATTCAACACCTTTCGTGTTGACAGGTCCTTTGGACCCATAGTTGGAAGAATCTTATTTTACTTTTGCATTCAATTTGTGCTCATCTGCTCCTTACTGAAATTTTAATGGTTGCTATCAAGTGCATAGCACACCTTTTTTATCTGTATATGCTTTTCATTTAATGAGGCTGGAAGTTTTTGTTTCTCTCCTCTTTCATCCACATTTTCTGATTATTTGCTTCTTGCTGAGTTGTGACAATGCTGGCTAACAGCACTTGTGGTTAGTTTCAGGCCAAAGGTGATGCATGAATCAGTAGACTTCAGTGTCCCCGTATGTCTCATGAAATCATCCTTAAGTATGAGCAAACACTTGCAGGCATAAGAAAGATGACTTTCTACCTCCATGTCTACGCACAGAGAAGTCCATCTTACAGGACTCTCAATAAGGTTGATCACTGGTGAATTACTACTGTGGAAATTCAATAGTTTCACATGTCTAAACTGCACTTGCTGTGTCTCGAATGTATTTTATTCAAACTACACATGCAGTAATGCTTAGTGATAAAAATGTAATTCAACTATAGTGTCACTTTCACCCCATGGTCACCTCAAGTCTGTTTTGGTATCTGTTGGAAATAATTGTTCAGGTATTGCATATGAAGATTAAGTTTTCTTCTGCAATTAAGAGTGATTTTCATTGTCTCTTACTCTGTCTTGTCTTCTTCAGGAATGCAAGGATTGAGGCTTTAATAAGCAAGAGCTGTAAGAAAGTGCATTTGTAATGATGCAGGATACTTCTTTCTTTGTCTTAGAAGAGGTCTTTTCCATCCAATCCAGGTTCTGAGCAAGTTTGATGTCTGCAGGTGCCCAGCAATATTTACTGCAGATCTCCTAGAGAAGCAGCTGCAGTCAGGGAAGCTCAGCTCTTAAGGGCACATGATCCAGCAGCTTGCTTTCACCACAGTGAAGCATGTTCTAAGCTGATGTGTTTTCCCTACGGGCTGTTTTGATCACATCACCCACCTAGAATGTATTTGTCTTTATCTGTAGTTTGAGCCAATAGACTCTCATGGGCTAGGCAAAATCTTTGTGGATCTAGTGATTCCATCACATACTTTCTATCAAAAAGATGCAGATTCAGAAAAAAAGCAAAAAGGAAAAAACCAGCAACTTTTGGTTCTATTTTGTTTATTTTAACTAGCCTCTGGGAAACAACTCTGTGGAAAATAGTTTTTTCTTCTTGTGGCATATTTACATAAAGATAGCCTCTGCCACCAATTTTGTGATTAAATCTTTCAGATCTGTCTGCATTCAAAAGTTACTTCTGCAGGCCTGTCTTTGGGGAGCAGATGCTTGTTTCATTTTGTAACATCATATTCTCTATGTGTTTAATTAGAAGATTTCAGGTCTCGAAGGTGGCACATCAGTACCATGATTCAAATCTTCATATCAAGGTCCCTCTTCAAAATCACAGTCAGCCTGCCAAATTTTATGTGGGAGACACCATGTTTACCAAATATAAGCTTAAACCTTACAGATTAGAATTCCAGACTGTGCCACACACTACTTTAAACTTAAGAATTAGAGCCAAGTAATAATCTATGCATTTTACTAACTAGTGATACCAAAATTTTGGTCTGGTGACAGATCAGAATGAGAAATGGGTTATTGCTTTTTAAACTGCATTGTGTGAAGTAAAATGAACTGTTTTAATTTCTGTTTAGTGATCAGTTTTCATGCTTTCATTTTTTCACTATACCGTAAACCAAGTCATCTGCTTACTTCCTTGGATTTTGTAAACACAAAGCTGTGAACCAGGGTCAGTAGCCAAAGAAGACTTCCCAGTTTTTGTACATTCTATGCATGTTGTGACACTTTGTGGACTGGGTTGCAGTGGGTTTACTGGATTTCATGTGTGAAAGAGAGGAGACATCCCCAGGTGTGTATGACGCATATATGCACCCCACCCAGGGTGGTGCCACAGGTGCCCTACCTTTTCTTTTCCCTTTTGCTCCCTGCTTTTTCCTTCTCAAGTCAAAGAGAGAGTTGGTAGATGGGGAAGAAACCACTTCCTTTACAGCCTGGTAGACAGATCTGTGAATACAGCTTTGTTTTAGCCTTTCAGCCAGTTTAAAGTCTGGCAGCTGAAGTACAGGCTCCCAGCAGCCCAGTCCAAAGGTCTGGGGCAGGTGGGCAGCTAGCTGGCCTTCACCTTCCTGTCAGGCTAGGGTCACACTGCTGCTGTGGACTGCTCTCCAAGCAGTGATGCACCTCTATGCCTTCCTTCTGCTACTAGCTAATGTATGTGGCTTTTTGTTTAAAATAGGAAATTCAATTTGTGCCAAAGGTCTGCCATCTTTTGTTTCCAACTAGCCACCCTATTTCAGGTTTTGTGGTCACATCTCTGTCGTTATTTAATTTTTTTTTTTTCCCCCTGATAACTAAGTACTTTGCTTGCTGTGAATTGTGAAATGTCTGAGTTCATTCAATCAAACATTTCAGCCCTCAAAAGATATTTACATTATGGATTGATTATACAATTTGCATTAAACCAGCACACTGATGTAACCCTAACTGCTAGAAGCAGCTGCTTTTAATTGTTGCCAACAGTGACTTGTCAAAAATTGATCCTCATCTTATTCTGAAACCGCAGTGATTATTTTCTAATGCAACTACCCAGGTGAGTCCCAAAAGGGAAGATAAATGCATGACAGTAAATTGTAGTGCATGGAATCAGATCATAATCACTACAAAGCACAACAAGCTGAACTATGTATTATTTTAATTTTTTTATTTTTTAATTGTTTATGGCAGAAGAGTGAACTGATTTTTGAACTCTACAGCAAAGATCTTCTTGGTTGTCCAGTAAATACTGCATAGCATTGAAATCTGTAATGCATAATGTTGTTTAAATGAAAGTATTAGGTCTTCATTTTGCAGTATCAGGAATATAATCATTACATAGAGATTTTTTTCTGTTAACTACAAATGTTTCACACAAGGTTTAGAAAGGATGATTTGAATACAAAACCACAGGTTTTGAAACTTTGCTGGATAGAGATTAAATTAGTGCTCTACCTTAGAGTTTTTGTATAGCCTGTGTGCCATTGCCATTGATATTTTCTCCTTGTGCTTGAAAAGTATAAGCAGATCTTGTATTGCAAACTCAATAGTGTCACTAATATCTTAGCCTAGTTAGCAGATATAGGAGTCCAGAAAGCCATGATACCTCTGCAAGGAAAATGCTCTTGTGCAAAGTAATCTCTTGGTGATTAATACTTTTTGGAGTTTGTTTGGTTGGGTTTTTTTGTTGTTGTTGTTTGTTTTGGTTCTGTTTTGCCCCTCAGTAATAGCCTTAAAAAAAATAGAATTTTCCTAATTCTTCTATCGAGGTTTAGATTTTCCCTTATACTTGCACTTTGCTGCATACACATTTGCAGTATCTCTGTTTCATTCTGATGTTTCCATGGTTTATTTTCTCCTATTTCTATTTATTCAAAGATAAAATATGTGATCTAAACCTGCAGCACTCTTAATTGTCTAACTGCATTCAATTATGTTGTCCTGAAACACTATTCTTTACTCTGTAGATCAGATTCATTGCAGTTATCTGCAGATGTCACCAGTGACAGGTGAAGATTCGTGATGTTTTTGTGTTGTTTTTCTTCTCAGTCAGATAGTGGTATTAAACTTTTTTTTTTTTTGCTTTGTTTTCTGAGGCAGCTTCAGTTTGCAGAGGCTGAGCAGGTCAATCTATTGTCCTTGCTGGCGGCCCAAGATGCTGCTGGTCTGCTGCACAATAGGCAGCCTTTGGGGGTCAAAGCCTGCATGTGGCTGATAACAGTGCTATTCTTGGCTGGAAAACACCGTGATTAGTGAGCTTCAGTCTGCCTCAGCGTGGGACTGGAACTCAGTGGCAAATCCTAAGTATGCCACATTCAGGGATCTCTTTTGTCTCTTTTTCCTTAACAATGAAAAATGTAAATACAGAAATCAAAACAGTGTTTCTTCAATTATTTTTTTTTATTTTAAAGAAATATTTTAATCAAAATACATAATAAATGATGGATGTGTGCAAAGAGTGCAAACTTCAGATTCATTGCCCCATCTATATGCTTAGCATCTATGCAGTTCTGCTCTCTTACAAGTAGGAGCTGTGCTTCCTGATTTCTATCCTCATGAACCCATCTCCCTCTTTCTGGCCCTGGGATGGACCTGGTCACTGGCAGGAGACAGGCTGGGGACTGCTTAACTGTGGAGCAGGTCTGCAGGAAAGACCCTGGGGTTTGGTCACGAAGGTGGACAAGTGACCACATGTTCTAATGGCAAGGGGAACAGCAGGCCACTCTTAGATGCATGTTAGGAGAAGAAATGAGAGCTTTAGCCTATGTGTGAGGAAAAAGCCTTTTCCTCATGAGATGAGCTGGGCACTGGAGTAGGTTGCCCAGAGAAGGGTGTACTATCTCTGTCCTTGAAGGTTTTCAAGACCTAACTGGAGCAACTTGTCTCAGAGCTACCCTTGACTTGAACATGGCATTGGACTAGAAACTTCCTGAGGTTCCTTTCTACCTGAAGAATTCTGATGTCCTACCTTTGTCATCCTTTAAATACCTTTTGAAAACAACCAGCTTGAGCCTAAATTGTGATAGAAGAAAATGATGAATATGGAAAGTGATGTAAGTCAAAGTGTGGGGATTTTTTCTGCAGGTCTGTAACTAAAATAGAGTTTCAAATGCTCAAATGACCTACATTTACATGGGAACTGTAGACACCTGTACAGATGAGATTTACAGTACATAGCCACTTGTTGGATGACTTAAAATGTTAGAAATGAAGATATTCCTTTAGGCTTACAGGGGTTACATCATGACCCAAACAACAGAAATTTCACACAGAAGTGAGAACCATCTTGAACCTGCAAATGATTAATAGAATATCTGGTTAGAAGTGTAAAATTGCAACAAGAGTAGCCTTTACCTTATTAAATGCAGCGCATGAAGCAAGACCCAATACAATACCACAACAACATAGTATAAGCTTTCACAAATTTGAATAGGCAGAAATTGATCAGTACAGGGAGCATGTGTGTTATAATAAAAAGTGAGAAATGTTACACCAACCTAGAGCTCTCTACAGTTTAGTCGCTGGTGTTACTACAAAAGAAAAACAAAGGAAAAAACAACCCAGTGAGTAGTAAACTTATGAAGTACTGTATTGAAATAAAAAGATAAAACAGGCAAGAAATAAATGTGAAAACAAAATAGAAAGGAATGGTTTTGAAGTCTTGTGAGGGAAAAATATACGTATTATAGAAAAGCAACTTTACTGATGGGGAAAAAAACAAAGAAAAATCACCATGTTCTAGAAATCTATAAATACAGAAGTATATCCTACAGAATAAAAATCAATCACATCATATGAGCAAGCATGGCAGGGAAAAAATAGACTAAACTGAAAATAGCTTCATTAATAAATGAAAAAAGTGGTTTCAGATGTTTGAGCTAATTAAGCATTTCAGAAAGTATCTTCCCATGGAGTAATATGGAATGCATACAAGTATAAATTAAGGGTGTCATATCTTTTGGTGTAAGATTATGCAAAACTGAAAAAGACAATGTCTTTGGTCATGGTGTTGAAATATTACTGTTGTCTTCTCCACTTGATAGATAAATCTAGATAACAGAATGCCTTTACAGGAATTCATTCTCAAGTTCCTCATTACTTTGACAAAAATCTACAGCATTACTATAATAATCTATGGCCATGTCTGCTCATCACACTCCTTAGTCTATTTTTCCATGCAGTTACAAAACTTCTGACAGCAATTTTGGCCAGAGGAGTTTCACATTTGACACTCTACCCACACTCCTTACGTGTGGCTAGCTTCTTGTCCCCTTCACACCACTTTAACTGTTCCTCTTCCGTGATTGTGAAGATCTGAAGAGTAAACTGACCTTGTAAGGTATCTAGAGCTGTACTTCCAGGTTAGATTTCTTTTCTCAGATGATCATTCTTTTCACTTTCCAGGAGGTTAATGCCATCTCTCTAACATGATTGGCTTTGCATGATGAAACTCTGAGTACAAAATGTTCCCTTTTAAGTAATAATAAAAAAGGTTTGTTTTGTTATTAGTTTGCTTTGGGATGTCATAGCCAGTAGAACTCACTATGGGTGTGGCAGGGAGAGCATAAAACTGCCTGATAGGGAAGATCTTATGTGCTGGATCTACCAACAGAGGAATTATAATGTAAAAATGGCATTTGATATGTGTGGGAGGTAATTGGTAGCAACATCTCAACATGCCAGTAGTCTCTTGGTCCTTTCTTATTGCTGGATGAGTTTGTGCTTTTCATTGAAATCTCACCAAATTCCTTCTCTTTGCAAAAGTTATTCTGTGATGAGACTTCATTGTTATTTTCCTCCTTGTTTTTCGCAATATTATTATAACCTAATTACAGGAAACTCTATGACTAAGGTTGTTTATATAGCAAAATGCACAAGAATCATATTTTGAAGCATTATTTTTGGATAGTTTCTTCAGGTTCTAAAGTCTCAAACCATACATTTAAGGCAACAACAAGGTGTAGTAATTTCTACAAGCATGTGTTCTGGTAGAAAATGTCACCTACCTTTATTAAAGCCAGTAATAACAGTAGCTTTGAGAGCACTTTGATTACTCTCAGAAGGAATGCCATCAAGGAAACTTCTGTGACTCACATCTCTTTAGAGTTGCTTTGAAGTCTTATCTTCAGTATCAAAGTAGGTTTCAACATTTGCAGAAAAGTATTTTTGTCAAATTTGCCTTTTTAATGAAACATAAAACCATATGTGTTTCATTTGTCCCTTATATTCTTAAGTATGTCAAAGTGAAAACCTGTGCAAAAGTCACTAAAATGAAGATCCAAACTGCAGGCATTATTGCATTATTCTCTTGTCCAAGGTTTTGGATTGGTTGTCATCTTGAGAAATGTACTTGTCCTTTAATCCAAACTATTTTATGCACATAATAAAAGTGATTTCTAGACAGTAGTCACATCTAGCCATTGGCTCATAAATTCTCTCCAACCCTATCTTGTTGTCCCTGATGAAGGACGTTCCTTTACTTGAAGCCAAGAGCAATCAGGTATTAAAATCACTTGCAGCAGGCACTTACAATGGTGAATTATGAAACAAACAGCAGTGGGCATCAGGATTAACATGGAAGAGCTGACTGGAACAGTTAAACTAAAGCAGACTTAGCATCTAAGCTTTTAGTCTGCTGTGATGTCTTCTGAAACAAAGCATAAAATTGAGTCTGTATGCACATGTGTATAAATAAATGAGTGTGTGCATGAAAATACAATGCTTCTCAAAATATTTCAGATAATATTTTCACCATGAAAGACAGATGGAAGTATTTTAGCAATTTTATTCATCTACTTACTGTTGTTAAATGAAGACTGAAGTCAGGTAATAGTAAATAATAATAATAATCACACTACAGAGTGATTACTAAACAACTATGCAATAAACTTGGTTTATTGCAGGAGAGAAACTAATTTCCTGGAGCAGTGATGACCACTGCAAAATCAGTTTTGTAAGTAATGTGTCAATTCAGATTCCATAAAAGCATATAGTTTGGACTCAGAACACAATGTTTTTTAAGGATGCAGTTAAATTGTGGTGAGAACTCCCTAGAAGTTCATTGTCTTGTAGAGTTATACCTGAGTTGTGTTTCAAAGTAGGAAGTGGCACAATGCCTGTTGCGGAAAGGGTCCATTTTCCCAGTGATCTGACCAAAACTAGTTATCTTGGTCTCTCTCCAATGAGCTATAAAAACACGTGAGTAATGCCACCTCCTTAATCTAACATATCTTCCTTAGAACAGTATAGATATTTGCTTTTGCAAAAGTCCTACTTTATCCATTTATTAAAGGAGATTTCTCAGATTACCAGAGCCGGATGAGGTGAATTTCATTTATATTTGTATGTTTTTAAGGTGGTTCTTTTACGTAGCCACATACAAGAATACAGTTGGAAGACTTTAGAAGACTTTTGTCGGCACTGCTTTGCTTTTTCCAAGTACATAGTGTAATCCTAGAATGACATTGATGGGGCAACCATTTCCTGAGAATTTTGGCCAGTTGGGGTTTTGGATCCCTTGTGATGATCAGCTGGACCCACTCCTTGAGGTATTTTTTTGTTGCTCTTAGCCTGCTGCCAGAGTAAGCAGAGAACTTGCCATCACTTGTTCTGTGCCCTAGGATGCCTCAGTACTGCTTAGACCAGGTGTATAGTCTCTCTTTTCTTCCATTTTGAGTAGGAAAATTAACAATCCTTTTGGCAAAATGATTTCTCCAGCAGGTGGATGGAAGCAAGCAGGGAAGTTACAGCTATCCCTTGGGCCTACATTGGTCTTCTGATCAGAGAACTATGTCCTACTAAAGGGATATGATGTTACTTGCTTGACAGATGTGACAGGGTCAGGGAGAGGCAGAGCTTATTTAGAGCAGAATTTTGACTATATATTTCTAGGGGAAGGAAGTGTCTTGGAGGAAAATGCAGGAATGTGGAGGATTGTGATGGTTTGAGGCTAACAGGAATATTTTAATGAGAAATTAGAGTATTGATTGTAAAAAGAAAATAATTATGAAATCTGTATCATTCATTGGTTTGCTGAAAGGGATAAGAAGCCAAAAAGTAAACAATTTGTCCCACTCTGTTCTGTGATGTTGCTTCTATTTCCTTTTCAGTATTCTCTAATCTGTCCACTAACAAATACCAGTGTAGGCTTTGCTGGTTGTTTTGGTTTGCCTGTCTGGAAAAGTAGAGGGAGAAAAAGTGGGTAGCTTTGAGCCCCTTCTGGGCAATTTTCTTCTGTCCAGGAGGGAGTTTGGATTTCTGTATTTTTTCTAATTTGTGTATTATTGTAAGCACTTGTAAATATATTGTGTATATATGCTTGTACATTTTTGCTTTGCTGTAAATATAGCTTCAACTTACTTCCAGGCCATTTGAGCTAGTTTGGTAAATTTCAGTAGTGGGGGGGGTGGTGGTGGTGGAAGTTCCTAACCTACCACAGGGATAATGGTGGGTGGCAAGTGAGATGAAAAAGAATGTGAATAAAAAATTGGGAAAAAACAGATAAGCAGGATAACAAAACCTGAGGCAAGACAGACCAGCATGCACCATTGAGGAAAGGAACAGTTTTAAAGAGATGAAGCACCTTGGGGTAAATGACAGTTAATGGATAATGATATCAGTTCCTAAATTATGGAGAAACTAGCCCAAGGGTAAATTATCTCCTAACAAGGCAGAAAAGCTCACCAAAACACATACTAAATGGAAAGGAGAAATGAATGAAATTAAATGGTGACTTTCTAATTTGATAGAGTAAGTTAATGCCATCATTTCACAATTAAGATGAAATCTGTATTAGCATAGTGTGCATGGCAGAATTTTATTGTCTTGCTAAAATGATGTTAAAAGTTCCCTGGATGAGGGCACCAGTGTGGATGTCCCTAATTCCTATTGGTGACAAGATGCTAGAGTAGGCAAAGGCAGTCTTCAAGCTTTTGTCAGTCTTTTAGATTTCTCACCCTCTGGTCATTAAGAAGTTTGAAGTTCAGACTGAACTTTCATGTTGAACACGATATCCAATAGGGAGACAATTTAGAGAGCAGGAACAGGTGCATTATGTCCAGGGTCTAGCTTGCTCTGAGCCAATATTTTTATGCCTATGCTGATTGTGGTGTTTTAAGCCAGTCAAGAGATAACAGTGACTGAGGGTGCCAGAACAGGAGGTAGTTGAGGACACCTTCTACAGATGTCTGGTGCTCATGACTTCAATCACCCCGATATTCATTGGAAAGAGTTTACAGCTAGGCATGCTCAGTGCAGAAAGTTCCTGCAGCGCATTGATAGCAAGGTTCTGATGTACGTGGTGGAGGAGCCAACAAGGAGAAGAGTGCTGCTGGACATTGTATTAATGAACAAAGAAGGTCTGATCTAGTCAGAGACATGAAGGTTGCAAACAGCCTTGGCTGTAGTGATGATTTAATGGTGAACACTGTAGTTGGCATGTAGGCAAACTGCTGACTTTGACTAGTAATGTTAGTTGTTAGTGTCGTGAATTGTTCTTTAATTGCATAATACTGCTTTCTATCCAGTGATTGAAACAAATCATGGCTAGCACATAAAATAAGTTAAGAAGAATGTAGGCATAGCTGAAAGGACGTGACACTTGACAAAATTTTTGGAGCTGCTCAGTGTATTGCAGGTATTCATCAGGAGAAGCCTGACATAATGTTATTCGTGCCAAGGAGTCTGTGTTTGGGTAATGTTTGGTGACTGATGTCTCCATTTCTCTCCTTCCACCCAGCTGTAACCAAATATCTGTTTCTTGTTCTGCATAATTGAAATTATTTGCTCTGCTGTAGATGAAGCTTGGTATGCAGAGTGCCTCCTATCCTACTCTACTGGCCCAGTTTCTCCATTTCTGGGAGTCAGTGGAGCACTGGAGGTCAGCATTTGGTCTTCTTGCCTGGCATGAACTTTAGGAGTAAATGTCAGCAAGCTTTTAAGCTAGCAGTGGATTTCTCGTCAAAGTTTAAGACCCTGATAAACCTCTTATAGATGCTGTGGCAGTGATCATCATGCTGTATGTATTTATATTTTAGAAGAAGATAAACATAGGGACTTGGCTGAAATAAAACAAGTACAGAAGCAGCGCTGTGATCTTAGCAGTCTTTAAATTTCTCTAATACAAACTCTCCATAAGAAGCTTTGTCCTCTTAATCCTCGCTGGTTTTTAGACAATTTGTTGTCTTACAATTAAGTACAGATGGTTTGGAGCTGTAACGCTGATAAAAACAAGATGCTTAGGATTTCTTCAATTTCCGGGTCGGATTTTGGAAGTAATCCATGTCTGAAACATAAGAAATCTGTTTCTATCTGATCTCTAATGCTCCTTTGCAGATAGCTGACATATTTCAGTGATTACAGTATGCATATAAAACAATACCATTATCATATTTAGTGAAGGAGTAAATCTGTATAAAAACATTCAATTCTTCAGTTTGTACTACTTGTGACATAATTTTCTGCTTTCATTTGATCATGCAAGAAAGGTCTTCTGACACTGGGGAAGTTTGTTGTTACACTTGGAATTCCACCATCAAGAAATTGGGCAACATGTGAGAAACTGCTCAGTCCAATTATTTAATGTGGAGAAGATAGCTGAAGAGTCCCAGAATGATTCACGTCTCAACATCTTTTTAGGAAGCAAAAAGGCTTCTTCAAAGCAGATTAGAAACTCCTGATAGCTTTCAAATATCACCTTTGTCTTGTGTCTATAAAATAGACATTTTAAGATGTTAAAAAAAATCAACTCCTTAAGTATTTGCTCCTCTAAGTACAGACCATCTATTCCTCCCACACCCTCTTTTGATAAATGCTCCTGCCTTGGTCTTTATTAGGAGCTGAGCTGGCAGAGGGAAACAAATATTTTTGGTGAGGAAATCACCCCACCTAAGATGTCCTGAAGTTTGGATGTAGCTTTGGATGTAGTAAAATGACATGTGGCAGACTTGAAGGTAGTGGAATACAACAACTTTTTCCTAACGAGAAATTACTGCAAAATTTAATATTTAGTGAAGGTAGCTTCTATGTCTCTGATGAAATAACTGTATCCAAAGAGGGAAAATATTACATCAGAGCACCCCTGTGTGATTTTTGGCTGATGTGGCTGTATTTTGCAGCATCTGTGCACTGTCAATCAGTTTCTGTGTCTGTGTTGACCCCTAAGCCCTTTGTGACTCTTGGCAAGATGAGGGCTTTTCTATCAGCATGAACCACACCAGTGGTGCTGTATTAGCAAGCTATTGGATATGTCTCCAGGTTGTGTGAGACTGTGTGAGACTGTATTTTGCTTGGGTCTGATGGTTGCCCTGTGAGGAGATAAAAAGTATCTAATGGTGTAAGCTTATACTGGACTAGCACTCATGTTCAAAATGCTCTTATGGAGCAAAATTATGAGACTTTTTTTTTTGCTACATACAACAGTGTTGTTTCATATTCGTTGAAGAGATGATTCTTTAATGCTAGGATACCAAAATTTAAAGAGCTCTTTGGTTTGAAATTACTTGTTTTCATTAACTTACAGCGTTGAAGTACAAGGAATTTTGTCAATGCTGTTATAAACTATTTAAAATCAATGATTTAATAACATGTATGAAATCAAATTAGCCCTTTGATTACTTCTGGATGAAAGAAGGAATTTGCTTAGGGAAGAAGTCAGCAGAGAATAGTCTTCAGAAAAACAGCCACTCAGCCAAAACCATTTTTAACAAGCTGTGGTAGAGGATCTGTGTTCCCTGCCCTCTCCTGGCAGCTCTCCACACTGACAGGTGCTTGAAGTCGCAAAATACGGAAGCTTTCATTGCTGCTCTGCAGCAGCAGTCCGTTGTGACAGACTTTCTCTGCTTTACTGTCCTTCTAGACTGGCTGGCTGAAGGTCTCTTGCTGTCTTCCGTGCTGGTTTGGGTGTTCCTGCTAGCTGCAGTGCTTCTGCCCTTACCTCCAGGAAACAACACACACAAAATCAGGAAAGTCACCTTTCCCTTTGTAATCGTTGCAGTAGTAATCTCTCTAATTTCTATCTCCAGAAACAGATTCTGAGCATCTACTTACCCCTCACTTCAAGTGTGTTTTTTTTCAGTCTTTCACTCTTGCCCTGTGCACTTGCAGAGTTCAGGCTTAAAGAGGAGGTGCCACTCTGGCCATGGGCAGGCCAACAGAATCACAGAACTCTAGAGATCAAATGCAACCTTCCTGCCAAAGCAAGATCCCTTAGGGTAGTTTGCACAGGAACACATCCAGATGGGTTTTGAAAGTCTCCGGAGAAGGAGACTCCACAACCTCTCTGGGCAGCCTGTTCTAGCACTCTGTCACCCTCACTGTAAAGAAATTTCTCCTCACACTGAGGTGAAACCTTCTACATTCCAATTTGTAGCCATTGCTCCTTATCCTGTTGCTGCTTATCACCGAAGAGAAATTGGACCCATCCACTTAATGCTCATCTCTCAGCTATTTGTACACATTGATAAGATCTCATCTCAGTCTTCTCTTCTCCAGACTGAACAGCCCTAGGGCTCTCAGTCTCTCTTCATAGGGGAGATACTCAAGTTCCCCAGTCATCCTCATAGCTCTCTGCTGGACTTTTTCCAGCAGATCCCTGTCTCTTGAA
Organism: Pogoniulus pusillus; assembly: GCF_015220805.1. NCBI lineage: Eukaryota > Metazoa > Chordata > Aves > Piciformes > Lybiidae > Pogoniulus > Pogoniulus pusillus. Next base: position 19,808,124 of record NC_087275.1, on the reverse strand, counting down.
CTGGGAAGCCCAAAATTTGTCACAGTATTCCAGCTGTGGCACTAGGGCAGAGTAGAAGGGGAGAAGAACCTTCCTAGACCTGCTGGGCACACTTTTCCTGATGCACCCCAGGATGGCATTGTCTCTCTTGGCCACAAGGGCACATTGCTGTCCCATGGAGAACTTGCTATCCACCAGGACTCCAAGGTCTTTCTCCACGGAGCTGCTTTCCAGCAGGACAGTCCCCAACCTGTACTGGTGCTTGTTCTTATTCCTCCCCAGCTGCAGGACCCTGCACCTGTCCTTATTGGACTTGATGTGATTAGCATTTGTCCAGCACTCCAGCCTGTCCAGATCTCGTCAAACACACACATCCCATATGCCTGTTTTGTATCCCTTTGGTAATGCAACCAAATAGAAGCTCAGAGTGATGGAAGAAACTTTTTGTTATTTTACTTTGTTTCAATTCAGTATCCAAAAGCTGCAACCCATGGAGGACAAAAGCAATGGTTGATCTATGTGCAGGACCTGTGTACCTGGATATCTTCGTCAGTATTAGCTATTGTGCTCGAAGAAGTGTACTGGCAGCAGAGCACCCATTATGGTGCCATTCTTCAAACCTGCTCCAGCCATTGAAGAATCTTCTCAAAGGAATGGGCAGAGTATATGTTCAGACAAAAGTCCTGTGCATTTTTATTGTTTCAGAATAGTTACTCAGGGTGAAAACTGCATATAGAAAGAGATAGCCATATCCTTCCACTGATCTTATAATGAATAATTTTGTCTGAGGAAAAAGAAAAAAAAAAAGTAAATCACTTGCCTGGCTTTGCTTTGCCAGGGTAACTGAACAAACCTTGCAACATGCATGGGAGTCAACAGGTGAAGAAATCTAGGTTTAGTTTTAGTTACTGTTTTATCAGGAGGGAATAGTTGTGTTTGTAAAACATTCAAATGCTCTGGTGAGGAGTACAATACAAGAGTAAAAGCTTAAAGATGAAGAAGAACTCGTTTCATTCAACTGCAGTTCACACTTTCATAGACCCAGTAACTGTTTTAAGGACATTTCTGGTGTCTGATACACGATAACTTTCCTCATAAATACAAATAATGGAAATAAAAAAGAGGAAAATAACATTATAGCAAAATGTTGCCAGAGGCCTGCTACCTTAATAACCACATATCCATAATTCATAGGGAGCCCCCAAGAACCTTTAGCCTTCTGCTTTCTTCTGAAGACAGTGAGTTTGTTGTGATCTCCATTTGCTTGGAAGCTTGCATCTTTTTTCAGTTCAATGCACAAACAAACCAGTATTTTCTCCCCTCCATGTTTAATGGAAGTACTTTTCTTTAGTCCAGAACATTATGATTAGACGTTTTATATTCTGTAACACAATGGAAGAAAGTGCTTTCTTGCAACTGCTGTGGAAAAACTCATTATGTTTATACAATTACATGCTGAAAAGTTTCATTCTATGTTCAGACCCACTCTTTTTTAAAACCACTCTCATGGCAGAGCCTGAATTTTGTTTCTGGAGTCAGGCACAATTCCCAAAGAGACACTCACAATAGCATTTGCAATGTGTGCTGAATGCTGCTACAGAGAGAACAGTTAAGGTCTAGGCCTTTTGAAATAATATAGTGTCATGATTACTATTCTAGTTGGATATGCCAAAAGTGGGTTATTTTCTTGTTAGCAGAGAATGTGAAGCAGATCACCTGGTTTGTGCCTTTCCAGCTCAATCACTGCTGTATATTCTCCATAGGCAGTGCAAGGAGTGTATGCATCTTGTCTCTCTCACAGCGTTTGCAACAGCTCTTTGTGGTTTTGCAGTGTTGTATTTCCTCTCTGTTTCTTGCTTTGCTAAGTTACTGGCATTGGAAAAGCTACTAGTTGGGTCCTCAGATTATATTTCCTTCATCTTTCACTGGCTTATGTTTTTTCGTGTGCTGGATGCCACAGTCTATTTTTAGATATAGGATTCTAAGAACTAGAATCATGGAATCAGCCAGGTTGGAAGAGACCTCCAAGATCATCCAGGCCAACCTATCCCCTATCCCTGTCAAATCAACTAGACCATGGCACTAAGTGCCTCATCCATTCTCTTCGTGAACATCTCCAGGGACAGCAACTCTATGACCTCTATGGGCAGCCCATTCCAATGCCAGTCACTCTCTCTGGATTGTACTTTGTATCTACTTTGTAATACTGCAGAGTCTCAGAAATCGTATCAGGTGTGTCAATTTTTGTTATTTCTTTTTAAAAACTCTGTTTAACTTCCTCTTTCTATGTATGCTGTTGAGTCTGCTAGCCACTGTGTCTTACTCACTGTCTTGACTATTACAGAATTAAGTATACCTGTGTTGACTCGTTTTAAGTCTTGGATTTTTATTTCAAAGGAATGAATTATGTTGTAAATATAGAATGGTAGGGGCTGGAGAGTATCATAGAAATCTTCTAGTCCAACCCCTCTGCTAAAGCAGGTTCACCTAGAACAGGTTGCACAGGAATGTGTCCAGGTGGGTTTTGAAAGTCTCCAGAGTTTTCATAACACTCCAGAGCAGCCTGTTCTAGTGTTTTATAACCTTCAAAGAAAGTTTTTCCTTAGGTTTAGGTGGAACTCCCTATGATCTAGTGTGTGCATGTAGCTCCTTTTCCTATCACTGGATGCTGATGAAAAGAGTGCAGCTCCATGCTCTTGACACCTGAACTTTAGATAGTTTAAGTGTTGATAAGTTCCCCTCTCGGACTTCTTTTCTCCAGGCTAAAGAGCCTCAGGTCATTCAGCTTCTCTTTGTGAGATGCTTCCTTTCCTCCCTTAATGATATTTGTAGCCCTCTATTGGACTCTCTCCAGTAGTTCCCTGTCTCTTTTGAACCAGACACGGTACTACACATGTGTCCTACCCAGGGCAGAGTACAGAGGAGGTTAAAGCAAAGGTGGTGGGCAGAAATGTGGGAAAATAATTTGGAGGAGCATTCTCACAAATGCAGGCTGTATAGAGTGCTGTATAAGTCACAGATATTGTAACTGAGTAGATGAAACCCTTGTTTCAATATTTATATCTGCCTATAGGTAATGATGTAGGAAAATTGAGCACAATAAACAGCAAAGGAATACAGTTTTCCATTTTTTAAATCCTCTCTCTAGTTTATATCAGAGATGAGATTTGTAACTAGGATCTCAAAATTCAACATGGCTTGCTGCCAGTGAGAAGCAAATCAGAGCCTGCCTTGAGCAGGCTTCAAAGCCCGGCAGAAAACAAGACACTACATCTTTAAGAAGTGCTTATTTGGCATTTACTTATTTAGTTAAAGATCATTGCCAGACAGAACTCCCGTGGGAGGAGTGGATGGCTCATTGGGCCTCATGGGGAGGGCGGTAATTAAACTCTGAAGGCAAGCAATGATGTTAAGCTAAAAGCTCATCTTTAAATAGTAATACACTTGCAATGTAAAGTGGAAGGCCCTCGGGTGCCTGTTGACATAGCGTTAGGAGCTGGCACTTTTTTATATAAAAGCTAAATTGAAGAAACTGTTATGAGCTCATCTGCATAAAGCAATATGATTCTGCCTGAGGGTGTGGACAACAGGGAGTGATTAGCAAAACGTCTTTTTCCCTGCTACTCTGTTGCTCTGCTAACATGCCACTTGTCACTGAGAAATTTGAGATACCATATGCCAACCTGCATCTACAGAGACCCCCTTGCTGATTGCACATTGAAGAATTCCTCTTCACCACATGAGGAGCTGTCAAAAAGCATTTCTGAGACTGCATGAAACATGCTGGAAAGAGATGTCTCATGTTGCCTTCCTTTTTCTTCTTGTGTTTCATCAAGTCCTTCCTAGTCACAACTTTAGATGTGGAACAAAACAAGTTTACAAGAAAAAGCTGGGTGTTTTCTGCTGCCCTTCACCTGCTCATCATCCCATGTGGGCTGGCCTTACTTACACACATAAACCTTCAGCAATTCGAGGCTCTAGTTCCCGTAGAGAAGTATGAGCCAGCTTGATTTCCATGGAGATATGGATGGGGCATTAGTTTTGCTTAATATCAATTTGAATTCCTTGTAGCTGTACCTCCTGGTGGAAGGAGGAGGTGCCAAATAGAATGATATTAATAATTAAGGGAAAACAAACATAATAATAATAATGTCATTTCCTGTCATACCAGTTGCAGAGCTCAATTACTTAAATGATATAAAGAATATGATAACATTTTATTCTAGTGGAAATTTTTTGGTTTGAGGTTAAAATCACTTTTTCTGTCATAACAAAACAACCCTAATTTCCTTTCTCAGCTTTTTGATTTTTTTTTTAAATCTAGACTTCAATGCAAGATTTAATAAGTATGTGTAATATCTGTATGTAAATACACATCAAATTCTTCAGAAACATATTTTAATGTAATAGTTCACAATCATAGATGAGAACTGGAAAAAAAAGAACATATGGGAGTGAGTTCACTTTCATATGATTTTGGTTTTCTTTGAATGAATGTAGAGACATGGTAAAGTATAAGGCTCTCTTAAGTCTTCACATAACAAAAGATGTCCTGGTGGCTATTCTAGAAATCAGCCTGTGAGACAATGGAATGATTTACTTAAGGTTGTCAAGAGTTGGACTGGATGACCTTTGGCATCTCTTCCAACTAGATATATTCTGTGATTCTGTAATTATTGTGAAATGTACCATATCTGTCAGCCATTGTACAGGTTTAATGTAAACCTGAGCTGTTCAACTCTTGGCTTGCTAGATGACTCAGTCTAGGCCCAAAACTATTGTGGGTGCACCCCATAATACTTGAGTCTATTCACATGGTGTGCCTCACTGTGCTTGCCTGCTGTGGAAACGCTGAAGTTGGTCACTTTGAGTTTTTGTTACTCGAAGGTAACAAAGGTTGGCTTTATTGCACTGCATATGCTGAAGGCCATTTCCTAAAAACAGTCCCTTGAACCTTTAGAACACTCTATTTCAGAACAGGGAAAATTGCTTCTTTTTTTGACCATCCATGCAATTGAGGTGCTGAACAGAGTGTTACTCAGTCAAACAATGATGCCTGGACATTCCTCATTAACTCATTGATTCTCATACAGGACTGTTAGGGAGTAAATCTATTTCCATCTGTTCAGTACTAGGAAAATAGTCTAAAATGATCACATAGAAATCGTGTCCATAGTAAGAGGATGCCTATATCTCGTTTGCATTACATGACTTTTATTCTTGGTGATTGTTCCAGTAATAAATCCAAACAGTGGCAGGGTGCTGAGAACAAACTTGGCTTTTAGCATTATAAAGTTTGGTTCAAGCATTTAGTCCCAGTACAGAGAATTCAGGGTGTAAAGTCAGTTTGAAAGGAATGTGAAAGACAATTCCCTCATAAAAAAAGACTGAAACAAAATGACATGTTAGATTTGAAAAGCTGGTGAGGCTATCGTGCCAATGCTGTTTCTAGCCTTTGCATTGAGGTTTTCAGAGCCCTAGGCTGCCTGTATGCTGAGTGTGAGGGGGTAAGGCTTGTTTATTCTTCTTCCCCTGCCATGCCACTCATGACAAGAAGAGACATGAAAAGCTCAAGGGGCTAATCAGTTTTAGGCTCTGACCCATATTTTGAGTTATCAGTAATTATGAAACAGGAATTCTCATGGCTTACTATAACTGCACTGCTTCCACAATTGCACCAGACTTAACACTATGTGGATGAGAAGTTAGCTGGCACTGTGCTTCAGAAAGAAACTCTGGAAATCAGTGAAAATTAAACATGGGTGGTGATACAAATGAAAATGCTGGAGTGTTTTTTGGTTTGGGTTTTGGTTTGTTTGGTTTGGTTTGGTTGGTTGGTTGTGGGATTTCTTGCTATTTTGTTTTTAAGCTGTGCCAGGTGTATTGAAGGCAGCAGAGAAAAGGAAGGCAAGTGGGCAGGCTGACTGCCTGCACTTCCAAAACGTAAGATCAGATTGGTTTTGGCAACGTGGTAGAACAGACCCGATAACCTACTGTCCACTCTGAAACACGAAGAACACCACACCTGTAGCTCTTGATGGCTAATGTTTTCACTTATTAACAAGGGTCTGCTTTGAACAATTAAATTTAGAAAAAACAAGTAAACATTCACTGCACTTTCCAATTCATGTAATTCCTGCAACAGGGAGATTCTCCATGTTGTGAATCTATAAAACTCATGTGACTGTAAAAAATACGAAGACAAAAAACACAGTCATTTGGACTTAGTCTCTTTGCAAGGTTCCTTCAACTGTACTTCAATCTTTTGCCTGTGTTCTGCAGTGTGGGCTGAACAATCCTCTAGTAGGAACCAAAAGTAGTCTCCAATATAACAAGGAGGTTTCTTCTTCATTTTATGTTACAGAACTGCTGATTTCTTGTCTGGGAAAACTCTAGGAAGAGACAGTTTCTATGTGGCTTTTCTTTATGTGTTCTTAAACTTGATTTTAGAATAGATTGAGAAGGACATCTGCTCATAGTGCTTGTAAGCTTCAGACATTATATTACAAGAAAAATATCCTTTAATGTATCATGAGGCAAAGCTTTAAAAACCCCTGTTAGTGTCAGCTATGGTACTTATTTCTCTTGTCCTCCCTCTCTCTGTTCTTTTGCTCTAGCGGCTTTGACCATTGATGCTAATTAGTACTGAAAAGGACATTTTTGGCAAGGCTTTTAAATACAGCTTTTATCTTCTCTAGCAACAAAGTTGTATTTAATGGTATTTGACATCTAAGAGTGACTGCAAGGTCTTTTTTTATGTGGATTTTTTTTCATAGAGGAATTCCTTATTCTTCTGATTTCTTAATAAATTAGATATACTTTTATTCTCAGCAAACTTGACTGAGAACATACCATATTTATGTATAATATTAAAAAGCAAATGAGAATTGTATCAGTGTTGCATGAAGTGTTCCATTATTTTAAAATATTGAAATTATGTGTCAATTAAATTATGTGTCTTCTACTTATAAAGGTTTTAAGACAATTCCTCTTGGCACCATCTTGTCATTGGTCTGTATGGTATAACTGGTATACAGTTGCAAGAGGTTCATTAGAAATGATTGATCCAAATGATTAGTATAGGTATTTCCTACTTGCCTATCTACAGTGGTATTCTTACCATACATCACCATAGCTGTTTTCTTTGTGTATTTCTTTGGGGTATTTCTGTGTGGATGTTGATTTTTACCAGGCAGCACTGTCATACATATCAGTGCCAGTGTTTGATCAGGAGTACTACCATTGGATTAAAAAAAAAATAGAAACAGTAGCAATAAGATTACTACTTACTGTCATAGCATGTAACATGTATCCTACTCACAGATATCTTTCTGTTTCTGTTCCAGAATTATAGGTGTGTCCTAAATCTAGACAATCTACTTCTGCTACCCCAAACCATTACTTTTTCCTACTTCTATTGATTTGTATTATAAAGTGCTAGAAGTCAGTTGTACAGAAGTTAGAACACAGGATAAAAGTATTATCTCCTCATAAGATACCAGACTTAGATATATTTTAGATTCAGTTGTGTTCTCCTTTGACCTGTATCATTGCTCTCTATAGTTCTTCTAAGTTGCTAGAACTCATGTTGGATTTTGGAAGGCAGAGTAAGTGCTTTGCATCTTTACTAGAAAAAGCAGTTCTGTAACCTTGAACTCTTTCAAGTTACTTTGAAGTTCTTTTACCCTATCTGTCTCTCTGGGCTTCAGCTGCCCAAACCAAAAGCATGCAACATCAGTGCAAACCCTCATGTGGACTTTTGTGAACTTTTGACTGGGGTTGTTTGCCCTCCAGGGGTTATAGCTATCTGTCATTAGAAAATGATCTAATATACACTGGCAAACTGGCCCAAGGAAAGCAGATATAAAGATGAGATTTCTGTCTTTATTTTTTCCCCCCATTTCTCAGCTGTACAGCATACTCTGCCACAGCCTAGAGATATGATTATGGCCCTGTTGGACTAAGTCACAGATATAGCATGTCAGCAAATTTCAGGATTTCCTTCTCCAATTCTCTGTGTTCAGATTTGACTTTTGAGCCTGGTTCCACTGAAATAATTTTCAGTTAAAATCTATTATTCTCCCAGAAATATTTAGTTCAAAGCAGTTAAGTGACTGCTTAAACTAGTTTTTAGCTCTACAGTGCCCTATTGAAGTTGCGGCTTGGATGCTTCCCCATTCATCATGCTTGATGTTACTTGTAAATGAGAACCTTCTGTTTGCATTGAACATGCCTCGACCATGCTAAGCCTTTGTAGTGACATACCCTACAGCAAATGTTCTCAGGTGTCAGAGAAAACCACTGATATGGGCAGAATAAGGCATTGGCCAAATTTTGTATATATTGTCTCTGTCTCTCCGTCTTATGCTTTTTGTTAATACCTGACTTTCCTACATCTTTCTGAGAGATAATACGTGCCTTAGTGCTTTTCAGTTAATGCTTCCCAAGATCCAGTCATACCTGCTTGCAGTCTTGCCTGGAACTGCTGGTGTTATTCCTGCTGTGAAACAGAGAGGAGATTGTTTAAAGCAAAGACAGGGTGTAAGTATAGCAACATGTAAGGGTGATGAAGAACTTGAAGATATGAGTAAAAGGGAAAGAATAAGGGCATACCAACTATTTAATCTTTGATATTGTCCAACTTTTCTCTCTGCCTGCTTGCTTTTGTAAATCAAAATGTCAATATGAATTTTTAATGCATTTTCCTACACAGAAAGGAATGCTTAAATACTACCTTTATTGTATCCACCACTTTAGGTCCCATATGATGTCCATATCAATTGGCTTTTGGACATCTAGCTACAAAGTGACATTTTCCTTGAAGGACTTACCTGGGGAAAGGTGTTAGCAAAAGGATGCTTTGCAGGGCTTCAGTAACTATCTGTGTATTAGATACTTTCTGTGTACCACTGATTTCAGAGAGGAATCCCAAGATTCACTCAAGTTCAGAGGAAGACTCTTATGAATTGATTATAGATCTTTCCCATCCCTGTGTCTTTCCTGCCTTCGTTGCATTTTGTCAGTTTTCTTCTTCCTTGTGCCCTTTAAGTGATCCACCTTCTGTGAGTCCTTCTGTTCTTCAGACCTCTGTATCCAGGTCAGCTATTTTTCCCTTTACTTCCCAATCACCAGGATGGAAGCAGAAAGGACTACCTGATACATAAACGACAGGGTCTCTATCTGACCTGCTGACACCTTGCTCCTATGGAGAACCAGTCACTGGAATTGCTCCCTTGACCCTAGATTACAGAGCATTCAGTACAGATTGAGTACTTGAGGCTTTTGCCACTAACTCTAATGACCATAAATATCTCTATTTTAGTTTAAGTACAGAACTACAAACGTTTATTTTCAATTATCAAGGGGAACTGTAAGCAGTAATCCAGGACTAACTGTATTGCAAAGTAGTTTTTTCTTCTCCAGTGAATTTTCTATTTATGGGGAAACTATAGGTTTGTTTCAGCATCCTAAGGCAACTTTCTTGTTTCCCTCTGGCACTTCTGCTACCTGCTTGTTTGCACATTGGTAAGGACATGTGCACAACATTAAAAAAAATAACAAAATGAAACGTTTCAGAATATTCTTTTGCATTCTTCTTGTATATATGCAAACATTCTATCTTCCTGGTGTTATTTACTATGTTAGAACTTATGAATAGAGCATGTGAAAGGGATGTATTATTGTGCAGAAATAAGAGAGAGAAGAATCAGAGAGGAAGAGAGAGTGAGGTGAAAAAAATTGTATCTTCTTCCATTGTAGTCTCCCTTTTCCCACATTCTGTTCTTGTTGCTGATGTCACAGTCTTCTTATTTTCCTTGGTTGTCAGAGTAACTATCATTTTGGGCCATCCAGTCATATTAAAGAAATAAGGACACCAAGTGAAGGAGAGTCACAGTAACTAGGCAGGAGAGCATTAGTGGGCAAATTATTTATATCAGTAAATCTGTCATGTAAAATGTTATAATTTACACCAAGGTTGAATTTTGTGCCTGGATCTCTAAGATACTCTTATTAGACTCTAAATGGTTTTCCTTGTGCATCCATTTTATCTCTGAATTTTGTTTTTAAATACTATTTTTTCATGGAAGCCTAAACCAGTGAATTTTGCTATAGGTACAAATTGCAACCTTTAGTTTATTCAGAGTCAAGCGCTGAAACACTGCCAGAGTTGTGGAAAATTTAAAACAACTAAATCACTGAAACACAAAATGCATTCTCCTTCTGACTCGTCTGTAGATAGATCGTAATCTCTCCAAAGATGTTAATAGCTCTTCACAGCTTGGTTGTCACTATTATTTGTTTCTCGCTCACTTGTGAATGCATATTGTTTCAGAACGTCAAGCTTGCTCCTAAATGCCTTCCAGATAGGATGGTGTTTTTACAAAGGAGAGGAGTATTTCCCTTAATCTAGTACATGTAAATGTGGACAAAGATATGGCAAAATACCCCAAAGTAGTTGAATTACTTAGTTATTCCCTATCTTCTTATCCAGATTTTATTTGAATTTCTGCTCATTTGGTTTCAATCTTCAAGATAGTTTTGTTTAATTCTCTGTTAGAAATGTTAATGTTCATAACAGCTTTGAACTTTGAACCAGAGACTTTTGAAGTGACACAGTGCATTTATTTTAAACGGGGACCAGTTTATATTATTTTGGAAACAGAGGTATCAAATCTTTCCTTCCTTCTAATGTCTCACAGAATCATAAAGTATGTTGAAGAGGCCCTCTGGAAGTTAATTCAATTCAACAATTTGACCCCTGTTTCAGAAAAAAGGCTAATTAGATCAGATTCCTCAGAGCCACATGACTAGTTAAATCTTGAAACCTTCTGAGGACAGAAGTCCCACAACCTTTCTGGATCTCAGTTCCAGTATATAGCCATCCTCATGGCAGCAGAGAAAATGTTATGATCTTATCAATGCACACCTCCAAAAACAAAGTGTCTGTGTATTCTTTGATCAGAGAAGTCCAGACAGTAATAAGATCTCCTTCTTGCCATCTCCAGGCCAAAGAGTCCAATTCTTTCAGCCTCTTCTCATTCACCATGCTCTCCAGCCCCTTGAGCTGCACTGGACTCACTTCACTTTGTCAATATCACTTTGAAACTGGAGAGACTAAAGCTGGTCAAAGCTCCAAGGATCAAAGTTGTTATTTAAATGGGGCATTTCCAGCTCTAATTTCCTATTATGGAACTATTTTGCCCCATTTCCCAATGCTTTAGGCCCCTCTTTTGAACTTTATCAATCTGGCAAGCTGCAAGGTCATCTTAGAAGAAGATATGTCACATTAGATATTGCCTATGGCTGGGAGCAATAGCTGCTGCTGCTCAGCAGCATGCTGTGTGTGGGTGGAATAAAGATTTCTACCTGCTGGGAAAATTTCCATTAAAAGCTTGAGAATTTGTTGCTTTATTGACATAAACAAACAAAATCTCCCCAGCAGTACTGATATTAGAATTTTGTATTAAAGTGCAAGGAGCTGGATCGAAACTTTGCTGCAGCACAGTTTGGAAGAAGCTGATGGCAAACCATGCTTTTCAGCTTTCAAGGGAAATGCCTCTGACTCTCACCTCATTCCTTTCGTTTTTACTACTCAGCAAGAATAATAGGCAAGTCGCTCAGAGTTCTGCTGACACACCAACACCTATGAACTAGTATGTTGTACTGATGCATGAAAAGCTCTCATCATTAAGTTCTTGAAATAATCAATTATTTAGTAGCTCATCACATTTACTGTACACTGAAGGATCTTTAGAGCAATAATGAGGTCACTGCAAGATTCTCTGCTTTTGGCATTTCATCTACAAAGCCTGCACACAGCCATGAAAGAAAAAACTTAAAAGGCTGTAGCTTGGAATCCAGTCTACTTTCAACAGGAGATGATTGCTTTTTAATTTTCCCTGTCTGGATATCTTCTTGCACAATAAGCTGCTCTGATTTAGAAAAGAGAGAGACCTCTTGTCATGTGAAACTGTTGCTGTGTATTTACATCACTGGCCTTGAATCAGGCCTGTGGAATGAATAGTGTTAGATATTCCTTACTAGGTGAGAAAGCTAGTTGGAAAATTGCATTCAAGGAAGCTTGGGAAGCAGTCTTTCCAAGTTAAAAGAGTAACACCCTTTAAGCATTATATGACATATTCTCTCCAAAGAAAGAGATGCTTTGAGAAGAACAGTGGTCAGGAAACAAGCCTGAAATATTGGCATTTACATGTTTCTCTGCAATGTTTGAGAATATTTTTCAGGGATCTATGATATACAATTATTGTTTATTTTGGTAGACTTCCTAAGGGGACTGCACCTAGTGTTAATGAGGCTAAAGCAGATTGGAGAATTTTCCTCATGAGGGTGGGTGAAGAATTGTTTTATATCAATTGTTAGCTGAAGGATATGACAGTCACTGAAATTTGGGGAGGGTTTTTGAAATGACAAGGTCACTTACTGTGTTGCTTTCTCTTTGTGCTTTTCTGACAAAGGAGGCTTGTACATGTTGAGGTTGCAGTAGCAAATGTGCAGGTGCAGACACATACCCACCTCTGTACAACTAACTGTTCTTCTAGTTATGGCCTGCTTCTGAAGGCCTACCCTCATTTGTTATTGGTTGAAAGTTTCTAAACATATCTTTAGAGCTAAAAAACTGGGCATTTGTGTTCTTTGTGTTCTCCTTCCCTGTTTCCTCTGTGATATATGAGGAAGACCTGAAAGTTGGTTTTCTCTAATCCAGGATAGTTCTCATTCTTTTCACAAAAGGAATTTAATTCACATAGCATGATTGGTGGCTGCAGGAGAGCTAACAACAAAGTGGTGTGAGAGAAAGAGCTGGGGAGTTGTTAAGCTGAGATGAGGGGGAAAATAACATATTTGAAGTTACTACTTATTTTCAATTTGCATGTATTAAATACCAAAAACTACCAGATACTCCAGAGAAAATTTTACTTGTGAAAATTTTTGGAAGGATCCAGGGAATTCCTGTAGAATAAGCAAAGTCCAAGTCAGACTTTTCTAAGGTTAAAAATGGAAGAAGAAACAGTTGTATTAGCCTGTAGCCAACTAGACTGATAGGTTGACAGAAAGTGTGATGTAGAGTTGAGGTGAGAACTCCGCGTTGCATGTCAACAGAGAAATATTTATTGGCTCTACATTATATTTATGGATGCAATACTGCTGCACAAATATAGTGCCATTTTAAAATACAGTGCTAGGACTCATTAAATACAAGTAGGAAATTTGAAATACAGTTTTCTTTTAGAGCGTTCTTCCATTGGCCCTTCATGTTAAAACTGCATTAAATGCAGTTTGTTGGATTGAAGTTCATCACCATGGACCTCCACTAAAGCTGATTAATTTACCCTAAGATTACTTGGGTCCTGAATTATTTGAAAGCAATAAGGGGTGTTGATAAATGTCAGCTGAAGTTTACAAGTCACAATTCTGGAACCAAAGCAAAACCAATTACGCTGATCTAGGTAAAGAGTGACCTTGTTGATACATAAATCTGAGCTAGTATAACTCCTGTCAAGGCTTGAAAGAATCTTGATATTACCTAGCTGTGATGAATGCAATTTCTCATTATGCACAGCATGCTGAAATGTCCCATCATCCTGGAACATCTGCTTGCCAGTGAGTTACAAATATGCCTGCTAGCCTTTTCAGAGAGGAAACCGTCTTGTGTACATTGTGAGATTGGGGGAAAAATAAAAATCTGCTTGCTTTGCAAATACTGTTTTTAACTAGTACAAGATGCATGTAACTTACCTAGATTTGAAACCTAAACCCTGATTAGCCATAGTGCTCCTGTGTTCCAGCATATGACTTCCAGGTAGACGCACCTCCTGTTTGATAAATAAGTGGAATTTGTATTCAATTAGAGATACACCTGAGCTGACTTCATTTGCTCAATGGCTACATGTGTAGCTCCATTCTTAAGTACTGCAAGTCTCTGCATTCTCTTATGCTTTCACAGGTGCCAGTGCCCCAACTAGACAGGCTGCAGCTGCACTAATGATGCTCAAGCGTGCTGCAGTCATGTTTTAGTTTGTGGAGAGAAGCAATGCATGTACAGTTCTTTCTTTGTCCTTGATGTGTCTGATAGAAGATTTAGGCCTTGTTTGTATATTGAGCTGTGATTTGATCCTTTGTACTGGGAGTACAAAAGATAATTATGGAACTCAGCATGCATGCTCATTTATGGGGAAAAATAAAAGCAATAACCAAAACAGGGATGAAATTAATGTGCTAATGGAGACCATGGCAGTTTCCCTGTCGATTCCAGTGTGACAAGATTGCAATCAGAATCATAGAATCATATCATAAATATGTCTATAAGTTTTCTCAGACAAATACCCTTTCCTCATCTGTTTTTTTTTCCCCCAATATTCTCTGACTCTTGAGCTAATATGCAGTTGTGAAATCTTTTATCCCATTAGACAAATCAGGTAAATGTGGTTGTGTCTAAATGCATGTATGAACAAAATGTTTTTTTCATGGTTTTAAGAGAAGATGTTTCTTCAGATACCTACATTAATGTTTCAGATAAGGAGAGAGAAAATGGGAAGTGTTGGTGCACTTAGTTAAATATTTATTAAAGTAGATGTGGAACTAAATGAGGAAAAGTAAAGAAAATGCAGAGACCTGGGGGAGCAACAGTGTTTAGATTTATCAAACTCTAAAGAATATTTCAGCAACAAGAAAAAGCCTAATTTTCTTTTCTTGATGAGTTTGTAGCTGTTAAATTGCTGACAGTCAGTATATCGGAAGATCTTGCCTCTCCCTGAGATTTGAGTGGGAGATAAATTACCACAGTAGGAAAAACAGTGTGATCAAAAATGCACTTAAAGGGGGGGAAAAAAAAGGAAACAAAAGAAAAGAGACAAACCACAAAACTCTTCAACTTCTATATGTGGTGCCAGAAAGTGTTTATCAGATTTAAGCTCATAAATGAAGGGCACAAACTCTACTGGCTTTGGGTAAGACTTGTGCTTCTAATCTGTTTAGATGAAATCCCGACCTGCTGTGCATTTGTCTCTTTCCATCTTCCGCACATGGGCCTTATTCGTCTCAGTCCAGAAGTCATATGGCAACCCCTTTCACTCCATCTATGCAGTTTTAGCTCCTTACTGTGGCTGTCCATCTGCAGTGAGCATGGTTGTCCTCTGCAGACATGATGAGTTCTTGGCTTTTTGTCAAACTGATTGAAATTCTAAAGTTTACAGCTCCTTTAAACTGCTATAGAAAATAAACATTACTGACTGTCAATGATGGTTCTCTTTTTCTGAAATCCTTGTTCTTTGAAAACATGATTTATAACAGTTTTGGTGACTTCATACTTAGCTTGAAGAGTCCGAGGTTAATAGTTTGAGAAAACAGTAATTTTATGACTGAATAGAAACGTCTCGTTGGCACTTTTAAAGATGGAGATAGGCTAAGGTGGAAAGGTCTGTCTTGGAACTGTGTTGTCTCAAGGCACATAAATTTCACTTCTGCGACTGCAGCTGGAGAATCTGCCTTCTACAGAGCTCTGGAAAGTGTAAAAGTGTAAATTTCTTTGTCACAAATTAGTAAGACTTACGTGCATTTGATCACTTTATATAACACTGATTGTGTTGAGGAAAGACTGAACTGTCCCCATCACCTTTTCAAACAAGCATATTTTTCTGAAGTTTGGTAATGGAAAAAAACAATTGTAAATATATAGCAGTTAAAGACAGACAAGGATGAAAGGTGGATTGCTTTTTTTTCTCATGTACTTCTCATTTAAGGAAGAGTAACTCAGAGGGCTTGTTCATAAACAGCTGTTACCTGAAATAGATGCAAATAACTTCTGATGTCTCTCCAAGACACCTCCTTGTTTTTAACTTTTTTTCTCAGAGATTTTTCCCAAACTGACTTCTGTACTAGGGCAAATCCAAATATGCAAAGACAGGGAGGAAAAAAAAAAGTTATTCTATTTCCATGGCAACATCAATTCACAATCTGAAGGTACAACAGCTGCCAGTTAGTCCACTCACTAAATGAAAGCTCCTGAAGGCTCTTTATACTGTAACATTTGGCCAAAAATAACTTGGCATGCCACAGTTTTCCCGCAAACCCACAGAGAGGGTGAGATTAAGCTGACTGGCAAGCAGACTGTCAACTCATTTAGTGTCTTCATGCTAAGAGGGGGGAAAAAAAAGTATCTCTTAACATTTGGAAAGGGAAAAAAGGGGTGTTTATGGTCATCACGTTATTTTTATGCCCTGAAAGTTAAAACATTTATGCTGTTGAAAGGAATATGATATATCTTCAGTCTTGTCACCAGGTAATTTGTTTTTAAGCAGAAAACTATTCTAATTACATACATTTTGGATTAGAATTAATTAGCATTTTTTGAAGTTACAGTGACAAAACTAGGCAGCTACCTGAAATTAATTTTAATGGAAGTAAATCAGTTCCTTTTAGTCAGACTTGGACTTTCTAGTGGCATTTTAAGAAGGAGACATAAAATTATTACTTTCATAAGAATTTTATGATGAATTTCTGTCAGTAATTAGATATTACCACATGACACTAAAATTGGTATCACTGTTACCTGTCTTGAGCAGATCTTGATGTGAAGCAGGTGTTGTATGAGCTCTTCATAGGAGTACTCAATATGAATAGGAAAAAAATGTGGGGCTTTTTTTGGCAAGTGCATAGGTAGTGTTTAGGCCTCTAATTACAACTGATTAACTTAATTAAAACTGGGACATACAATCCTGAGCTGATTTTTTAGTAACCTGTGCAAATAGGCCATCATCAAGAAGGAAATGATGTGACGTGTTTTTTAATGACAGTCATGAGAAAGTGACTGCAGCATACTGAAAATCAAGTCCTGCTAGGGAAGAAGTAGACATCTTACCTTCTAAGTTTAAGCAGGAAAAAAAAAAAGGATTCCTGATAGAAAATGAGTGCAATCTTTCTAATTGAAAGCTACAAAGCAAATATTTTAAATTAAATCTAGTGTTTTCTTGAAAGATTCTGCCTTTATTTATCTCCAAAGCTCTGCAGACTTGCCAGCCGGTTGAATTTACTGGTCCTGCCAAATGAGTTAGATTTGGGTGTAAGGTAGATTTAAGCCTGTGAAGCAGGCTGATTTAGGTTGTGTTGGAATTAGGATTTTAAAGCCTCTTTGCCTATGTTAGCAGATTTATACATCATTCTGAGCCGTCGTTGTAAAGTCTAAGCATGCCGACTACAAGCACGTTAAGGTATTTAAAAGGCTACATTCAACCACTGAAATTTTCTATAGTTGCAGAAGAAACAGTTGTTTACGCACAGGCATAAAATGTAGCCCTGCATTCATTTCTGCTGGTGGAGGATATTACAGTATTGAATAGTGTATTTGAATCATCACAAGTGATGACTAGTTGGACTATTTTTTTATAATGATGGATGCTTTTGCTAATACAGAGTTTAATACATAATAATGATTAATGTAATTTCTTTCACTTTCAGGTAATTTCTTTGTATTTTATCTTTTACCTATAACATAGCCAATAGTAGAAAACATCCCTTTGATGTTTTGAGGATGCAATGTGCAAATATTGCCACTTAAACAAAATCAGAAACTCCCCTGGGGAATCATCTGCTCTGGAATATCTTTCAGTTAGTGTATTTCTTTGGATATGCTAGTTTTGAAACTCTTCTCCTTGTACACCGTGGGAGCACATCCAGAAATACTAATGTAGTTATTCTGTTTTGAGAACTAATGTATACAGTGACCATATTGTAATTTTTTTATTGTGGTGGTTGGGTTAATTTTTTTTTGGTGGTGGAGGGTTTTTGTGGTTTGTTTTTTTTGTTTGTTTGGGTTTTTTTGTTTTGGTTTTTTTTGTGGCCTGTGTTGCTGAGGGCCTATGAAACATTCTTTATCTGAACATGAGGTGTCTAACAAGTGTGCTTTAAACATTGGCCTTCTGGTATGACACCTAGTGGGCAATCCACCCAGATAGTCCTGGAAGCCTCTTCACATTAGACAAGGATGATTAGGTTTCATCAAATCCATAAACATGACATGTGAGAATAATATTCGAAGAAGGCATAAACATTTCCAGAGAATCCTTACTGATGACAGTCTGCACTACTTCCCTGACTGGTAATACACCACTTTTCAGTCATTTAAAAGAACATCAGGTATTTCCCATCTTGTTCACACCATTAGATGCTACCATCAGCCATTAGAATACACATCAGTGCAACCTGGCTGCTTTTAATGGTATCTGTAAATACAGGAGAAAGTCTGAGAAGGCAGTTCACATTTTGGTAATGCACCATTAAAATGCAGAAAGTAGAATAACAGTGAAAACAGTAGGGACATTCGTTCACCTCATTTTCATTAGGAAAGAAAACGTGAATCTCTGGTCATTCAGAGAAAGAACAACCTTGTCAAGCAGAGTGCCTGTGTCTCATTAAGTAGAAGTATCTTGTATTCTTTAGAGTGCTCAGAAAGATTTCAGTCTCCATTTCTGGTTTCTGCAAAACCAGAATCTTTGTATTTTTCCAGTTCTGTCTCTTTCCTCTTTTCTGTAGTAATTTTTGCATCCTATTTACCAATAGTATCTGAAGGATGATCCTGTGCTTGGCTTATTGATCACTTCTATTCAGTCTTCCAGTGCTCTGACAAATAGAAGTGAGCTTTGGACTGTGCTGGAAATGATCTTCTTGATAAATGTTTACGTGATTCAAAATAGTTCTCTGTAGTCATCAGTAATAAGAATCAAATGAGGGAAAAGCCAGTAGGAAGGAGTTCACCTCTGGAATAATTGGGAGTGGGATAATTAATGGAGATTTATCCCCTGTAATTAGACCTGCACCTCTTCTGCCATCACCACCTCCTGTCTGGTATTGTGCATGGGGTCAAAAGAGGATCTTCTGCTTATCTTTCACACGAATATCAAATATATATTGCCACTACTGCTGCATGGTTTGCAATTTTTAGTGAGACTGACCTAGATTTTCTTGAGGATCTTCCTGCAGAGCATGGCTTAAAGGCTGTAACCTCATCCTCTCTCCCTAGGCTACAGATCCCATCCTCTTAGAGGTGGAATGTCTGTCTGAATTTTTCTAATCTGTTACTCAGAACTTTTTAAAGCCAGTTTTGTCTCCTTGTTTGTCTGCCACTATGCTGTTCTGTTTCATCCAAATACAGACAAGAAAATAAATATCTCAAATCAGTGTACTCTAAAATGTGACTTTTTTTTAAAATCAAAATTACGAGTGAGGTTTAGGTGTACATTGCTCTTAGGATTCCCAAATTACTTGGTGAGCCATAGTCTGTTTTCCACCACCACTGTGGACACTCTTTCCATGAAGATTTTTTTCCTAATGTCCAGCCTAAACCTGCCCTGGTGCAGTTTGAGACTGTGTCCTCTTGTTCTGTCATTGGGTGCCTGGGAGAAGAGACCAACCCCTGCCTGGCTACAGCTTCCTTTCAGGTAGTTGCAGAGAGACACACATTGCCCAAAACCATTAAGAGCACAGTTTAACTTGAGTACAGTTTAACTTAAACACAGAAAAAATAATCATATGAAACATGAAATAGAAATGCACTGAACTACAACATTCACTGTTAACAGAAAACAGAGATATATTGTCTTCTTAGAAGAAAAAGTTATTTTATTACTGATTTATGTTTTTACTCAATATACTTTCCAATATAGTCATCATTCTAGTAACAGAATGAATAGAATGAAATATTTTTCTTTGGAATCTAATTTTTCTGCTTTTTTTGACTGCAGGAAAAATGAGAAGGTCACTTTCTTTTGCAAAATACATCTCAGTAATTAGTGAAATAATAAAACAACACAGTCTAGTTTTTTGGTGTATCTTTTTGGAACTGAATTCCACAAGTTTCCCAAGTGCTTAGTTGAAAAGACAATCAACACATTCATGTGATGTGGACACATTAAAAATTCTGCTACTAGACAACAGCCTATAAAGAGCTGATAACTTTTGCCTTCTACAAAGCAGGGCTGAACTTGTAGACTGGGAAATAAGTGTTCCCTGAAGCTATCAGTTTCATGCAATCCCAGCATGTTAGCAGAGCTTGGGGATCTTAAGGATCTTCCTTTCGGTGTTGAATGTAGCCAAATTTGGTGTTTTACCAGCCCATTCTGAACTTCAAAATATCACTTCACTCACAGAAACTAAAACAGACAAGTACAAGTATGTGATACGATGATCACAAGAATCCCAGTGTGCTCTATAAGTCTTCTTTCCTTTTCATCATTTTGTAAAGCCATCACTTCAGGCTCACATTAATTTCATCTGACCAGGAATCAAACCGGGGGGGGGGGGGGGGGGAGGAAATCTAAGTATAAGAACATAGCCATTAAACCAAGTTCTCTGCAGAGCAACGTATTGAAAAGTTAATTACAGCTGATTCTTTTTTGACCTTTGATCATTTTGTCTCTTGAAATTTATGTAGATTGGTTTCTGGCTGAAAGGGAAAAGCTCAAGAAACTGGTTAAAAGCCCACAGCCACATAGCATCATTAGTTGCTATTTCTGCAGGTTACAAATTTGTAGGTTAGCACTGGTGTTGGGTGCTTGCAGTGGGTAAGTAAAGAAATACAGTACCAGCTCCTGGCAAATAGGAACAGCTGTCTACATTTGGTATCTTTCATTACTTGTAGTGTTCAGTTTCCCTTTACTCAAGTGCAAATATAATGTTGGTTTTATTGTGACAGCACACAAGCGTTGGTGGTAGAGATACACTAGCCTTATTGCCCATCTACAGAAGGGCAACAAGGCTGGTGAAGGGGCTGGAGCACAAGCCCTATGAGGAGAGGCTGAGGGAGCTGGGATTGTTTAGCCTGGAGAAGAGGAGGCTCAGGGGAGACCTTATTGCTCTCTACAACTACCTGAAAGGAGGTTGTAGCCAGGTGGGGGTTGGTCTCTCCTCCCAGACAATCAGTGACAGAGGAGGACACAGCCTCAAGCTGTGCCAGGGTAGATTTAGACTGGATGTTAGAAAAGTTCTTCGCAGAAAGAGTGATTGGCTTTAGAATGAGCTGCCTGGGGGGGTGGAGTCATCATCATCCCTGAAGATGTTTAAAAGAAGACTGAATGAGGCATTTAGTGCTATTGTTTTTTATTAAAATATGTTAGGGGATAGATTGAACTCGATGATCTTGAAGGTCTTTTCCATTCTGGTTAATTCTGTGATTTTTTGATAAGCTGGTATCAAAGCCCAGACAGTAGTCATTGGTCTTTAGGATTAACAGAGCAGTTCTATACATTGGTTGTGTGTTATTGAAACATGAATATGGTACACTTTAATGAGTTTCTGTCCAGCAGCCTGTAGAGGTGCTTGCTTTGAACACAAGCCCACCAAATGGTTGTCTCCATTCAGTGTGAGAGACTGTCACCTGTACTGTTAATTCATAGAATCATATAATCGAGGAGGTTGGAATAGACCTCCAAGATCATCCAGTCCAACCTGTTACCCAGCCCTATCCAGTCAACTAGACCATGGCACTAAGTGCCTCAGCCAGTCTTTTCTTGAAGACCTCCAGGGACAGTGACTCCACCACCTCCCTGAGCAGCCCATTCCAATGGCAAATAACTCTGTGAAGAACTTCCTCCTAACATCCAGCCTATACTTCGCCTGGCACAACTTGAGACTGTGTCCCCTAGTTCTGTAATCTTAAGTCACCATGCATGTGAATGAAACTGAGGCCAAATATTTTTTATTGCCTATTCTCACTAATTGCAAATATATGTTTCTTTTGTAAGAACCAGCAAAATGTGGAACTAAAAGATTTTTCTTATTGACCCTGAGAAACTGCAAATAACGCAAACAATGTTTTGGGGTTTGTAATTAGAAGCACTATTTCTCATTGTCACTGGACAGGCCCCAAGTGATGTTGTTTTGCCAGTGGAAGTCCCAGGGGAACAGCTTAATTGGAGTACTTGAAACCAAAAGTTACTTTGACCACCATCTGTGCATTGGCCTGTTTGCTTATCTGCAGAGGGTTCTGTGATTACTACAAGGAGCTGGGAAATGAAGGAAACTCAACCAGGACAATGCTATTATAGTCAGACTTTATGGTTGCAATTTGAAAGGGAGAGAGAGAAACAGAGAAAGAGGGAGAGAGAGACAGTGAGAGAGAGAGAAAGAGTGAGAGTGAGAGAGAAAAAGAGAGAAAGAGTGAGATGGAAGAAAGAGAGAAAGAATGAGAGAGAAAGAGAGAAAGAGTGAGAATGAGAGAGAGAGAGAAAGAAAGAGAGAAAGAGAAAGAAAGGGAGAAAAAGAGAGAGAAAGAGAGAAAGAAGGAGAAAAAGAGAAAGAGAGAGAAAGAAAGAGAAAGAAAGGGAGAAAGAGAGAAAGAAGGAGAAAAAGAGAAAGAGAAAGAAAGAAAGAGAAAGAAAGGGAGAAAAAGAGAAAGAGAGAGAAAGAGAAAGAAAGGGAGAAAAAGAGAAAGAGAGAGAGAAAGAAAGAGAGAAAGAGAAAGAAGGAGAAAGAAAAAGAGAGAGAGAAAGAAAGAGAGAAAGAGAAAGAAGGGGAGAAAAAGAGAAAGAGAGAGAGAGAAAGGAAAGAAAGGAAGAAAGGAAGAAAGGAAGAAAGGAAGGAAGAAAGGAAGAAAGGAAGAAAGGAAGAAAGGAAGAAAGGAAGAAAGGAAGAAAGGAAGAAAGGAAGAAATGAAGAAAGGAAGAAAGGAAGAAAGTAAGAAAGGAAGAAAGGAAGAAAGGAAGAAAGGAAGAAAGAAAGAAAGAAAGAAAGAAAGAAAGAAAGAAAGAAAGAAAGAAAGAAAGAAAAGAGAAGAGAAGAGAAAAAGAAAGAAAGAAAAAGAAAGAAAGAAAGAAAGACTGTGTATTTTCAAAATGGTGAAAAAGCAATTTAGGTTAAATCCCTCGTTTCTAAAGATTACTGAGTATTTAACGTGAAATTCATTAACAGATTTGGGAAACAGTTACCTCATCTCTCAGCCCAAAGGATTTATACAAAGTATTGTAACAGTAAGCAACTTTTAAAAACCTAACTTTTGTTCACAAATTGCCTGATGGAAGAGCTGAAACCTCCACAGTGCAACATGGGAACTTTAATTGAAGTTCAGCATTTTCAAAGGTTTCTAAGGGATTCAACTTGCTGATTCTACACAAAATCCTCTGCCTGCTTTTAAAGATGGGGGTGGGGGGTGTGTGGAAATAAATAATAATGCCAGTGAAACAATATTTTTTTTTTGTTCAAAGATATGATTTATCTACTTTTGAAAGGGAGATAATTTCAGAAAAAGTACTGAATGATTCAGTCAGCAGGTGCTATGTATTAAAATCCACACTTATCACCAATGACTGTCACACTAGAAGTGTATTTTCAAAATAATGAGAAAAAGGAAAGCTGTGGCCTCTTTCCAGATATTTTCCTAGAGTTGATATATGATAAAATATCTAGTCAGGGTTATTGCCAAATCAAGTACATCACTAGTAACAGTATTTAGGGATCTCATGTACTGCATACAGGTAGAACTTGTTGCTACCACATTCATTATGAGCATGCTAGTAAAACATTCTCCTGTGATATGAAAATACTTTCAGTTTGTAGCTGCTGGATGAATTAGGCGTCTTTTGGAAATTAGGAATGAGGAGATATGAAAAAGACCGTGGAAGACAGACAGACAATCACCACATTATTGAAAATAACCTCCCTTCAGTGAGGGAGGTGGTGGGGACATCATCCCTGGAGGTCTTTAAGAAAAGATTGGCTGTGATGTGGTTGGCTGATGGTGTATGGTTTAGCTGAGGTCATGGTGTTAGGTTATAGGCTGGACTTGATGATCTTGGAGGTGTTTTCCAGCCTCAGTGATTCTGTGATGGTATCTCAAACTTTGCCATGTTTCAACTTTTGATTTGCTTCAGGCATTAGAGTTCAAAGCAAAGAAGAGGAGGTGTGATCTATAATGATTCCCTGGCCTACAGCTTTCCTCTATTAGGTGCTCGCAATCTCTGAATGCCATTTCAGCAAGTTTAGAACATCATAGCATGTTAAACTGTATTGGAACTTTCTTTGGAAAAGTTTTGCATTTTAAATCTCGTAGTTCTTCTAAGTCTGTGACACATTAAATATCAAAACTCAAGTGAGTAAAACTAAAAGTGTATGTCAGCTCACTGAGAAAATGAGCACTTGCTTACTTGCTTATTCTAGTTAATGCATGACAGTGACAAGAGGCAGTATTTTCATGTCAGAAATTTGTTAATAGTTTTCCTTTGGTAATTCAGAGTGGTTGACAACTAAAGTAACTAGAATTTGCCTGTCAGAGTTGTAGTCCCAGCCAAGGCTGCTGTGTCTGCAGTAAAGCAGAGGTAGATCAAGTCAAAATAACTCACTGTAGAAACTTAGTGATGTTTGAATGTAAACCTCCGGGACCACAGGTGGGAGGGAGAAAAGTGAAGACAGAAGAAGTAAATTATAATCTAGTTTGCCCTTATAGATAGCATAAGCCATATAATTTGATGCAAATCTCAATAGCTACAGAGTTTAATTCAAGTACTGAAATATGTTTCCTTTTCACTATATTTTGATGTTAAATGCTGATATGAAAATATGCAGGAATCCAATTTACAATGATAAATAGCAGTCAACTGGGAAACTACAGAAATGAGGAAAATGTTTAGTATTTTTTCTGTGAGACATGATTAAATTAGGGCTGGGAAGTAGTTGTTTCATTTCTTGGCTGCAAACTTGAAAATGGAAGGGGAAAAAAAAAGCTTGGTTATATATTTTTTTTAAATTACTTTTTTTTGCATCTTCCAAAATCCCCTATTGAAATGAACCTCTGAAAATTATCTGTTTGGCACATACGGGAGTACCACACAGAGTAAAGTGAGACACTGAAGTTCCTGAAGCCTCTGAAACATGTTATTACAAAGTGTTAGAAAATGTTTAGTGTTAATTGACATCACTGGGTTAAGTGAAACAGCAGGCAATGTAGGCTAAAATCTCAAACCTGGACAGGACTAGCAAAGCTTCCCTGCTGCCTGTGCTGACAGAGACAATTCATTCATGGAGGAAAATCCATAAGAGGAAATGCCCACCTTGCCTAGGGCCTGAAGCATGCACAAGCACTACTCAAAGTACTGAGGTGCTCCCTTGTAGCAAACACACGTCTCTTACATGTGTTCTTGCAGAGTGGCAGAGAACTTTGGATATAACTGTTGACAAAAATGGAACTCCAAGAAAAATGAGCATACACTTTAAACCAAAAGGTACTAAAAGGGGCAACTGAAAGCACAAAATCTTTGCAGGGAGCATGGAAACTTCTGAAAGACCACAAATGGCACAAGCTGGGGAGGGACAGTTTACAAGGGCATGCAGCAATAGGACAAGGGACAATGGTTTTAAGCTAGAGAAGGGTAGATTTTGATTGGAAGAAGTTTTTTTTCTATGAGAGTGGTGGAACATGGGAAGATGGTGGAGACATTCAAGGTCAGGCTTGATGGGGCTCTGAGCAACCTGATCCAGCTGGCGATGTCCCTACTTGCTGCAAGGGGGCTGGACTAGATGACCTTAAAGTTCCCTCCCAACTCAGTGCATTCTGTGATTCTATGATTCTATTTAAAAGACTATCAAAAGCTGTCATGATCAAACAAGGAGATAAAGGATAACAGAAGAAAGAAAGCATCCTTCAGAAATTTAGTGTTATGTCCAAAAGAGGAAAATAGGAAATAGCCTCTTTTTATTATATAGAAACATAACCATGTCAGCCTACAAAGATTTTTAGAGGCAACTTCTAAAGGTATTGAGGGAAGAATACATCTACTTACAGATCTAACAGAAATAGAAATTCGGCCAGAGTATGCAGCAATGTGTGAAAGGACTGCTAACAGAAGGTAAAAACGTAGCAACAGAAACATAAAGAATCAGTTGCCAAAGAGGAGGTCTGTGGAAGAAACAGACAAAATGCTTCTTTGGAAGACTTGGAGAAAGGATGCTTAATTATTATTTATGTAAATACTCCCTATAATGACAAGGTCTGGTAAGTGATGGAACCTTTCCAGTAATGCAGTATTTCCCCGACATAACTGCCAACTTGCTCTTTAAGTCACTTGAAACCACTGTGTAACTTATTATTGTATCTTTTATACTGATCCACCACTTAATAGGACAGACTTTGTTGCCATGAGGTCTGTAGGTAGGCGAAATGCAAACTGGGGAGAGTTTCTCAGAAGGAGAAATGTTTTATTCTATGCTTCTAGAAAGTAAAAGCACTGTTCCACTGTGATGGAAGTTCTATGAAAGATGCAGAAGTGCTAATTTCCTAAATAATCTCACATTACCACAATGCTTGAAGCCTTTTCAGTAAAGGAAGTCAGTGGAGGTGTGGGGGAGGAAAGGGCAAAAAAGCAGAGCTTTTTTGCACACATGAACAGGCATAAAGCAGGATTTTCAACTGGCATGGGAGTGATGGGAGCAATCCCTGAAGAATGCTTCCTCCAGACCAGTCCTTGAATATTTAATAATGGTGAATTACCAGAACCCTTCAACCATAATGAAGGAATAAGCAGGCAATTAGAGCAAACTGCAAATCCCTTGCCCTAAAAACCCTCCAGCTTTTTAACAATCTCTGTGCATATACAATTCCCTTCTGATTTCTTCCACTTATTTAAAAATCATAGTGAGAAAAGGCTTTTTACCATCTCTTAGAAACCCTTCTCCATCCCACTCCTTCTCTGAAAGAAGATGTATTAGTATCTTCTCTTGCGAAATTCAAAGCTACTACCACTTACTGAAGTTTACCACGGCATCTTGAATTGGTATCACAGCCATTCTCATATGAAATGTATGACATACTTCACAGACCCATTTTCATCTGTAGAAAGTGCAATTTTTAATCCTGGCAGGACATCAGCAAAGCAACTCATGTTGTCAGGAGCACCTGAGGACGTGAGCAGCCAGTTGTGCATTGACCTTCTTTCTATGAGTAGTTAGTTAGTGTCTGCGATGATGGCTGTGTACTTCAAAAACATCTGTGAACTACTTAAAAGTGAGGAATAGGCTGAGCAGATGAATGAACTTTTGGACTTAAACTTCAAAGTAATCCAGAAGTTTCATATATATGAGATAGTATCATTTCTTATACCATTTGAAGAAATAACTGTGTGGTGTCCATCTGATTCAGAATATTCTTCAG
Source organism: Pogoniulus pusillus (assembly GCF_015220805.1). Classification (NCBI taxonomy): domain Eukaryota; kingdom Metazoa; phylum Chordata; class Aves; order Piciformes; family Lybiidae; genus Pogoniulus; species Pogoniulus pusillus. The sequence goes on along the minus strand of NC_087275.1, from coordinate 19,780,997 downwards.
TGGGGTCTGACCTTCTAGACTGAAATCTTAAGATCTAGGATGTAGAATGGAAAATAAACCCACATGTCTTATGACATGGAAGTTTCAGCAAATAATGAGAAATTGCAGCCAGACTGAAGAGGATTTGGATCATTTAGGTAATTAGGTCAACAGATGGTAAATACCAAGTGGCATTGAAATATGTAAAATAATTAGTCTGGGAAAAAGAAACCAATCATCGAGTACACTGATGAAAAAAGAAGTGTTGATTATTGTGGAAAAGTCATTGAAATAATCAAGACAGTGCACAGCAGTAGGAAACAATGCAAACAAGTCATTAGGCTGTTGTAGAAAGAGGATAAAGAGAAAATAGGTGGTCTAATTTTGTTTGGAAGATCTGGCTTTTACATGCAATCATAGCATTAAGAAGCAAAATCTCTGTTTCCTTGTAAGCGATGCTTTAGATCTCATCCTAATAGGTATGTACCACATCAAGTATTTACTGCTTAGCACATAAGAAACTCTTGGATACCATCTAGTATCTTTTATATAACATTACCCTATGGATAGTAGGAACAATATTATGACATTACAACACCAATTTAATGAAATAGAGAGCATAAGTAGTAGAAGACAGTATTGCAAAAGTTGCTGTAGTTGAATTTATTCTACGAGGCTCTAATCAAATATTCTGATACTCAGAATCATGGTTGCTGTTTTTCACACTTTTTCACACTAATAGGTGACAGCTCCCTCCACATTCAAAGAAATATGGATGTTGAGCAACAATTTGGCAGGTTTTTGGTATTTGTCTGGCTCTAGATGGAATATATTCTTTGCTGCTGTAAATTGGTGAGCAACTGAGGAGCTCTGTAGTTTGTATTACCTTAGACTTGGCCAGTGTGCCTTTTACCAGCTGCAGATGTGTTTTTTTCAAAACACTTCTTTGACACTGCTTCATCTTTAAAGTCTGCTTTCCTTTTGTACTGGGCCTGGATAACATGCAAAAGAGATCTGCACCAAAAGTAGCTGTCACATTTTGAAATCAAAGCCTCTTGTTTCCAGTATTTACATGCATGCCTTTAAATTACATTCTTTTCCAACATGTGTCAGGTCCTAAGCCATTGCAGCTGTGTGAAATATGTTAGCAGATCAGGATAGGAGAGGCCGAGCAGAGCCGAGCCTAAGAGCAGGTCTGTAAGGATGAGCTTTTCTGTCTGTGCTCTGAACAGGCTACATGGAAGACAGATCCAAGCCATAAGTTGTGGAGCCGGGATGGTTTGTCTTTGTAGATAGAGAGAGCAATCTTGAACAAGAAGGCGAATTGTTTTTAATGTGGCTCTCCACTTAATGTGGATAGGCATCCCACAAACTGTACCTGATTCTGCTCCACCCTCATGAACACATGGACACAGGGCATTAGATCTGCATATCCATCTGAAAACTCCATTTTTTTTCCTGTAAGGAACGTTCTGAAGATTGGTAGGGAAGGGAAAAGGAAGGGAACAAAGACAAGCAGTTGTTGCACACAACAGATTTACATGATAGGAGCTTTGGGATGTGGATCTCCTCATAGAACATATTTTAGGGGTACGGGCAGGAAACTAACAACCAGCCATATAAAGGGCAATTAATTCAGTACTCCAGTAATAATCCATAGTTCCAAAAGGGGGAATAACCACCTAAACCTCAAAATGCCTGATTTCTTCGATTATAGTGTAACAATAGGTATCAAAAGAAATGTTAGATTTTTTTCAGAAGGCACATTTGACTGCCACCTCTGTCCTATAAATTACTGACCCTTGTAATATATGTTTAAATTTAAGTCATTTTGACTAGTAATTTTCCAATACCTTACTGTAATGTATTGTTGAGCTGGTTATCTCTACATCCACATTGCATTCTTTGGATTCCTTCATTCATGGCTGCTGTACTCCCAAGGGAAAATAGTATCTTTTTAGAAAACAACTGCTGTTGACTGGAGCTTCTGTATTACCTATGATTTACAGTTATACCTCTTTATGTGGAAAGATTTTTTTTTACTTCTAAGTCATTTTAAAAGTCATATATAGCAGCTGGCTTAAATGGAAGTTTCTGTAGGCTAGATAAATGCAAATAATTATGAACATAAATTTCTAATATAATGCTTTTTTCTTCTCATATGAAGTTACATTTGACATTGTAGTATGCAGAAAAGAAATGTGGTAGATCTGAAGTCAGATAGACAGATGGGATTGTGGAAGTGTCTTCAAAAACTGGAATAGTACTATTCTTGATTTGGATATTCCAAAGCATATGTAACATTTATCAGAATTTAATTGTATCAGACAGGATGCTGCTTTCATTAAGAACTTGGATTATTCATCTGAAACCAGCACATAATCATGACACTTTTACTTTCTATAAAATGCAGGGGTTTCTCTCTCCCTGGTCATTCTGCTGACCTGTAATAAAAAACCCACACCCTGTTTTTTAAGCCATTATTGCTGTTACACATTGGAAATTTTATATTTATAATAATTTTTCTAGACAACAGATTCCCGCCCCCCCCCCCCCTCCCCCCCCCTTTTCAGTCTACTAATGCTTCCCATGAGGGTATTGCATACTGTTATCTACAGTCACAGGGCTAACAATGTTTCTTCTTATAGACTTCAGGGAGCAAATCAAATTTTCTAATCCTCATTTCCATCTTCTTTAGATAAATAGGATATTTTCCAAGCAATTATTTTGAAGGAACTTTTTCATTGTTGTAGGAGAGGTTTTCTGGTTTCTTTTGTTTAATTGTCCTCTATTTGATACCATGTTATTGTGCTCAGTTCAAAATGGTTTCACAACACTATTTTGTTAAGAATTATATTCTATCTAAAACTGTTCTGTTGAGGGTTCTGAATCTCTCATTTGATTATTATGATAATAGAACAATAAATGATTTTACACACCACTGCAGCTTGCCCTCATATTACAATCACTATCAGCTTTCTTGAAGCATATTGAGATGTTTTGCATGCTTTGCTATTTTGACCAGTAGATATTGGAGGCAGAAATTCTCCTACCCTTTCCATTCTTTTGCACTTTTGTTCAGAGCAATTGTGAATGGGGGTGTAACAAGGAACAAAAAGGCCACCAGTGACACTTCTTTATGGTCAAAGAAATCTCCAGGATGCTCTTCTCACTGAAAGACTCCTCCTTGAAAGGAATGTTGCCAGACCATCCTTTTGCAAAGGAAAGAGATGGGAATTACTCAGCTTAATTTTTCAATGGAACAAAAGTCAATGTAACTAAAGTCAATGGGACTAGTAATACAAACTACTAGAGAACTTGGCACTGTGAATGGTTGCTCATTATCTAAAAGGAAAAAATTATGTTAAAACTGATGGTATACCATCTAAGTCCATAAATTAGAGAAAAGGAGAACTTTCATCTTCTATTCAGGTGTGATGAAGCCAGAAATGGAACACTAATAACAGGAAATAATATATTAGAGAAGAAATTTAAAATCTGACTATGGTACAATCATTTTATCAGGCTGCAGGCTGCAGTATTTATAAAATAGCACTGCTTCAAATTTTTTGCATGTACATTGAACCAAAAAAAACCCAAACCCATAATGGAGTAACAAAGCATTTTGAGGAAAAAAAGAGCAAAACATAAGCAGAAACAGCTAGCAGCAGGTCATGCAAAGCAATTATCTCCATTTAAAAATTGTTTAGAGACTATAATTATTTTCTTGTTGGTGTAAATATGACTGTAATGTGGTTTATTTCCCTTCATTGTGGAATTAAAAGGGAAAAGAAAGGCAGAAGCATAACATGATATGAGATACCATGGAATTATAGAATGATTTAAGTTGGAGGGGACCTCAAGGATTATCCAGTTCCAACCCCCTGCCATAGGTGGGGACATCTCCCACTAGAACAGGTTGCTCAAGGCCTCATCTAACCTTGTTTTCAACACCTCCAGGGAGGGAGCTTCCACAACCTCCCAGGGCGACCTGCTCCACTGTTTCACCACCCTCACTGTTAACATCTAGTTTAAATCTCCTCTCTTCCAGTTTAAACCTATTACCCCTTGTTCCGTTGTTGCAAGGCCTAGTAAATAGTCCCTCTCCAGTCTTCCTGGAGGCCCCCTTCAGATACTGGAAGGCCACTGCAAGGTCTCCTCAAAGCCTTCTCTTCTCCAGGCTGAAGAGCCCCAACTCTTGTAGCCTGTCCTCACAGCAGAGGTGCTCCAGCCCTCTGATCATCTTTGTGGGGTCTGACAAGAGCAGAGTAAAGGGAGAGAATCCCCTCCCTTTCCCTGCTGGCCACACTTCCCTTAATGCAGCCCAGCACACAGTTGCTGTCTGGGCTGCATGTGCACATTGCCAGCTCATGTCATGCTCTCAGACTTGAGACAAACCAAAAGTAAAATTAAGAGCAACCAAAATATGTTTATTTTACATATGATTCTATGTTGAGCTTTTCATCAACCCAGACCCCCAGGTCTTTTTCTTGAGGGCTTCTCTCCAGCCGTTCGCCACCCAGCCAGGACTCAAGGTGGTCAGCAATATCTCTCAAGAAGTGCTGTTACACACTTTCTTTTTTTTTTCCATCTTGACCATTTTTTTCTCACAGCAAAATTTGAGGCCTTCCATGATCAAAGACATTTTCAGTTCAGTTTTTATTAAATCTGACTTACATTCATTAGTAAAAGACCATTTTTCATATATTTATGTCAGGCATAATGCTTTTGCAGGTTTCTAGTCATTCATAATAAGGAAGGAAATGTGTGGTTCATACTGTTCTACTCATCTGCCCAAGGGCAATCTAGACTTAAATTAAAATTGCAGGTTAATTGTCTACAAAATCCTTCTTGAACAATCAGATTTTCAATGCCATGAAAGGAAATTTTACAGAAAATCAAAATTACTTTTATTGTGGTTTCCAGAAAGAACTCGAAGGTCACTTTTCACTTTTCCAAAGAGATAAATCTGTAAATGGCTCATAAGTGAATGCTGGGATTTTGTAACCTTATTGGTCAACCTGGTCCAGTGTGACAGTACTCTTGATATTCTTATATTTTTCTTTTCATAAATGGAGAATGACTTCATTGAAGTCAATGGACAGCTTATACAAACAATCACTGAAATGACTCTGTAAACTTTGTGTCTAAAAGGAAATAAGTTAAAGCTAATGTTATAGGGGTTGAGCCCATTAAATTACAGAAAATCAGTGAATCCTCTAAGCACACGTCTGGTCACAAGAAGTGAGAAGAAAGTGATTGAAAAAGGCTGGCATGGATTAACACCCAGTCAATCCAACTCTGTGGCCAGCTTGATTGCATTCTGCGAAAAAATAATTAGATCTGTGGTTAAAGAGAGAGGTCCAAATGTCACTTGCCTTCAACTTTATGAAGATTTTCAGCAGTGTTTGAGAAAATGTTCTTGTATCCAAGTCAGGACACTGTGTTCTAGATGCAGGCACAATTCTACAGATTGCAGCAGTTGGATGGCTGGGCTCAGCCTGTCATATTTAATAAATGGTTTGTACTTTAATTGAAGGCTAGTAAAAAAATGGGAGTACTACAGGATTCTGTGCTAGGACCTGCCCAGTTTTATGTTTTTATCAGTGACCTGAAAGTGGCAATGTCATCCTTTCTGCAGATAGCACCGAACTGTGATCAGTATACTCAAAAGGACATAGCCTTGTGAAATTCAGTAAGGACAAATACAAAGTCTTGACCTTGTAATTGACCAACCTCCTGGCAGTGCACAGGCTGAGGCTTGTTTGGCTGGGGAGCATCTTTAGAAAGTCCCTGGAACTAGAATTAGCAACAAGCTCACACTCAGCTGTAGCATGCCCTGACAACAAGAAGTGCCAGGTATGTTTTAAGTGTGTGAACAGGAACAACCAGCAGATTGAGGGAAATAATAATAATAATTTCAAAGTAGTAATAAAGAAGCACAATACAACTAGCTTATATACAACAGGCTATGAAGTGATTATGTGGCTGAGTTATTCTTTCAGGTATGGACATTGCTGCAGTTTTTTATGGTTTCATGTTAGCTGTCTGAAAGTGACAGAAGATTAGTCATATTGGAGGTTTAAAGTAATTAAAACCAATATATTAGTACTATGAAGAGGAGCCCTGAAGCTTGAGCCATTTCTTTTATGGACACTATTTTTCAATCAGTGTTTGCAGAGGATTGGTTAAAGTAGAGTTATGGTGCGCAGCAGAGAGTCTGTGCCACAGTGGCACCACCTTTGCCAATAATTATGTTTCTAAATGAAAAAAAAAAGACAAAGCATAAGTTAATAAAAAGGAAATATAAAAATGTTTTATACTATTGTCTTGGGTTCACATAGTCTAGGGTTAATTTTCTTTACAGAAAAAGATTGGGAGGGCCCACACCCAGGATAGCCAACTGAACCAGCTATACCATAAATATCATGCCCATTGTATAATGGAAGGGGCCAGCATGAGCAGTGGTGGTTGTTGGCTGTGTTGGGTGAGCACATTGCTTTTGGTATTATTAATTTGCTGTTATATTCAAGCTGTTAATTTGGTCTTTGTATATTTATGTTAAACTCTCCCTATCTCAACCCACATGGTTTGGAATTTTGTTTCCAATTCTTCTTTCCCATTCTACCTATGGAAGAGGGAGGTGGACAGTTACGTGAGCAATCCCATGAGGGACACGATGAAATGTATTCTTTCCTAGCAAAAAGACTTTGAACTCTAAATTGAACTTCCATCTGTGAATAAAGAAAATCATTGAGCTATGTTAGGAGGACCATGGTCAGCAGAGTGGGGGAAGTTATCCTTTTTTTTTTTTTTTTTTTTTTTTTTTTTTTTTGGTGCTGAGGTCACAGCTGGAATACAGTTGTGGAGATGTGGAGAAGCTGAAAATCCTCTGGTGGAAATCAACCATAGTGGTCAGGAGTCTAGGCCATGAGTCTCTTCATAGTAATGCACAGAAATAATTTCATCTTTTGAAGCCAGAGTTTGAATTTATTGAATTCTAGGAGTGATATATGCTTGGCAATAAAGTATTTTCTTTCCATTAACTGGATTTAATTCAGTAACATAAAAGGTAGTCAGCAGTACATAAAGCAACCATGGAAGAAAATTAGGCCTTGTGTAAACTGTTTCTTTAATACATCTGATATCTTTATGTTTATTTACATTTGGAATCTCTTTTCTGACTCTAGGCCTTTACAAATGTGCAGAAATGAGTAATAGCTCCCTGGAATCAAGATTGGTCTAAAGCTTAATTTGGTGCTAAATTATGAGAGCCATAAATTCTACCTTAGTCATGTGTTTTGAATAAAAGAGATGATTCAACATTTGTCTGGAAGAAGGAGAAGTATTTGCCAAAGTATTCCCATTACATAGAAGTAAAAGGCTGCAAACAGCAACAATTTAGTAGGCTATGTCTAACATGGCCCAATTAAATATTACCCAGCATTTGTCAGGGTGTGGACCATCCATAAGTTTCACAGGAATCTAAATTTGAATTTTGCCTTTGGTTGGCCACTTGGCAAAGATCCCAGCTGACACTTAGTCCTGGAGACACAATTGAAAGCTGTGAGTGTATGCAAGGATTTCTCTCCTCCATTACATTTTGTGAACACGAGAACTTTTTTTTTCACATGAAATGCCTCTGGGGTTGCCCTTTGGATCAGAGCATTCTTCCAGGTCAAGTGCCAGTCAGTGCACTAAGATTGCAAGGCTCACCAGAAATACAATGGAGTAAGATGCTCTGCTACTGTAGTAGTATTGCCACTAGCTGCCGTTTGCCTGTTTGTTTCCTAATGCCATAAATGGGACTATTGCTTATCTGTGAGAGATTCTTGCAGCAAGTGAAATCACTCATGTTTGCAGGATCAAGCCATTAGCTCAGCTACAGCTGAATACTGAGAAACAAGACTTCAGTTGAAGTTTTGTCATTTATTTCAATGGGGCTGTATATTTGCCTTGCAAATAGAAGTCATTGTCAATACAAGCACATCCTGTTTGATGCTTGTTTTACTGATGGAGAAGAATACAGTGGAACAAATTTAGCATCACACATGACAGAAAAATATTTGGGAAAGTTATCCTCTGGTAAAACTAAGCAACTTGCTTCATATAACAGCAACAACAACAACAAACCAAAAACCAAACCACAACTGCAATCTTATTTTGGGTCTCTCAGTTAGTTTTCCCTGTCCAGATTTATTTCCATCTCACTAATTTGGTCTTTCTATGTTCTGTGTAAAAGTGTTGCCTAAGACAGACATGATGGCTAGATTTACACAGAGAAATTATTTAAATTGCAGCTGATCCTGAGAGTTGCTTCATCATATGACTATATAGCTGGTTTTCTTTCTTTAATAGCTTCTGGGGTGAAGGCACTTGCAGATGGTGTGGAAGTGATTCCTTGCTTCCTTTCTTTTCCTTGAAACACAACTATTTGCATTTGGAAGAAGGAGGTGACAGAAATACCTTTTTTTGTCTCTTGAAACAGAGTGGTACTTAATCATTCTGATTTCTTATTGAAATTTGAAATACCATCATCATTTTACCTAGAAGCAGAACTACTTTTTTAAAAAGACATTTTCCTTCTGCAAATATGCAAAAGTGTTTTCCTTTTGCTTAAGTCATAATTGACTGTCTTTCTCTGTTCTTAAGGAAGAAATTAAAATTGCCTCTCACTACAGAAGTCCTGGCATTTATGATGCTATCTCATGCCAAATGGGTTGTAAAGTCTTTGTGAAACCACAAACTCCTTGCAGATTTAAAGTTTACTAGTGATGTCTCCTGGGAATCTAAATAACTTCTAATGTTTCCAACCACATTTTTGATCTGGAAAGAATATGGATTCTAGTATTGATCAATAGAGAAGTACTTATAGGAGAAGAAATCAGTCTTTAGTTTAAGGTACAAAGTGTACTTCATCAGCTCACCTATGGATCCCAGGAATGATAGTGGGACTTGAACATCTCTTCTATGAAGAAAGACTGAGAGACCTGAGGCTGTTTAGTCTTGAGAAGACAAGGCTCAGAGGGGATCTCGTCAGTATTTATAAATATCTGAAGGGTAGATGGCAAGATAAAGGTTATAGTCTCTTTTTGGTGGTACCCAGTGATAGGACAAGGAATAATGGGTACAACATAGAACACAGGGAGGGTTTCACCTCAACACAAAGAGACACTTCTTTACAGCAAGGGTGACTGAGCACTGGAACAGGCTGCCCAGAGAGGTTGTGAAGCCTCATTCTCTAGAGACTTTCAAAACCTACCTGGATGCATTCTTGTGTGCCCTGTCCCAGGTGACACTGCTTTGGCAGGGGAGTGGATTCAGTGACCTCTGGATATCTCTTCCAGCCTCTATCATTCTGTGGTTCTGTGAACTGGGTATATATCAAGCCAATTTGTTACAGAAAGATCATTGTCAATGTCAGTTTCTAATCTTTTGCTTGTTCTACAAGCGAGCATGCACCATCAATTGTGGGGCATTTACCACAGCACAGTAGGAATAGGACAAATGTGGCCATTACTAGAGCTAAAAGATTACCACAAATGCATATTTTTTTGGTGACTTGAACAGGCTAGGAAGAAGTGGAATAATGGTTTGTTTGGTTTTTTTAATGAATGTATTGACAGCAAAGTCTCTCACGTCTGTTTACAGAAGTAAGAGGAAGTGAGCTAGGAAAGAGGAAAGTGAGGCTGAAGAAATATTTGGGGTAGAATGTATTGAGATTTCATTCAGGTTTAGAGTGCACATGTTTAAAAGATATTAAGCAGTGCAGAAATAAGATTTTTGTAATACATGAGCAACTGATGATTTCTTTTACAACTCATTTGTTGAAAACTAATTTGGTAAACAATAAAGAAGACTTTCTGCAGTTTTTCTGAGACTCATGAATCTTGATCGTGCAATCCTTGTGCTCAAGAACAGCCTTTAAATCATGCTTTCCTTGGAGCTATCGTTACTGATGCTGATGCTGAAAACAAGATGTCTTAACATAACACAGTGTCAGAAGAAATTGGGATGTACAGGTCCTGTGTAAAGTGTTGAAGGGGTGAGGAGAGTATGTCTAGAAAACAGTGTGTGATGGTAAAACAATGACAGTCTGAAACCAGAGGAAACCTTAGGGGGTTGTTCTCATGTGTTGGATTACTTAATCCAAAACCCAGAGTAAAGCAGCAAAGCAGTTTGTTGGGGTGAAATCACTGGATAACCTAATAGTTAGCAGGTGTGAATCCCAGTGCCTGCAGACTACTATCTCAAGCCAATAACTCTAAAGATAGAAAACTACTTCTAAACTCTTTCTCTGGCCTAAGTAAAATATTAGTTTTGTCTCTTGCCTTCTTTGGCTATAAATATGATGTTATTCATACTGGGAAATCTTGACCAAACCCATAAAATGTAGGGCCACAGCTATATGTTCATTTCTGGTTATTAGCCTGAATGAGAAATGCTGAAATAACTAGGAAATATATAACAGTGATTGCTAGGAACAGGAAAGAAAATCACATGTGAAAAGATTAAAATAGACTTTTAATGACTATCTAAATGACTAATAGTTCATATACCATCTGCTGCTTTTTTGGGTTATTGCTCTGTACAGGGACAAGGAAAAATAAATGTTCTTTCCACTTGTAAATTTTGCTTAATTTGGATTACACAACAATAAATTTATACTGTCTCTTAAGTAGTTACATTCGGGATATTTTAAATCTGAAAGGCTTTTATAAAGCCTTATTTTATACTTAAAGCCTTTGAGCCACTCAGTGGCAATACTACAAAACAAGACAGAGGAAATACCCTGCCTTGCAAGGTGAGCAGAAGGATTGTGGGCACAGGCATGTGTTGTTCCCTATAATTTTGTTTTCTTTCCATATTCTTGGCTGCTAGTCCATCACTAGAGCACCCTCAGAGCATGCAATTTTAAAGAGTATTAAACAGAAAATTATGTGATGGGCTGCGTTCTAGTACGCTGACTTTTGCACCACTGATCTGGCCAGATAACAAGAGATTTTTTTGACCTATTAGTAAGCTGCCAGGTACACTTGGGCTCTCTTATTATGGAGGCATGCAGAACTGTCTGCCTGCATCATTTCTGCACAGCTTTTGAAAACAATCTTAAAACTGGTTATAATTGTCAGTCAAAATCCCCCATGGCATAAAGACAGTGATGGCATTAAACAGGGTGCAAAAATATGAATCAGGAAATCTGTGAATGTAAAAGAAAAGAAGGAGTCATCTTAGGACCTCTACAGCTGGTTGATCTTGCACTTTTTAACTCTTTCAAAAAAGAGATGCTGAGTTCCTTAAGCTTAGCAGTTAGTAAGGTGGCCATGAAGTAGAAACTAAGGCAGTAAATAGATACTAACACGGAGAAAGTGCAAGTGCTGAAGTAGGCATACAGTACAGCATGTATCAAGTCAACAGTAGATAGAAGGAAAATGCATGATTTGAACTGGCTAACAGTTCTCAAGTAAGAATTTCTGGGGACTGAGGCCAGCCATGTGTTTATCCTTCTAAATTCGTGCCTCCTCTTGGAGCACCCCAGACTGGACATCATCGGTCTGAAAGGAGGAACAATAAGGAATTCTTATCAGCAACTGAATTTTCCTAAGACACGATGGGCCCCTTCTCTAAATTGTTAACTGAGGGGAATGTGTATCTTTTCACTGGTGATGCAAGGGGCCTAAGGAGAAACCTGCTTCCTACATTAGTCTTCTGGAAGTTGAATTCTAGTATCTGACACAGATTGGCTAATGACACATAGCATATGGTGTTAGTTACAGTTACAAATACAGCTCAGTGAGGAAAGGGCTGAGAGCGCCTTTAGAGTTGTCACAAGCAACCTAACCTTATAAGATGTTGTGAGCTTATTTGTGTGTCATTCACTCATTGTTTTAATTATTTGTATAGTCTTGGTTATAAAAATCTCAGGCACAATTGTGTTGCAGAGAGGGGAGGGCATTTAACATATAATGTGCATTTAAAGTATCTCAGAAATAGTGTTTTTTTACTTAGCTCCACTGATACTCATTAAAACCAAAGTAATTAATATTTATGGGACATGCTAAGATCTAGACCATTTAAAAGGACCTTTTTAAAGGTCTAGATTATATAATTTTGAAGCAGTATCTTGATCTGACACAGAAAGATGGACATTCTCTTAATAATTGCATCAGCATCACAGCAGCTCTGCTTTAATTAAATCTTCAAAATTAGACAGGCTTGTTATTGTATGTCATTAGTCTTCCTAATACCATTTTACCTATTATCGCCTCATTTTCAAGCACACATCTGTCACAGGGAAGCTACTTTTCCACCTCACTTCATTGTTCACTGATTTACACCTAAAAGGCTTAAGGCAGATATGTTAACAATTATCAATTGTCTTGGTGAAAGTCTAAGGAATGCTAAAAAGTGCACTGGTGCATTGAACTGAATATAAACATGAAGAACAGATTCTAGAATTCAGTCAGCTTTCTCCTTTTGGGGTTTGCACTGCCATTTGGGTTTAATTCTTTCAGAAATGTCTCTTCCAGGAGACATCTTAGTACAAACTCTTCACTTCATTTGCTTTCTGAATGCAAGAGTGCAGTAAAATTGTTGCATTCCCTAGGTAGAATAGTAGTGAAGTATCACTGTTTTTCTCAGATTTATATCTCTGAAAAAAAATCAGTTATGATACCCAATATATTAAAAAAATCTGTGGTACTCTTATTTTTAAGCATGTCAAATACTATGCAATCCTTCATTTGTCTTAGTGCCAAATAATCTGCTTGTGTTCAGTTCTTATGGTGGGTAAACTGAACAGAGTTATTGTTTAGCCTCCCCCTACTCTGCTCTGGGGTTTGTGATCTTAAAAAAAAATAATGTCATAATCAAATCATAATGCAAGTCACAAAATCATAAAATCAGACTGGTTTGGTTTGGAAGAGACCTTCAAAGGTCATCTAGTCCAATCCCTCTGCCATCGGCAGGGACATCTTTCACTAGGTCAAGTTGCTCAAAGCCTCATACAGCATGACCTTGAACATTTCCGATCATGGGGCATTCTCAACTTCTCTGAACAATTTGTTCCAGGAAACATCTTCCTTATGTCCAATCTAAGTCTCTTTCAGTTTCAGTTTCTGTCCCTTGTCTTGTCACTACAGGCTCTTATAAAAAGTCACCCTACAGCTTTCTAAACAACCACCTATATATTGAATAGGCTGCAATAAGACCCTTCTTTTCCCCAGGCTCAACAAATTCAACTATCTCAGCCTTTCTTCATAGAAGTGTAATTGCACTGTTGTGCTCTTATTTCACTAACTGTCTTAGAGAATGGAATAAAATAGCAATACAGAATCTGGTAAAAAAAGGTGCTAATATCTTCTTTTCCAGTTGAAAATCTATTATCTTATTACTCCTTGTGCAGGAAGAGTTTCTTTCTATCTCTTGCACACCACCTTTGGGTACAATTAAGTAGCATATAGTTGTTTTTTTTTTTTCTGATTGGCAGGTTACAATTAAAACAATAATTAAAGTGCTAATTTATGTAACTCAAGAAATTCATCTTGTAGTTAGTAAATACGCAAGATTGACGTAGACTTCAGTAGGATACTGAGAAATCATAGAATCATAGAATGGTAAGTGTTGGACGGGACCTCTGGAGATCATTGAGTCCAACCTACCTACCAAAGCAGCATCACCTGTGGTGGGTCACACGGGGATGTATCCAGGTGGTTCTTTAAAGTCTCCAAAAATGACTCCACAACCTCTGTGTTCATCCTGTTCCAGTGCTCCATCACCCTTACAGTAAAGAAGTTTTTCCTGATGTTGACATGGAACCTCATGTGTTCCAGTTTGTACCCATTGCCCCTCATGAGGACACCACTGAAAAGAGACCATTCCCCCCTTCTTGACACCCACCCTTCAGATATTTGTAGAAGTTAAATATATCCCCTTTCAGTCTTCTCTTTTCCAGGCTAAAAAGCCCCAGATCTCTCAGTCCTTCCTCATAAGACTGACATTCCAGACCCTTAATTATCCTCATAGCTCTCCATTGGATACTCTCTAGTATATCCCTGCCCCTCTTGAACTGGGAAGTCTGGAACTGGCCACAATACTTCAAATGTGGTCTCAGCAGAGCTGGGCAAATTGTAAATGAAAAATGATTGCCATTGCGTATCATCCAGTCTGTTTAGTTTCTTATTTGTCAGTCTTTTAATAATTCATATATCTTCTCAGATAATGCATTTTATATATCACAGTAAATTGATTGGTTATAAAAATATTTTATTTGAAACTCCATAACTTCAAAGAGAATTCACCTGCAGTCATTAGTTATGGCTCTCTCATGCTCAAAAAAAAAAAAAAAGCATTCCTCTAAATGAGAATGTAAAAACCGGCCAGCAATTACCACCCTACTCCAATCCCTACTTTTTCCACAGAGGAGGAAAACTTCACTACTGTTTTTCCAGATATGAACATTTATTTTTTGTTGGCTGTGTGGGATTTGAAACCCAAGGGAATACTCACTTGCTGTATACCTTTATACTGTTAGAGTAGCAGTGTTCCATCTGTCTGTATTTAAGATTTTCATCTCTATTTAAAGTTTTCAGCTGTCTGTCTTTAAGGGTATGAAGTGGCAACATTTTTAAAGAGAGAGAGTGAGGCTGTTCTGTACACCAAAGGAAAAATAATTAGTAGACTTGAAGAAGCACCCAAAAGCTTGCCTGATTCTTCCATTTGTTTCAGTTAATCTAAAGAAAGATACCACCTCACGTTAAATTCCTTCATTCTCTGAAACTCTGTACAAACACAGAACATCATTACAACTGCATAAAAAAAGGCAAAGCAGACAGTTCCAGATAGATGGAGGAACAGGGAAGGAGAAGCAAGACAGTACTGGTCAATATGGTGGGTGTAGTGTGCACCAGAAGCTGCTTTAATTTTTGAAGGTCATCAGAGTAGAAAGAAGCCTTAGGAGGAAAGATGAAGTAGTCTGGTCCTTGGAAGTGGCTGAGGAAATCCTCCTTGGTGTGTGTTTGTGAGAGGTGCAGTGATTTGGCACTCCAGGGCAATTGGATACTAAAATTAACTTTCTGAGGCGTAGTGAGATGTGATGGGGAATGCACAGGCAGAAAGTAAAGTGCCTTGATGGGAATGACAAATAACTTGTATTTGGTATAATTGAGGAAGGGGAAACTGGTGGAAGAGGAAAAAAAATGACACAGCCAAACCAATGGCCAAGGAAGAGATTTCTCCCAGTGGCAATCAGGTTAGATATGTGAATGGCAAAGTTAAGGTTGCCAAGGCCAAAGAAAATTAACTGATGATGGGAACCTGTAATTTGAATGAAGAGGAGGTTCATTAAATAACACACTGGAAAAATAAAGATATGAAGGGAGGAAGAGCTTGGAGCCATGGAATTGAAAGAAGGCAGTATTACTGGAGCATGGGTGACCTTTTTAAGGAGCTGTGGGGTCAAGAAGTATGAGGATGTAACCCTGATTTTTTGGTCTAGTTAAGAATGTCTCATTAGAAGTTAAATTAGAACAAGACTTAAACACATTCAGTCCCATGCTGATAGCTAGCTTATTTTCTGGCTTCTGGCTTCACTGAATGTAAGAGAAGTCTGCAGAGATTACACTGGATCACTCCCATAGCCCACTTTATACTGTCCTTTTTTTGCCCCAGGTTCCACCATTGGTAGGCATAGAGTGGTGTGTTGATCTTGTTCCCAGCCTGTTTTTTTGCCATCTTGTTAATTATCAGATCTTTGGCCTTCCTGATCATGCAAATCTTTGTGGACCTTTGTAGCATGGGATGTGGGATGTTCACCTCACATATAGGTGACCTCCAGGATGGGAATGTAATGCTAAAACCCACAAATTTTCTGACACATGCTAAGAGAATTTGTTATTGGCTATCATCCAATTTTCGAGATCAGTCTGGGAATATATATATTTAGAAGCTCTTTTAATGACATTGCAAGAGGAAAAGAGTGTTTTCCTAAAATTTGGCTTTTCAGAATACTTTCTTTTTTCATACTATTGATTCCAGTCAGTTGTATTCTTGAATTTTCTGGTTTCAGTATATGCTACACAGTATGCCATGGCCCTTCAGAGTGAATTAGCAACTGGAACCATGAAATCTCTGTTTGCATGTAATAAGAGACATGCAGATTTAGTGGAATCAAGGGAGTAACGAAAGGACTTCAAAGCTCATTTCCATAATAAGCAATTAAGAAAAGACCCAAAACTCCTCCTTTCTTCTTGACTCTGTTCTGGTTTAACCCCAGATGACAGCAAGCCCCACGCTGCTTGCTCATTCCCACCAGTGGGATGGAGGAGAGTAAACTCTTTGGTTGGGTGAAAGCATTTTGGTAGGTAAAACAAAGGCCATGCAAGCAACTAAAATAAACAAGTGATTCACCACTTCCCACTGGCAGGCAAATGTTGAGCCATCTTCAGGAAAGCAGAGCTCCCTCATGTGTGACAGTGTAATAGAGGGGAAATTAATTAACGCAAGATGATATTTTCCAAAATTAATATTGTTTATTAATTTTGATATTTGGAACTCTCACCACCCCAACCACTAACTTTAATAATCATCAGTTTTTCACACAGTCATGGGAACTTTATACAGATAATAACATAGAGTCTAGAAATAACCCTCAAGATATACGCATTAACTGAACTGGAAGAGAATGTCCTTGCGGCCAAATACCGTTTGAGTTCAATATACCATTTGCCCACTAGATGGACTCAAGAAGCTCCTTTCTGCTTATGGCAGAAGGCAATGGTGAATTACAAGAGGCTTTAAATATTTACTCCAAAAAAATTATCTCCTGACTAGGTACAGCATCAGACAGTACTCAAACACTTTCAGGGAATACTGTTACTGTCTTGTCAACTGCTGAGACTTATGATTCTTTCCAGGCTCCTGGGAAAGGAGGCAGACAATCTCTGGACTGGTCCTCTGGATGATCTGTGTATCTCCAGGACTTCCCATCTTGGCAG
Source organism: Pogoniulus pusillus (assembly GCF_015220805.1). NCBI lineage: Eukaryota > Metazoa > Chordata > Aves > Piciformes > Lybiidae > Pogoniulus > Pogoniulus pusillus. Next base: position 19,764,024 of record NC_087275.1, on the reverse strand, counting down.
GAGACTTTCAGATGTAGGCAGGACATCTTGCAATGTGCAGTCTTAGCATGATGTCACGCTGGCTGTACTGGCCAATAGTGTGGAGGCATTTCAAGCCTGTCCCTGGTAAATTCAAGGCAGGCAGTTTCCAGGCAATTCAGGATGCACAGAGGCAGTCAGCAATGGCAACAGCAGGCACGAATACAATGCCAGAGCACACTGCTTTACCTGCTCAACTCATTTTATCAATGCAGCCCAGGATTAATGGGTCTTTGGATACAGAATAGCCAGTCAGAATGGTAGTTAACCAAGCTTAACCATCTTAGGTAAAATTTGGAAAAGCATAGGCCTTGCACAAGGCAAGCACAAGATAAGCATGTGTACCTTGTTTGCCACAGGAGCAAAACAAGTCTGGGCAGGCCTCAGTCCTTAGACTCAGTGACTCCAGGTTCTTTGTCCTCTTTCCCACAGTTGCTTCTCCCCAAAAGAGGAGAGAGAGCAGAAAAAGCATGCCTGGGCAAGCCAGTACATGTGTAAACCTATTTCGGCCTGTCAGGCCTACCACAACAGTTACTTTGGAAGACAAATGTCTTCACTGCAAATGTCCTCACCTTCCTTCTCCTTTCTTTAGCTTTATATGCTGAGCATGACATCATACGGCATGAAATATCTCTTTGGTCAGCTGTGCCAATTGTGTCTCTTTGCAGCTTCTGGTGCACCATTAACCTCCTCTCTCGTGAGGTGGAAAGAGAGGCAGAAAAGATCTTGGCTTTGTGCAGGTACTGCTCAGCAATAACTAAAGCATCTTTGAATTATTGACACTGTTTCTAGCACAAATCCAAGACACAGCACACACTCACTACTCTGAAGAAAATTACCTCAACTGCAAAGACAGCTCAGACCATAAAAGATCCTCCTGTCCATATGATTTTTTTAAATACTTCCTCCATCTGAAAAGCTTTACATGGGGAGAGATTTAGCAGCACAGCGTTCAAGCCTCTGTTAAAAGTTAGAATCTTTTCTACATGTGCAGAAAAACACCTGCCCGATGCTCTAGAGCCATTGAGTTTTAACTGTTGTAAAGAACGGAGCCTTCCAAGTCATCTATACAATTTAAACAGGCACGTTTTGGAAAGATCTACCTGTGCTTCTACAAAAGCTTTTGATAGATCACTGTGTGCAAATTCTTATCAGTAGCCAACTCAGTAAGCAAACACCATCTGTATATCAGCACTTCAGATTGGTAGTTTCTGACTAAGGACATAATAAGTGGTCCACAATATTTACACATCACCTGAGATATATTACACTATTTAGTCCCCTGAAACAAGGAAACAAAAAAAACCAAAACACTAAAATAATAGCTTGTTTTTTCACTTTTTACCTAATTAATGGAGGCTATTCTCTGTCTTGTTTCATTAAATGGCAAGGTCATTTTTCCAACTGAAATATTTTTGTTTATAAGATGAAAGCATTCAAAACCAATTTTTTCCCCCCCTTTCTCTTTTAAACAGGCCCTAGACAGGCTGAAAAGCCATTTCAAAACCCCAGCAACCCAACTGTATGAAGTACAATAGAACAGAAAAGTAACAAACCTATGATAAACAATGCTTAAAATTTTGAAAGCTAACAGAATGCAAACTGCAATGACCTGGGTAGGTGTCATGATAAGTGCATGGAAACTAAAGCATGAGTTGAAGTCTGATCTCTTTCTCTCTCTTTTTCAGTCATACTTTAGTAAACATCTGAAATTATGAAATTATGCTACGAAGAGAAATAAATGCCATTTTTAGTCTATGGCAGAGTTTCATCACATCACTTCACCACAGGTTTTAGTTGTAGGTTAAGAACTGTGACTTCAGTCTTTAAGAATGTTCTTCTTTTTATAATTGTTAGAACTTAAAATTCAGGGGATTTCACAGTATCACAGAATCATCAGGGTTGGAAGAGACCTCATAGATCATCAAGTCCAACCCTTTACCACAGAGCTCAAGGCTAGACCATGGCACCAAGTGCCACGTCCAATCTTGCCTTGAACAGCTCCAGGGACGGCGACTCCACCACCTCCCCGGGCAGCCCATTCCAGTATCCAATGACTCTCTCAGTGAAGAACTTTCTCCTGACCTTGAGTCTAAATCTCCCCTGGCACAGCCTGAGGCTGTGTCCTCTCATTCTGGTGCTGGCCACCTGAGAGAAGAGAGCAACCTCCCCCTGGCCACAACCACTCCTCAGGTAGTTGTAGACAGCAATAAGGTCACCCCTGAGCCTCCTCCTCTTCAGGCTAAACAATCCCAGCTCCCTCAGCCTCTCCTCGTAGGGCTGTGCTCAAGGCCTCTCACCAGCCTCATCATCCTTCTCTGGACATGCTCAAGCATCTCAATGTCTTTCCTAAACTGGGGGGCCCAGAACTGAACACAGTACTCAAGGTGTGGTCTAACCAGTGCAGAGTACAGGGGCAGAATGACCTCCCTGCTCCTGCTGACCACACCATTCCTGATGCAGGCCAGGATGCCACTGGCTCTCTTGGCCACCTGGGCACACTGCTGGCTCATGTTCAGGTGGGAATAAATCAGCACCCCCAGATCCCTCTCTGTTTGGCTGCTCTCCAGCCACTCCGACCCCATATGCTGTCATATCAACTAGAGCCTCTGTCTTACCAGAGTGAACCTGGAAGCTTCCAGCAGAGGTATGAAAATGCTGATAATTCTTCAAAGGCAAGATGTGGGCCTGTCTTGCATCTTTTCCTTGGATTTCTTCCTCTTTTAAATTTGAAATATAGTACTAAAATTAAATTTAGTTTCATTTTCTCTCCAGTGTTAATAAGAAGGAATAGGGAAAAACATAAACATATTAAACAATACGTAATTATATAGGTATGTATAATACATATATAAATATATACTATAATGATATAATAAACAAAACTAACTGAAACTAAGAGAATTCCTCAAGGAAGAAACAGGAAAAAAATGGAGAATCACAAAATGTCAGGGGCTGGAAAATCCTTTAGTCCAACTGCCCTGCCAAATCAGGATCTCCTATACCAGATTACACAGGAACACATTCAGGTGGGTTTCAAATATCTCCAAAGAGAGAGACTCCACAACCTCCCTGGGCAGCCTGTTCCAGTGTTCTGTCACACTCACCGTGAAAAAATTCCTCCTCATGTTTGAACTTCCTATACCTCAGCTTCTACTTACTGCCCCTTCTCCTGTCACTGGGCATCACCGAGAAGAGCCTGGCTCCATCCTCCTGGCACTCGTCCTTCACACATTTGTAAACATTGATGAGGTCACCTCTCGGTCCCCTTTTCTCCAAGCTAAAGAGCCCCAGCTCCCTCAGTCTCGCCTCATAAGAGGGATATTCCACTCCCTTAATCATCTTTGTGGCTCTGTGCTGGAGAAGAAGCTCCATAATCTTTTAAAACTCCAGGAGGTCACAACACTACATAAAATGAAAGAGCCCACAACCAACCAACCCAACAACAACCCCAAAACCAAAAATAAGTAAACAATCAAACAAAACAGAACAAAAAACCCAAACAACCACAACAAGAAAACAAAACCACAAAAAAAAAATCCCAAAACCAAACCAAACAAACCATGAAGAAAATATTTTCTTTGTAGTTGTAGGCATTGCATAATTTGCCATTCATTTGCCAGCAGTAGTGAAAAATGTGCAGGCATTCTAGTAGCCTGGTTGTTAAAGTGACCTTTTTTAATGTCACATGTCACAGAGTTTCATGTCACACTAAGATGACATGACAGGACGGAGCTAAGCTTTTCTAATGCTTTCCCTTCACCCTCTCAAAAGTGCATACATCCTAAAGATGAAGATGAAGGTATGGTATATTTGTTGCTTGATGATTCAGTGACCGCTCTAAAGAGAAAGGTCACACAGCAAAACATCTTGTGCAGTTTCGTTTCTCTTCTCTTCTCTTCTCTTCTCTTCTCTTCTCTTCTCTTCTCTTCTCTTCTCTTCTCTTCTCTTCTCTTCTCTTCTCTTCTCTTCTCTTCTCTTCTCTTCTCTTCTCTTCTCTTCTCTGGTAGAAAGAGATGCTATAAAATTGAAGAAAACTAACAAAACAGTTGTGGTGCTTTAACATTAGGTGACAAGAACAAACTTGGAATGTCAGAGCTTGTTTGAGATACCACTCAGATGCTCTGTGCAGTTATTTGTTGGACATCTAACATGCAAACTAAATGAAAATGCCCATTTGGGCTCCAGTTTGCAGTTGGTGGCTGAGAACACAGATGGATGTGGACTGTTCAAGTATCAGATTTGTTTTCAGAAACATACAATATGGCTAACTTTATCATAAAATTGGGAAATCAGCTTTCAGATGTTCCACCTTTGGCACTGAATACATTACAGATACATGAGTTATAAGAATTTCCATTAATGATTTTTCAGATATTTTTTGTTGTTCTGTGTAAATCAGTAGGACTGTTACTATAACATGAAGAAGATCCTAATTGGTAATTAATTTTTCATGATTCATGTCAGCATAAATGCACAGCAGAACAGAGTTAAAATTAAGGAAAAATATTATAATATTCAGGTCTAAAACAAGCAGGCAAGTGGTTATTTTTATCCATGATTACTATACCACATTATGACCATTTCTTCAATTAGTATAAAAGTAGTTCATAATTCATGCAGAGATGCATCTTACCTTTGTGTTGTCAAATGTCTGGATATAAACTCCAGCAGGAGTAGGGGATGGTTGAGCCCATGTACTTGACACTGGCAAGGGCACACCTCATTAAGGGCCTGGAACACATGTCCTACAAGGAAGGCCTCAAGGAGTTGGGGTTGTTCAGTCTGGAGAAGAGGAGGCTGAGGGAAAACTTTTGTCATCCTCTACAAGTACCTGAAGGGAGGTTGGAGTGAGGAAGAGGCCAACCTCTTGTCCTTAGTGTCAAATAAGACTAGAGGAAATGGTTTCAAGCTGTGTCAGGAGAGCTTCAGGCTGGATATTAGGAAAAATTCCTTCAAAGAGAGGTTTATAAAACATCAGAATGGTCTGACTAGGACAGTGTCCCTGGAGGTATTTAAGCAGCATGTGGGTCTAGCACTTAGGAACATGGTTTAGTGTTGACCCTTCAGTGCTCGGTCAGTAGTTGGACTAGGTGATCTTTGAGGTCTCTTTCAACCAGATGTTTTCTGTGATTCTCATATAATTAGATAACCAGCTGGAACATCTTATTGAAGACCTGGGTCTTGATATTTTTGCTGGAATAGTTCAGGTTCAATTCCATGTTCCTAGTATTTCCTTAAAACATTATGCACTTGTAGAAGCTCTTTCCTTAGAGAAGGGAAGAGGCAGAGCAGACTTTCATTCCTGTGGGCTTGAACAATTGCAAGAAGATGAGTCTCATCCCAACAGTGTATCATACAATGAAGGTAGGGAAGGCTGCTCATCCCTTTCCAGAGGCATGGGTGACTCAGGGGTAGTAGAGGAGGAATCTAGAGAGTAGGAAACACTTGGGGAGCAACTGCTTGTTAACTAGACTGTCAGAGAAGCTGGGCGCAGTCTCTGTACCTCAGTGGTCCTGACTGATTCAATGTTAGGGATACAACAACAATTACAAACCACCAGAAAAGCTAATATGTAATTTAATTTTCCTCTTATTCTGCCTGTTTTATGTTTTACTTGTTTGGAAAACCCTCTGATTATAAACGTCTTAATAAGAGCATGTGGAAGTCAGGCTCATTATGATCTGGATGCTAGGAGAGATAATTTGGAGCCTGTAACTGTCAATATGAGTAGAGTTTACAACTAGCAAAAAAAAGCACAGAATTATCATGTTTGATGTTAGCTCAATCTATTAATTGTTTATAGCATTGGATTATGCCCAGAACAGTATTGGCAAATTTATGTTAGTATTTATTTTATACAAAATTTCATCTTTTTTTTTTTTTTTTGAGAACGGAAGACATTAATTTTTTAACCAACCAGTTTATGAAGACCAAGACTGCCACAGGTGGGAGTGAAAACTATAAAAAAATTCCAAGGATATCTCCCAAGCACATAGTTTTGGTGCCTTTGTGGAACCCTAGAATGATTTGGGTTGGAAAGCTCCTTTATAGTTTGTATAGTCCAATTTCTCTTCACTAGTTCTTTGATTAAAATTCTCATTCTCTCTTCCATATATCTGCTATCACGTTTCTTCCCACATAGCATTTTGGGATGTTTAAAAATGCTTAAATGTTGACAGAATAGAAGTGTGGAAATGTTTTTAAATCACAACAACTGGCTTCCAGCTGATTTGCAGGGTGGGGTGCCTTCCTACCTATCATTATTCATCCTGTAATTATAGCAAACTGGCTATAGGAACTTTAAAAAACACAAAAAAGAACCCTTGGCATAGGTAGCAAATAATTTTCAGGCTTTAAACAGAGTAGGCTTCATGATCTTGATTGGAATTTGAACTTTGATATGGTAGTTTACAATGAAAAAATGGGAAACATAATGAATTTGAGTAGTTCCATGAGTTGAGTAATTTGCTTTTTCTGAACTAGGCTTGGCTAGATGTAGTTTTTAAAATGTACTTTGTTTTTCTGTGTTTTCCCTTTAGTGTCTGCATCTCAGTATTGATTCCAGTTTATTCTGAAATCAAGGATACTCTCTGGGGAAAAAAAAAGAGAGAGAAAATGTTTTTATGAACTAAATTAAAATTATTTGGCAATGGTTCAGCAAGAAGACACATAAGGCTGGGTCTGCTTTCAAATATCTTATTTCAGGAAGAGATCTGAGGTTCTAAAGGCAGATCTCAGTAGACTGATTGATCTCTATGTGGCACATTCTGAGCCACATAAGAGAACAAAATGGTGGTAGTGATTGCCAGAAAAATAGCTTCTTGAGGTGATTGGCTTTTTCTTCCTGTGCTGGCAACAGTGAACAGAAAAGCTAATATGATTTAACAGTTTCCATGTCCACAGGTATGTTCTCTCTGGTTTGTTATGGAATTTCATGCCTGTCAGTACCATTAAGAAACTGTTCCAGGAATTTTTTATCACACCCTTTGCAGATGGCCATGCTCTGAATAAGGATATCTGTAGGATAGATTGCAGGAATGCTATTTAAATGTTTGTATTTATTTCAATGCCTGCAATGAGTTCATATGTTTAAACAATGCCTCTCCATGTTTGTTTTCATAATGTCCTCAGAGCTGGTGCTAAATAAATCGCTAGTTCTGTGAAAACTTGCCTTTGAAAGATGAGCCAACTAAGCACTGTATCAAACAAGCCCAATAGCCATGGCAGCCAGAAGCAGTATTGAAAAGCTATTTCTAACCTTCTAAACAAAAGCTCAACAGTACTTTGAGTGTTTGATTATATAGCTTGGTCTGCTCTTACAAGAACCTGTTGCAAGTGCAGCCTGACCAGAGTCCTCACACATGTGCCAGGTGAGAAAGATACAACTTTCTGTCCTAGTTCCACTTTTCTGTATTTATCTAAGTCTCAGCTGTCTCAGGATTTGGATTTTGTACTTTCTTGAGTGAGACTTGGGATCTCAAATGGCTACTAGAGGCATAGCTTCTTGCTTGCTTGATTTACCAGATGGGGAAAATGCAATGTTAGTTTCTCCTCTCTTTGTTTTAGTCCCAGTATGCTTATGGTTTGTACAGTTTCCCATGAATCACAGCTAAATCATTCATTTCTTGGTGGCTGAAGGTTTACTACTCTCCTAGTGCTACCAACTCTGTTGTGTTTCGCTGAAGTGTGCAGAACTCTTGAATAAACTAAATATCAAATAAAACAAATATTGTAGGATATCAATGACAGCTCCTCGTCTTCCTTTCTTGTTTGAGTATTTGACCCATATATTGGCATTGCAATTGCCATTTCTAAGCCTCAGAATTTCCTTGGCAGATTTGCAAGTCTGGATGAGGTGGAGCTAGAAAACAGTGGTGAGCTCAGATAGTATCTTACAGCACACCTGAGATTCTTACTAGAACAATCTATGCAGTTGTGAAGCTCATGATAAAAATTAAAGCAAAAAATCATAGTGTGTCTTCACATTGTGAAACCCATAAAATCACTTTCTGGCCAATAATAAACTTGCTATGCTCTGTGTGAACCTGTCTTCCTTTAGCCACAAGTAATAGGTTTGACTACTACATGACAAAAACTCTTTTTCTTGAAAATGCTAGTGCTTCAGACATGAAAGTAACCTTTATGGTACTGCATGGACAGACTTTCGTGAAATGCATTTGTACTGGTCCATTTCTCTGTAGTAAAAGCATTTCTCAAATAACAGTGATGTGTAAAGAAGCAATGCACTGATTTCTGCAGTGGTGGTTTGAGTAATGATACCCAGCAACTCCTTGGTGGCTGAGGCTTTGCTTCAGTCTTTTGTAAAGAACTTTTATTCTCCAAGTCTGAGAATGACAACAAGAATGCTAGATTCCTAGGAAAACGAGCTCAGAGCATTCATTCCTTTGTGTATTGGTGTAGCTTGGAGGAAGCTTAAAGCATGTCAGTAAAGAAAGCAGAGCTGAATACCCTGCCCTGAAGATGAGGGATCTGAATCATAAGAAGTGACTAATGATAGACAAAAGTGGCAGATGACCTCTGAGGGTCCTGAAACAGGGTTTGGTGAAGTTGGGGAAGAGGCAGGAATGAGGAGGTGTGGTGCATCACTGTGGTTTCCTGGAGTGATCTCCCTGCATACCCAAACATAATGGTTGTCAGCATCCGGCAATTATTCTTTAGTGTATATTATGAGAGGCCATTGCTTTGTATTGAATCTAAAGAGGACCTAAAACATATGAACATTATGGTTTGGTTCCAAAGAGCTTAAAATGTAAATAGACTTTGCTAATAGTGTTGCTCAACCATGAAGAACAGTTGAATGTAACTATACTAATTTTCCATGACACAGACTCAAATTGTTAGAAGAAAATGAATGCTTAGTTGCTTTAGTGTTTTAATTCTATGAGTGACATGAAAACAGTTCTCACTCATTGTAACATAAATTGCACTGTAAGCTATCCAATGATTTTTAGCCTAAAATGTGTAAAAAAAGTGGTGATGAAATTACACTGTAAATTTTGAACATTACTATGATTGTAATTTTCCTCCAAAGGAATTTAGATCCTTATTTTGGCTTATTTCTACTTTACAGAGGAAAATTAAACTAAAAATCAAATAGATTGCTTCAAATGAAAATTTATTTAAATTGTTTTGCCTAAGAGAAAGGGACTTCAGATTAAAAAAAAATACAATTTTCTTTTTGTGTGTCCATGTGTGTAAGAATTTTTACTTAAACAACTGAAAAGCTATGCTGTATTTCATGTGCCCTTTCTCTTCTCTTAAATTTCAACGATATATTAGAGGCAGCATGATGTCATTATAATCACAGAACAATTTTCTTCCTACTGGAAAGAAACATATTGTTCCCCCTCAAAGAACGAAAAATGAAGCTTTCAGTGTTGCAAATAAAGTACATTTGAGTTACTATTTATCCTTAATTACTGTAGGTTTCTGAGAAGCATGCAAGAGATGCTGCATATCAAAAGCAAATGCCTTTCCTTAGTCTTTGTTCTGTCAAAAACTGTGATTTTGGTTTTGTCCCTTCCCACCATGCACATGAGGATTGTATTTTTTTGTGTGCATGTGCGCAGACTTTTTTTGTGAAGCAGGCACCACCAACATAGCACCTGGGGCTGTTTCAGATAACAGGATTGATCGGTCCCTGAAATCCTTGGGGGTCAGGTAATCTTCATACCTGAAGTACCTAAATGACTACCTAGAATGATACACAGTGTCTCATCAGTATTCAGAGCCAGTGCCAAGTTTGGAAAAGAAAAGGGTATGAGGGCCAAATCAAAAGTAAGACAAGATAAAAGATGCATGTTGAGGAGATAAGACAGTTGTTTCCTAATTGAGCAGGAGAGGAAGATTACGTGGCCTGTAGCACAGTCCCTCTGATCCATTCTTCTTTCAGAGGGAAGGTTGAAACTGTACCTGGTAACTTGTCAGACTGGTGAAAATAAGTAAAAATAGTTACAGCAGTCTTATGTTGCAGGTAGTTAACAAAATAAAAATGTCCTTTGCAACATTTGCTATACAAGTACTAGTGTTCAGTAAAAGATTCACACATGCTATGTACTTTCCGACTGAGAATCACAGAATCACAGGATGTTAGGGTTTGGAAGGGACCTCTGGAGATCTTCAAAACCCAGCTGCCAGAGCAGAATCATATAATCTAGCACAGATCATGCAAGAATGCATCCAGACAGGTCTTGAAAGTCTCTAAAGAAGGAGATTCTACCACCTCTCTGAGGAACCTGTTCCAGTGCTCTGTGACACTGACAGTAAAGAAGTTCTTCTTCATGTTGAGGTGGAAACTTCCTGTGCTGTAGTTGACATCCATTGCCTCTTGTCCTATCACAGGGCACAAGTGAAAAGAGGCTATCCCTTCCTTCTTGACATCCATCCCTCACGTATTGATAAACATATATTAGATCTCCTCTCCCTCTTACCCTCTCCAGGGTCTATATCGTACATCTTGTGAGTAGTGGTTGAGGGAATTAAGGTTGTTTATTCATTAGAAGAAGAGGGTCAGGAGAGACCTCGCTCTCTACGACTACGTTAAAGAAAGTTTTCAATCTCTTTTTCCAAGTAACAAGTGATAGAAAAGAGGAACAGCCTTCAACTGTGCCAGGGGAGGCTTAGGTTGGGTCTTAGCAAAAATTTCTTCACAGGAAAGATTGTCAAGCATTGGAAAGAGATGCCCAGAGAAGTCCTGAAGTCACTATTCCTGGATGTCTTTCTAAAAGGCATACAGATGTAGTGCTTAATGTCATATTTTAGTGATGGAGTTAGCAGCACTAGGTTAATGGTTGGATCTGACAATCTTAAAGGACTCTTCCAGCTTAAGCCTGTGATTCTGTGTTCTCCTGGGGCATAAATTTATTGCTGGTCACTGAGAGGTTTTCTGCTGCTCTGAAAATTTGAGGCCTGCCTCCTGTATGAGGCAAGCAGCCTTCACTACAAACTGTACCTCCAAGGAAAGATTGGTTTTCTTTTCCATATGGTGCTGAAGGAGCTATCCAAGATTTTTAGGTGGATGTTTGATCTGGAACTTAGCGATTTGATTTGTTCTCCCTTGATTTTAAAGAGAGCTGAGAAAGCAATGTGTAACTTCCTCTTTACTAAAGCTGTATCATTATTTATTCTCTATGAATATGACTGCTTGTTTTCTGCCTGTAAAGAGTGATCACCAGTCTGGCAATACATGTTTCTTTGTGGATGACATTAATTTCAGCTCCACAAATGAAAAACCTGGTGTTACTTGCACATGATGCCTGCTTCCTTGCTCCTTTGTTATTATGGCTTTTCTAGTCTCTAGTGAGTGCATGGGTACTTATTGTCCTATGGAGCAGATGAAGATTAAGCATTTGCAGCATAAGAAGAGAGTGCTTTAGACCTGAAAAGCAGTGTACATGTAAGTAGACTGGCTAAACAATTCTTTCAGAGGAGGAAATGAGGCTTATTTTCTGCAAAAGTGAAGACCTATTTCAGTAAAGACTCAGCAATTCTGAGCTCTGAAATGCAAAATCTGCAGGAAACACTAAGAAGAGTACAGGATTAGGATCTCAGTGGAAATAGCTTTCAGTCTCTATTCTGAAAGTGCCTGTGCTAATTAAATCTATAACATGCTTTGTAAAAACCAAAGAGAATCATGCCTTATCTTAGCCAGGACAACAGAGTGAGCAGTCTTACATGAAGTGTGAAATTACCTTTAGCGTGTCCGAATTTTGCCTCTGGGGAAAATGTGCTGCAATTGCAAGCTGGTAGGGCATAGGTCGTCTTGTGTATATTCATAACTACATAGGGCTGCTGTTCTGACAATGTAATGCAATATGCTCATATTTTTGTACTTGCTGTGAGCTACTAGGTGTACCAAGTGTACAAGGACCTGTCTTCAAATAAAACAAATGCTGTAGCTTGCCAAAAACATTAGAGTTGTATAGATGCTGGGGCAGAATTCAGATTTATCACAAAGAACTGGAAGTCATCAATACAGGAACATGTAATCTCTTAGACCACATTTAAAAAAATGTGATATTACTTTGCACTGATTTCTTTTCAAAACACTGTATTCAAATTCTGCAAAATTACTAAGGAATTTAGGAGTCACTTTCTCTTTCATTGTTTATAGGAGGTTTTACCCACTAAACAAATGGTTTGCAAAGCAATCTATCAGTAGTCTTCTCCATTTCATCAAAATGTCTAACATTTATGTTACTGAAAATTATATAATGTCTTCAAGACAACTGTACAGAATTAGCTGTTTATATTGGGCTTGTGTTTTAATCCCTCAGGACAGGTATGATGCAAGACACAGTCAAACCATAGAAAAATAACATAACTAAACTTCCAATTAAAAAAATATTCAGTTCTTTGAATTATATTTTAGTGGGTCTTTGAAAAACATTATTTTGTAATTACAAGATCAAAACTGCTCAAAATAGTTAAATGACAAATTCTCTTTTTTATTCCCTCCCTCCCTCTTTCTCTTGAGCTCAGCGCTACAGCCCTTTTCTTGAAACACTGTTAAAATGTAGGAGCTCCACAGTCATCCTCACCTTACAAAAGGTATATGTTTTTAGCTGCTTCCATCATGGTGCCCTTGCAATTACAGCATCGCTCTTGGATTTTTATTTTTTTTGTTGGGGAGTGAGAAGAATGGAGAATAAATATGGTTTCTATTATTGTTGTCTCTAAGTCAGCCTGCGGACCAGGCTTCATTAGGAAACAAGGAGGTTGAAAGGAGCTGGCTGCAGCAAGTTACTTGTTGCCTAGTGACACCATCAAACCTATAAACTCAGGCTTAACACCAGTTCTCTTAACCCTCTAGAGTCCAAAATCTGCATTTTGTTTCTGGGAAATTCCTGTTGTGACCAGTAAAGAACCTGCATTTTAAAAATAACAACAGTACTGTACCACTAGATGCCACTAAGAATCAGAGAGAGAGAGAGAGATATGCACAATTAAAACATAGTGGAATTAAAAAATAATGCTTCAGTGTAAGGCTGAGATAATTGTTTATGTCCTTTTCCCACACAACTGATCCTGGAAATGCCATAGAAATGTAATATGTAAATACAGGCGTGAGGCTGGTTTTGCAAACAGCATCCTGTCAGCGAACTATCAAGGAAGCATCCTTTTTAACGATCTGGCTTGACTGCTGATAGATGATAGTGAATGTCTTATAGTCAGGTATGCTGTAAATTGTCTTCCATGGTTTTGTTGCTTGGTAATAATGTGCCTGTTTATGATGAGGGCAGCACTACTTTTTCTTTTGTAAATGTTAGAAAACTCATTCAATCCCCACCTAATTAGTGAGTGGGATGTCTATTTGCTGACAAATGCCAGGGAAAAGTTACAAGGCTGTCTATGTTTCATGGAATTATTATTTAAGAGCTACTACTGCTGCTAGTCAGGCTGTGGGAACTAATAGTAAGAGCTGATAGGCTGTAGGGAGTAATAGTAAGTCACCAAGATTTTTATAGGGTGTGTTTTCATACCAAAATAATGTAAGTGATGTGAACTTTGAACTTTGGCATTTTTCATGCTGACTTAGCTTCAGTTTTTCTACTAATCTGAATTTTGAAAGATTGTAGAACATTAGGAAACATAGGGGAAAGTCCATAGCTGAAGTTCATAGTCTCTCCCCAGAAAAATAGTTTTGAATGTGATTTTTAGCACTAATTGTTGCAGCACTTCGATTTGGAAATTCTTTACATGTGAAATTAAGAGGTCATTCAATAATTATTGGCAAAAGCAAAGAGACAGAAAAATCTATCTTCTGTTGGAAGATTACATGGGAAATGTAAGTGACAATTGAAAAATTAAGGGTCAAAGGTAAAGAAATGTACTGATCAGGACTGCCTTTTACCAATCTGCTCCCATTTCATGTAGAGTATCTGAGTTGTTCTATTACTCTTTGCTTTAAGGTAGTTGGCAATGAGAAAATCACAGGCCACAAATTCTCAGTAGAATCATAGAATGGTTTAGGTTGGAAGGGACCTCAAATATCATCTAGTTCCAATCCCCTGCTATAGGCCCGGACACCTCCCACTAGAACAGGTTGCTCAAGGCCCCATCCAACCTGGCCTTGAACACCTCCAAGGAGGGACCATGCACAGCCTCCCTGGGCGACCTAATCCAGTGTCTCACCACACTCACTGTTAAGAACCCTTTCCTAACATCTAGTTTAAATCTCACCTCATCCAGTTTAAACCCATTACCCCTTGTCTGGTCATTGCAAGACCTTGTCAATAGTCCCTCTCCAGCCTTCCTGGAGGCCTTCTCTTGATGCTGGAAGGCTACTATAAGATCTCCTCCAAGCCTTCTCTTCTCCAGGCTAAAGAGCCCCAACTCTTGTAGCCTGTCCTCATAGCAGAGGTGCTCCAGCCCTCTAATCATCTTTGTGGCCCTCCTCTGGACTCACTCCAACAGTTCCATGTCCCTGTGTTGAGGCTCCAGAAGTGTACACAGTACTCCAGGTGGGGTCTGACAAGAGCAAAGAGGGAGAATCCCCTCTCTTGCCCTGCTGGCCATGCTTCTCTTAATGCAGCCCAGCACACAGTTGTTGTCTGGGCAGCATGTGCACACTGCCAGCTCATGTTGAGTTTTTCATCAACCCAGACCCCCAAGTCCTTTTCCTCAGGGCTGCTCTTCAGCCATTCCTCACCAAGCCTGTATCTGTGCCTGGGATTGTAATGACCCAGGTGCAGGACGTTAAACTTGGCCTTGTTGAATGCCGTGAGGTTGGCCTGGGCCCACCTCTCCAGCCTGTCCAGGTCCCTCTGGATGACATCCCTGCCCTCTAGCAAGTCAACTGTGCCACACAGCTTGGTGTTATCTGCAGACTTGCTGAGGGTACTCAGTAGGTACAGTGATGTTAACCTCTGCCCTCCATCAGCTTCCTTGAGCCTCCTTTCACAAGCTTCTTTGCCCTGAAGTGCTTTTTCCTTCTTCCAAGGTATCAGAGGTCTTTGCTTCCCACATGCCTCTCCACTAACTGCTATTCTCCACCATATTTTGCTCATCACTTGAACAAAAAGACTGTTTCTGAGCTTGCTATCAGGGTGAATGTGCAGAAAATCTAAAAACATTCTAAGGCCAGAGGCGCTTTCAGGTGTTCAATTATAATATATCTAATCTGTGTTTGAGTAGAAATAATTTACAACTGGGTAGAAAGGGCAGGGTTATTTATATTCTCCTATTTTAATTTGTTATCCTAAAAACTTCTTTCATTTGTAGCATTATTCAAGAAGGGGGAGGGGGGAGAAGTTCACAGAGAAGTAAATTTCTAGTCCTTATCTTACTGCTGAAAATTACATGGCTGAGTTATGCTGGCGCTGTGCCAGAGTTAAAATGCCTCTGCTTCACCATGCTGGCTCAGATTCAGAAGATATGCAGTGGGATTGATTTGGTGTAGCAGCCGTAAGAAGCACAGGTTGGGAATAGACAACTCTGAAAAACTGATTGCTATAGGGATGACAGGCTTTTAATTCTCCCCAAACCTTATTGGAAGTGTGGAAATCCAAAGGTTTGATGTAGACTCACAGAAAAATGAAGTATTTCTCAGACTAATTTTATCGAGACCTCCCTGACCCTAGAGCTCTGAGCCTCCTGTAACCTAATGTGTTTCACACAGATGCAGATCAAATAGTAACATGAAAGAACAGATAAACAGAAACTTCTGCTTCAGGAATTTTGTTTTCTGCTTTTGTAGCCTGCTTGCTTTTATTTTTTTTCCCTTTTTGGTTGTGGCTGGTTAGCAATTAAAAGGTGATTAGCATATAGTGGTAACTGTTAATGTGGAAGTACTGCAATTCTGTGTCCCAGTGATTGCTTTCTCATTAGCAACAAGAATTACTGTGTGTTTAAACTGCTAGTCAAAGCTTACTTACCATGGAACATTGAAGCTTCTCTGGAAATCATGGAAATCAGTGATTTTTGTAACATGTTTTGAACCTACAGAAGGAGTGTCAGTACTTTTCAGTCACTACCAGGCAGTCATTAGAGAGGAGAAGTAAGACAGTTTCTAGGTTTCTGATAAGACAAGGCTATGCAACTCTATAAGGAATAACATTCCAGTGAAAAATAGATCATCCTTTTTTAAACTCCAGAAATCCCACAACATCCAGACAACAGGTAGTCTAGGTGCCTAGACATCCAGAAAGTCTATCCTTTTGGAAAACAGAAATAAGTAGAAATTAATCCCTATCAAGCCTTTGAAGTTGCTCTCATGAGTTATTTTATTCCAGTGAAATACCATTTTCGTTGCACAGTTGCTAACTGGTATCTGTATCAGTGCACAACTCACGTTCCTCAAATAGTTCTGTCTTTTTTATTGTCTGGACCATCTGCTGTGCTGTGAGCAGCTACTATTTTGAGCCTTTTTCCTTTAAGTACAAGTTTCAGATTAAATTAAGCCTTTGTAAAAGCTGAAATTATTGCCAATGTATGTTCATAAGTGTAGATGTGCTTTTGTGTTGTTTTAGTTTAGGGTTGTTTTGTTTGTTTCTTTCTTTGTTTTTCTTTTTTAAGCCTTTCCAGAAATTTCGGGCAGTAATGATAGCACATTCCTTCTAATGATACCAGCATGTAGGACAAAATGATGTAATCATTCCTGAACTGTCTCTGAGGATGCATTTTAATAAAAACACACACATAAAAAAAGTTAGCTGAAAATAATAAAACAAATCTTGAAAAAGTATTGTGGTGAGCACCTCTCCAGGAGACCAGTTATTCATAGCATCATTACCATAACAAGTAAAAAGCAAAGACATTAAGTTTAGGTCAGCAATTGTTATGCATATGTGATGCCACCTGGGCATTTGCAGTCCTGCAGTCCCACACAGCTAGTAAATGGTCTTTCATAAAGACCTTTGGTGGTCATAGTGAAGCTGGTGAAGAGCCTAGAGAAAAAAATCTTACGAGGAGCAACTGAGGGAGCTGTGGCTGTTTAGTTTGAAAAAGAGAAGGCTGAGAGGAGACTTCATTGCTGTCTACGACTACCTAAAAGGACACTGTGGAGAGGCTGGTGCTAGTCAATTCTCAAAGGTAATTTGAGACAGAACAACGGGGAATGGCCTCAGGCTGAGACTGGGTAGATTTAGGTTGGACGTTAGGAAAAAAGTTTTTCACGGAGAGAGTGGTCAGGGCACTGAAATGAGCTGCCCAGGGAGGTGGTTGAGTCACCAACCCTGGATGTGTTTAAGGGTGGTTTGGATATGCTTCTTAGGGCAATGGTTTAAAGTGAATCTTGTAGAGTAGGGTTATAGGTGGGACTTGGTGATCCTGAGGGTCCTTTCCAACCTGGATCTTTCTGTGATTCTGTGAATGACACATGAAGAGCACATAAAGTCCAGGGCCTGCGCTCTGGATAGTATTCCACTAGTAATGCTGCTAATATTGAAGCTTGCTATAAGGATTCTACCTTGTTCTGTTCAGTGATGTATGGTGTCAACATTTAGTCTATAGAGCGGGCAGGTTTGATTATTCTACTCTCAAAGCAAGGCAGTAAAATAGCAATGCTTTTCCTGAATTGGAGAGGAATACAGAAAAGTTGTGTTTAAAGATGTGCAGGAAAAAGTATGGAATACACGAATCCATAACACCTAATACACATACAGGATGCATGAGAATCCCCCAAAACCTTCCCTCCAACCAAATCAAGCCACCAAACCTCTGTCCTCATTTTCTGCTCCCCCCCTCCCCAGACTATTGTCTCCTGTTAGGCCCAAGCAGGCATAAGTGGCACAGCTGGAAATTGGCAGCATCTGTGGCCTTGGAGACCACAGGCAGGTTTACTGCCCCAGTAGTCACCCAAATGAGAGTCCCTCTGGAGAGCCAAAGAAAGGGTGAGAAAAGAGAGATTTAACTTTCTTGCCAGCTTATAAAGTGATAGCAAGATTATGGGATGGAACCACAAAATTATGATTTCCAGGGACAAGGTCCATTCCCTGGGATGGGACTTTGTCTCTATGGTCTTCTTAAGGGAACTTGGAACCTCTCAAACTACCACATACAGGGACAGATGAGCTTGTCTAGGTACCAGAAGTGCTGTAACCTGCTGATCTTGGTGCTTGGCCAAGTGGGGAAATACTCACACGTTCTGAGCAATGACTGGTGTGGGTCTGATGCATGTGAAACAGTATGGAAGTTTTGATATAATTGCTGTAATATATATTTTTTTTTTCTGAAAGGATATATCTGGGTATGAATTTAAAAGTCATTTTTTGCTTGTCATATTTATATACTATTCCATGTTAAAGATGCTATGACATAAGTTGATCTTAGCTCATAACCAAGGAAAATGCAGTAGTTTGCCTGCTTACCCTTGGAAATGTGTTTAGTGTGGCTATGCAGCACTTGTAACCGGAAGAAATACTTATTGTAAATCACACTTATGGTTAATGTTCAACCCTGGGGTTTAAATGATGTCAGCAGAATTGTTTTAATGAAAAGTGCTTTTTTTTTTCTTCTTTTCTGCAAGAGTTGAGTTTTACTACAGGTTCCCTCCAGATTCCTTCAGTACCTATATGTGTGGATTGTCTTGCATTTGGTACATTAATCTAAAACTCAAAGAAACATTGGTTGTAAATAGAGTATATCCAGCAGATTTTCCTTCATTTGAGAGCTTCAAGATTAAAACTGTGAATTACCTAAACAGTATCAACTAATGCCTCTTTTTGCTGTCTATAGGAAGTGAAACACTGTGCTAATTTATCTCTCACTACTTGAAAACTTAATGCATTATGTCTTTCTGTATTTGCCCCAGTTGTGAAATTGTCATTGAATGTTTTGCAAATAAAATGCTTTGTCATTTTCATTTCAATAAGTTAATGAGGCACAAAAAAAAACCCACCCAAATTTTATCTATTTTCTTGAGATCTAAACAAACAAACAAAAAAGTGGGCAAAATAGACTAACTTGTGTGCTACTAAATTAAGTCTATTTTTATTGCACACTTTTTAATACACATATAAGTTTGTTAAACTCTGTTAACATTTGTCAGTAACACTGGGGAGTTTGTGCAATAAATCCACTAAGTGCCACAGTGTGGAGTTTCTGTTAATATCTCAGCTCTTTTAGTGCTGTTTTTCTTGCTAGTCATGCAGTGTAGTTCTACCTGCACCTCTAGTTAGCAATATGCACTCAATTATTGCAGAGGTGTGCATCTCAACACTTCATCTGCTTCAAAACTTTAGCAGATGTGGTGCATGTTACTACTTGAGAAGATAGCCGTTAAAGAAAATCAGCCTTCATGCTGTAAGAACGGTTGGGTGTACAGACAGCTCTTAAATACTTGTGATTTTAGACCTGCACTCCACCTGAGTTTTGAAACCTTTGAGAAACAATGACTACTAAGAGCAGAGCTCTCAGCTTATTATGTTTTGGCTGATGCTGTGAAGTCCTAATTGAAGGGATGAAGCCTTTACAGCTTTGTGTTTTGTGATAGTCAATAATTTTTTATTTTACGTTAGTTCCAGCTACTCTAATTTCTTCAAGTGCTTCAGTATTTAATTTCAAAGGTGTCCTGGCAGAAGAAGCACTTCCTTCAGATGATAGCTTGAAAATCATGATAGAATTCATTGGTGGTTTAAATGTTGTATGTAATGTAAAGTACTAGTAATTATTGCTGGATTCTGACAAGTTATATTTTATCTCATCTAAATGCATCACAATTTAGCAAGCAGTTACAGTATTAAAACCCAAGTTATTAGGTATTTTCTGTGCATAATTTGACTGTGAGAAAAATGGGATATCTATGGATTTTAGGGCTGCACAGCTGAGAGAGGGAGCTCTTCATATTCCCTGTTTCTCATGTGACCTGTTAGTCTCCGGGTTTCCTTTCTGTTTGGCTGTTTTTGAGTGATAATAGGCAGATGATATCTAAGTAAATAGCAATGAGTGGCCCTTGACAGCTTTATTATAGCTATTATGTTATGGTACATTAAGTTTTTAATGAAATAAAATATGGCAGATTGCCAAATTATGTGATGATAATTTCAGGAAGCTGTAAACAGGTTACACAGTAGTCTGTAATTGCTGCAGGTAATTTAACATTAAGGAAACTTCCACCCACTGACAGTAATTAAGATCACATTTTGGCTGTGTGCATTGATTATGAGTATCTGAGCAAGAGAATCTCTTTCTTTCATATAGTATTTTACTCTGCTGGTAGCAAATCTTGCCTTTTTGTTTCACATCATGGAATGTGTCCGTGTAAAATATTGTAACAATATGTAATCTGCTGGGGAATAATCTCACGGCATGTGGCTGGAGTTTTGCTGTCAGAGAGAAATGCACTTACGCTTACAATGAAAATTTCGTTTAGGGGTCTGCCCAGTGGAAAGCACTCATCTGGAAAGGACACCTTTCCTGTCTAGTTCAGCCAGCAAAAAACTTTCAGGACTTCTAAATCGTACATTAAGAAAGTGGCCAATTCAGCAGATGTGTAGGGATGCTGTCAAAATAACTAGAAACCCAGGAACTTCCCACTGGCCCTGGGGCCTATATAGAAGCCCACTTCAAGAGTCCTAGCAGCAGGTGACAGGAGTCAGCATGATCCAGAGAAAGCATCCCCAGAAATGTGGCATTGAGGTACAGATTGCAAGGAAATGAAGGCAGATTCGAGGCTGGGGAGTGGTGTGTCTGAAATGACGATCAAGGGGCTGGACCACTACACCAAACTGACCCCCAGGAATCCCCGTGTCAGTAGTATTAGGCCTATGCAACCCAAGTTAACTGGTTTACTTTAGTGGAGTGTCCTATGCCTCACAGATTTGTGTAACTT
This sequence comes from Pogoniulus pusillus, assembly GCF_015220805.1. Lineage (NCBI taxonomy): Eukaryota > Metazoa > Chordata > Aves > Piciformes > Lybiidae > Pogoniulus > Pogoniulus pusillus. The sequence continues at coordinate 19,743,212 of NC_087275.1, read as the reverse complement.
GTGGGAGTTAAAGCCCATGCCAGGAGAAACAGTGCTGCCACGTTGCCAGGGCAACGGCAGGGACCTGTCAACACCTCTCTCCCTAATAGTGACAAATGGTACTTATTACATCAGCACTAATTTCATCTGATTCCTTTCAGATGAAGATACTTAGTCCTTGCTGATCAAATTGTGTCACTGTAATTACTGAGAACAGACTTTATTAAATGACAGTGCTCCTTACTCATGCCTTGTCTCATGCTGAAGCTTATCACTTCCCCAATTTCCCTACTTTTGATTTCCCTCAGGGTATGCTCCCCATCCCGGAGCAGTGACATTTTGCTTACGTCACAGTGAAGTGATGGGTAGGAGGCTGCATCTGGTTCCTGTATTTAATATATATGAAAAAAAATAGAGCTAGTCCTTCAGAGCACACGAAGCAAAATTGTTAGATGTGTGAAACTGCACAGTCCTTGCTGTCTAACTGCTTTTATTGGAGAGCACATGCTGCAGGTATCTGTTCCCAGATTTAACAAAAGACTTCATACAAGTGCAGTGAAATAGGTAAAGAAAATCATCCAGAGAGGAGGAACTTAGGCTGGAAATCCAGCATGTGCAAGCTGCTCTCTTTCACTGACCTGCAGGCTGGTATCATGTGTATAGTTCTCCTCCCTAAGCTCCTAACCACACAGAGGTCTCCCTAGTGTGAAAAAGACTTGAGAAATCCTGTGCAGTGAAGACAATAATTTTCAGGGTGTCAAGAAACTCCACTCACAGATTAGGACATCTTTGTCACACACAAATTTGAAGAGGTGTTCTCTGCTGCTGCAAACCTTTGAACTTAAATTGCCATGATAGTTTCTATGCTCTCTCTGGTGCTGTTTGACGCAATTGTTTCTTTCAAGCTTGCAGACTCACATTTTGATTTTTCCTAAAGTCGAGATCGCAGGGCTTTGTTTAATGCTTTCCTACTTCAGAGTAAACAGATGAGTGAATAGAAGAAGCCTTCAGAAATGATGACCTTTTGTTGTGGAGTAAACAAACTGGGGTGAAAGGAAAGTTAACTTACATAGCATCCAAGTTAGCACTCAAATTCTGATAATGTTTTGAAAAAGACAAGTCTAAACAAAGTGTGGCAAGTTCCGTAGCAAGTCACAGGGCAAAGAGAATTTTATATAAGGATATCCTTCATGTTTGTAATTGTTTGTAAAAGGAGCATTCCTTGTCTTTTATGGATGGCTTTCAACTAATATTTTTCACAATTTTATCTCCTTTGCTGTATATGAAAAAAAAAATCAAGATTACTATGGGTAGCATTACCTAGACATCTCATTAATTAACCAAATAATGCAAGACTTTTATTTCTGTGTGTTTCAAGTCTTATATAATTCTGAATATTTGGGTAAGGGATAATAGTATTATTTTTGTTGTTATAGAATAAATAAATAATAACAAATCCATTTACCTTGTCAAATGAAAAAAAAAACTAAAAAGGAAACCAAAGCAGAGAAAGTCATAAGGAGAATGCAGGTAAATTTAAAATCATGGCAGCTAATTTATGTCACAGGTAGCATGTATGAGGTGCTGAAAAAATTGCTTCCCAGGGTGTAGATAATCACATAATTGCTCATTTAAATGTTTATCACAGATCTTTTAGCAAAACTGTACTTTGGGACAGTTGGAAAGTGCTTAGTTGGTCTCAGGAAAATGAATTATCTGTGTCTAATTGTCATTTGAAGGTTAAAGGGTTATGTTGTTTTCTGAAAGATTTAACACTGGGATTGGGTCATTTTGTAGACTTAGAATAGAATAGATTATTTCAGCAAGAAGGGACCTACAGTGATCATCTAGTCCAACTGCCTGACGAGTTCAGGGCTGACCAAATGTTGAAGCATGTTATTAAGGGTATTGTTCAAATGCCTCTTAAACACAGGCTTGGGCCACTGATCAACTCTGTAGGAAGTCTGTTCCATTGTTCAGTCACCCTCCTGGTGAAAAAATGTTTCCTAATGCATAGTCTGAACCTTCTCAGCAACAGCTTTGAACTGTTCCCATGCATCCTATCACTGGATACTAGAGAGATGAGATCAGCACCTCCCTTTCCACTTTCTCTCCATAGCAAGCTGTGGAGAGCAATAAGGTTGCCCCTCAGTGTCCTTTCGTCTAAACCAAACAAGCCCAAAGTCCTCAAACGCTTCTGTGGGGACATTCCTTCTAGCTTTTTCACCATCCCTGGTGTAATGCTCTCCTTTGAATGCATTCAACAACCTTCACTTCCTCCTTAAATCATAGGACCCAGAACAGCACACAGGTGAGGCTGCACCAACACTGAATAGAGCAGGATAATAGTCTTTTTTGGCAATCTGATTGTACTGTGTTTGATTCACCCCAGGATATTGTCTGTTCTCTTGTCTGCCCGGGCACACTGCTAACTCACATTCAGCCTTCTGTCAACAGGCACTTCTACATCTCTTTTGGCAGGGTTGCTCTCTGGACAATCCTGTCCCAGTTTATACTGGTGCCTGGCATTATTCCATCTTAGGAGCAGAAAATGGAGTTATAATTTGTTAAATTTTATCCCGTTAATCAGAACCCAGTGCTCCAATCTATCTAGATCCTTCTGCAAGGCCTTTTATCCCTTGAGAGTCAACAACACCTCCCAGTTTGATTATCATCAACAGACTTGTTAATGGCACACTCAACCCCTTCATCCAGCTTGTTGACAAATATTGAGCTGAGCCCTGAGGAATGCCTCTGGTGAGTGTCACCAGGCAGATGTAGCCCCATTCACTGCAACACTGAGCCCCGATGCTCAGCCACTTCTTCACTGAGTGCAATATAAACCCATTCATCCCACAGCAGGATAATTTGTCCAGAAAGATGCTGCTGGGGACAGTATAAAAAGCCTTACTGAAATAAAACAAAAATTGCATTCCGTGCACGGGTGAGCTTTTCATAGAAGGCTGTCAAACTAATCAAACAGGACTTTCTCTTTGTAAGACCCTGTTGACTGTTCTTGATGATTGCATTATCCTTTCAATACCATGAGTCTGCTGTAAACAGGGTGAGGGAGAGAACTTGATATTTTTAGATATATGGAGGATAGAAGCAGCTGTGTTTTGTATGAGGTCAGGACACGCAGAATTTTTATGTAGCTCATTTTCATTCATGTTAAGGAAATCCTCTTTTAAGTGTACAAATATTCCAGATTGCTAAATACCACACACAGATTACATGTCTACCATACAATTTTGTAAAATCTTCATTTAATTACTGGAACATAACAGTGGTATTTCAAGGCAATGACATTTGGTTGGTCCCCTGGGAAAATGCAGCCACAAATCATCTCAACACAAGAGTAGGTCAAATGGTAATAATCAAGTCATATTCATAACTCATTGGAAATAGACTATTCTGAAATTGCTACCTGATACAGAACTAATGCCTCATTAATCAGAAATACATCAACCTAGGAACACTAGTTATGTCAGCCAGAATTATGAATGAGATGACAGGGAATGCCATGTACAGTGTAATGTTTAAGTAGATACAGCCTTCTGCAGCCTTGTACATGCATAGAGGAGTTGTTTTCATCATAGAAACATGGTATTATCCTAAAAGTATGCAAAAAATGTGTTGTGTGATACAGCATGTTGTGCAGCTTTGCACACTCAGATAATATAAATAGCCTAACAGAGAAACTCTAGGGTGGCTTAAAATATAGTGGATGACTTCATTTTAAACAAATGAATCCCAAAGTCCTCTTTGTGGTAGAATTCACATTGAGGAAAAGAGAGAGTTTAGCTAAACCAGAAAAGACATCAAGACTATATTATTTTATAGATATATATATACACATGCACACATGTGTGTGTATGTATGTATACATGCACTCTAGTACATATACTTGCCTAAGCTGCCATGCATGTAGTCCAGACCTTGTTTTCCTGTGCTTTGGGCAGCATGTAATATAATTGAGCTCCTGTACACAAGCCAACCACCTTCGGTGTTCATATACCCTGAGTCTAATTTAAAATCCTTAACCATTCAGCAAAATCTCCAGGCTCAGTAAAATTACACAGCTACTAGTTCAAAGAGAGCTGAAGCCTGGATATCTTATAATATAGATAATACTTAATTTTATGTGTGATGGACAAGGCAGATGGACTGCAGGAATGCTAGTCTTGAAATTAATCAGCTGGAGTTTCAGATCCAGCTCTGATGTCCCTTAAATATGAGACTAACACATACTTCAAGTAAGGAAATTGGTTTTTTTTTTCAAGACCATAGACAAAATAAATCAATTTCCCAACTCCTATAAAAGCCTTGATTTCCTTTTGGGCATTTTGGTGACTAAAATAAAAGTAAAGTTGCCGTCATTGATTCTGAAGTTATATTACCTGTGCAACATCCCTGATTTTTCTCTAAATATCTAAATTTCATTGTGTCTAGAGTTACTTTCCATTTCACATCACTGAACAAATTCCCACTTCCTGAATTTCTTTTCTCTCTGGATCATCAGCTGAAACCTGAGCACTTACATTTGATTCAGACATCTGAACCCTGTACCAAAGCTTAACAGCTTAAGTCACTTTCACACCACTGCACAGCTGTGGAGAACTGCTACTGTTGTCCTTTGGGAACCTTTAGTGTCACCGTGTTTTCCCTTGGAACACCATATATAGATATAGCATGATGCTTTCCCTTTGCTGCATCAGGGCTGCTGTGAACCCTTTTTTCCCAGTCATCTCACTTTTTTAGGCAGCTCTGGGCTGAACAGTATTATTTCCTTATATCCATGGACTCTGTCGTAGGGATTTTTTGTGGAGTTAGGGGTTTTGCATCTTGCACATCTCAAATTCTTCTGACTTTTCCCTGTGATGTTTGGCTTATGAAGAAATTTCACAAGATGCCAAAGGATTTGAAAGGTACTTAGGTTCATGCAGAGACTAAATGTTTTGGTAGTGTTTTCCTACAAACATCTCATCCTACAAACATCTCATCTGCATTGCATGAAGACCCTCTCACAGCTGAGCACAGGTGACACGTAAGGTATCTCTTCTAATCTGTGGCTAACACAAGGACTAGTTTGTAGCTGAAATTCAGCTATTTGTATTGTATTTGCTTTGGAAAAACCTTTCAGGTTACATCTAAACTGTGTGACACCAAAAGCATTTTTGAGGTTCTGTGTCCAGGCGCATGCTCTAGTGGCAATGACTTGAAATCAAGGTGATATCCAAGTGTCTGTAATTGTCACCTTCCTCTTGCCCCCAGTGGTCTTCTCTTGGAAAAACAGCTTGTCTGAGGCCTTGAAATGTAAAATATCATGCTCCTACTGCATATTCTCAGCATAACTTGAAGTGCTCTGTGATAACCTTCTGAATAAAAGAAAATTCCTAGTAGATTGAAGACTCACTGTGGAGGAAAATACTGCCTGATGTGTAACAAAATAGTAGAAAAAATGTAAAGCTTACGAATACTCTAACCTAAATGTTATAGCCTTTGGTTTTAAAAGCACAGGAAGCTCATTCCAGCTAATCAAATGGAGATGTAGTAATCTCTTCAATTTTCCTCATATATTCTTTCATGGATAGAAATTGCTATTGCCATGTAGTATTAAAACCATATAAATACCAGCTTCATTCTTTGCTACCATGTAGTCAATTAACCAATTTATTTTTAATGTCAATAGCAAGATTGTGTAGTTATGCCACGTTGATACTTCAGTCTTCCTACCAGTGCAAAGGTTTCAGAAATATTTGTAACAAAAATTAAGGCTTCTCTAAGGCTTCTGAAATTCCCACAGTATCACATTTCATATATGTTCCTGTTTAACTATGCGCAGCCCTAAGGCTGAGGGCTTTTTTTCTGAGACTTGTAGTCTTTGGCTGAGTAGTAGTTTAAAACTAACCCTCTAGTCTTATTCTAAATTATAAACATAGAATAGGAAAATTCCAGAGACATTGAATAGAAAATGATAGTAAAAGGTAAATAAAATGGAGAATTGGGTGCAAAAGAGAAATAATATGTCTATATCATTCCATTTGCTTATTGGATTAGGATACAGTGTGCTGCACAAACTATTCTTTCTTCCTTTTCTTCATTCTGGATGCTGCTGGCTGGTAGTTTTGCATTTTTTTGCATGGCTTTTGCTAACCTTGGCTGAGACTCTTACAGCTAAGTAGATAGCATCAGTGGGAGCCTTTCTGATTTCTCTGTTTCTCCCTTGTAAAAGGGTGTGTGCATGTGGAGAGAGCTATTTCACTTTTCCCTTGTCCAAGAGGGGTCCTTGTGTTGTTCCTGAATTGCAAATAACTGTAAACATATGTAAATGTATTTTATACATATACTTTCTATCTTATGATTCTAGCTTGCTTGTAAATATAGCTTCATTTTGCTTCAAACTGTCTGAGCAAGTCTGGAGATTTTATTTTGTGGGTAATTTCAACCCACCACAGGCTGCAAGCTAGTTTACTTGGAATATGATAATATTTTGGGTAGGAGGAGTTAGAAGCAATCATGCTACGTTTCTTTGATGCTGCTATTTAGGCTGTAGTCTTTAAAACCATTGTCCTACTTGATAATTATTGATGACACAACACCAAATGATTATTGGGTGCCAGTTTGAAAATATGAGGCTTTGATTGTTTTAGCAATGGTTAGTATAATTATAAACCTGCATCATCCTGCTATGTGGCAACTGTAAAAATTCAGAAGATCTGCTGGTTTTCCTCTTTTCTTTCTATGCAAATATAATGTGTGCTTCATATCCATTCTCTTTATCAGCAGTGTTTCCAAGGAAAAAATGTGTGACAAATATGTATTTTGCTGGGGGTAGACTTAAAAAAAAAAGAAGAAAAACCCATCAGGAAACAACTTGAATTTGCTAGCTGAGCATCTGCTAGCTGAACAGATGAGATGGCGGTTACGATTCTCAGGCCTTTATATATATATTGTCATAATCTTCAGAGCATAGGATTCTTTTGTTTCTGCATTTACTATTTTGCATCCCATCATGCCATCCAGGTGTGGCAACTGCTCACAGAAAAGGATGTATTTAAATGAGTTCTTATATACTAAATTTTGAGATTCCATATTCATATTGCCTTATACTAATGCCTAATTCAGGTGTAGCAACTAGTAACATCTTTTTGAAGAAGAAAGAAGAGAAAAAGGGGAAGATTCATTAATAATTTCAAGTGAACAGTCAGTTCTAAGCCTGTGGGATCTTGCTAATGCATTGTGAGCAGGAAAAAACCACCAAACAAACAACAAAAACACTGAAATTGGATAAATAAATGATTTGTTATAAATTATTTGCAGGGAATGGTGCATCTTCTAGTTACCTGTCTGTCTTGCTGTCTTGCATTTATAATGATTTCTTCTGCTGTTGCTGCACAACCTCTTCATTTTGTGAGGATTTGTTCTGATTTCTCAATCAGATGAAGATAAATAATCTTGTCATATTATGTTCCAATTATAGAATGAAAAACTACATGAAAGGCATTGCCCACACAAATAAAGGTAAAGTTGGTCATTCAGATAATTGTACAACAGGACATGTCTGAGAGCTGGATTTCTATGAGAATGTTCCCTTCCTATGTTTTCAGTCAGGAGAACTAAGCAAGTAGGAGTCATTCAGCTCCACACCACTTTGTAAATAGGTACATCACTGCATGCTGGGGAGTCACCTAGAGGCATTTGCAAGCTTGAGTAGCCAAGTCACACTTCTAAATCCATACCTCCATGACTTAGAAGTGATGGACCTAAATAGTTTCCATGGTAACTGTTATTCTCCACTCCTTAAATTCATGTGTTTGTATGTCAGCATCCAGATAGCAGCACACGTATCAAGATTTCCCAAGGATCATCTTTAGAAGTTTGGACTATTGGTACTGCAGGATTGCTCATTGGTCACATTTGATATAGGATAATGAGGAAAAAACAGGTTGTAACAAGCTGATAAAGAAGCTTTTTGAATAATAGAGTGTTCCAGCCTGCCCTGAAGGTGGTATAATGTCCATCTTGATCTCAAAGAATTGTGAAAGGGAAGAAGATAGATGTGGTATTTCGTTACTACTCTTGAAGAGAGTAGACCATATAAAGACAACCCATCCTCTGTTATCTTTTTTTAACAGACTCAAATTCTCTTATGCTGAGAAATAATCATCATGTAGAGATTGCTTTATAGACTGTGGGGATCTGGGTTGAGGAAAAGCTCAACATGAGCTGGAAGTGTGCATGTGCAGCCCAGACAGCAACCATGTGCTGGGCTGCATCAGGAGAAGTGTGGCCAGCAGGGCAAGGGAAGGGATTCTCCCCCTTTATTCTGCTCTCATCAAACCCTACCTGGAGTGCTGTGTACAGTTCTGGAGCCCCCAACACAAGAAGGACATGGAACTGTTGGAGCGAGTCCAGAGGATGGCCATGAAGATGATCAGAGGGCTGGAGTAGCTCTGCTATGAGGACAGGCTACAAGAGTTGGGGCTCTTTAGCCTGGAGAAGAGAAGGCTTCAAGGAGACCTTGTAGTGGCCTTCCAGTATCTGAAGGGGGCCTCCAGGAAGGCTGAGGAGGGACTATTGACAAGGTCTTGTAATGACAGAATGAGGGGTAATGGGTTTAAACTGGATGAGGGGAGATTCAAACTAGATGTTAGGAAAGGGTCCTTTACAGTGAGGGTGGTGAGACACTGGAACAGGTTTCCCAGGGAGGCTGTGGATGCGCTGTCCCTGGGGGTGTTCAAGGCCAGGTTGGATGGGGCCTTGAGCGAACTGTTCTAGCGGGAGATGTCTCTGCCTATGGCAGGGGGGTTGAACTAGATAATATTTGAGGTCTCTTCCAACCTAAACCATTCTGTGATTCTATGAATAGCTTAGGTTGGAAGCAACATCAAAAAATCAGCCAGTCCAATCTTTTGTAGGAAAGGAGGCCTAGTTTGGGAGTCATCTCATCCTCTCCTTGCGTGATGGAAGTACTAAAGTAGTCACAATATACTTCACAAGAAAAGGACATTTGGTAGATTTTTGATTCCAGTGTGATGAGTAATGACATAAACACAAAAGCACTGGTACGGTGGATTTACACACACCCAAGAAAGACACAGAAAACAAAAAAGACACAGCGTTTTATCAGACTAACAGTTTAGGAGTAGCTTCAGGAAGAGTGCTGGTAATTGCATTTGACGGTCTGAATTGATGGCTGATGGCTTGTAAATGGCAATGCACTGGAGTGATTTCAGGGACCTTTTAACAATGCTTGGCAAATAATCAGGCTGCACAGTCAATCGTTTTGTAGATGCCTATATTCTTTTCTCCCGCCCAGTAAGTTCAGAGCATAGGGGGAAAAAAAAAATTGAATGAAAGTGCAGAATTGAATATTTTGTCAAGATAATCACAGTATTCAGAAGACAAAACAAACAAAAAGTCACATTTAAGGAATAAGCTTTATATGGACAAGGAATAATTGTAATTTCACTTGAGATTTGAATGCTACATATGGATTCTTCTAGGATACATTTTCTCTTTATAGTTACTCTATGGTAGGCCTTAAAAGTTGCCAAATCCTAGTTAGTAACCAGTATTGAGGAATACACAATCAAGCAGTGTTACATAGCAGAAGAGTGCTGAGCAATGGATTCCAGTTTCTGCTTCCTGTGCATGAATGTAAAGTTTTCAAGACTTTTTGTGTTGTACTGCTCTAGAGGCAAGTGATAAGAGCTCATGGATAGCTATAACCCCATTAAAATAGAATCCAAATCTCTATTCTGTCTTGTAAGATCTGGGAAAAGGGTTTTCATTTTTTTCCTTTCAGTTACTTTCTGGGCAAAACTTACTGGGGTAGCTGAAAATCCAAATCAGACTAGGTCAGTGACTCCTCCTTCTCCAGAAGATCCAAGGTCAAGAATATTTAGAATATTTTAAGTGCCTCAAGGTGACTTATAAAACCCAATAGAAGATCTTTTGCAGCAATAATGCTTAGCAGGAGATCAGCTTCATTGTATGCGCTGTAGCTATGTCCTGTGCTGTTATAGGCACACATGCTTTACTCTCACAGCCTTAGTTTTAACTTTCTAAATTCCCTGTTGCCAGGAGCAACATTAGAGAGACTTGCATGTACTACATTACATTAAGGGAATGGTTTGGGAAACAGTAAGGCACTCAGCACAAAGGAGCTATGGTATTACATACAGCATGTAATAACATTTTCATTTCTGATGTAAAGGGAAAGAATTTTCCAAGTAGCAGTGATTAGCAAGTTGGGGCATTGCCATTGAATGAGGCAGATTAATCTCTCACCTGGGAATTGTTGAGCCCTTTTTCTTTCTTTAAAAATCAGTAGGTAATAACTAAGCTTTGTGAGTCATTATTTTTTCCCAACTTGTTTAGAAGATGGACTGCTGGGACATTTGGATTTACTTTAACTTACACATTACAGGATTTAAATGCTTTTATGATCAACTGTTTTGCATAGTTTATAGCTTTGCTTGGATGATTCTGAGTGGAAGACCATCTTTGTCCAGAGGAAAGGTCCATGATAGAGTGCCATTTTCTCAAAAGCTAAATAGGGAGGGTCCTCCGTAGACTTAAGTTTTAAGGGAATTGACTATTAATAATTTTCAAGTGCAAGATAGAAGCAACAAATGTCCAAAAAGCCCTCAGGAAACTTCAGAATCACCTGTGCCAATGCTTTGCACCATCAGTTTGACTGGATAAATGTGATCATTTGTAGCCCGTTTTTAATAGTCGCTCTATGTCTCTGCAGCTCCAAGAAAATTTGAAGAGCAAGGGGTTTTTTGTTTGTTGGTTTGGTTTAGTTTGGCTTGGGTTTTTTTGTCGTATTTGTCTTTTCCTGGTATTTACACTTACATGTTGGTGATCACATGTGTTGACTTCTATCTTATGTTCACCTGCACTTCCAGCAGATAGAATCATAGAATCGTGGAATGGTTTAGGTTTAGTTTATCATTGATGTAGAGGGCAGCACCCCTTCCTCTTTTCCCCTGCCTGTCTCTCCTGAAGAGTCTCTAACCATCTATCTCCAAGCTCCAATCATAAGATCCCTCTCACCATGTCTGTGATGCCAATGACATCATAACCCTGTAGACCAGCACACATTTGCGATTCTTCCTGTTTGTTCTCCTTGCTCCTTGCATTAGTGTAGAGACATTTCAGTTGTGCCTTTATTGGAGCTGACTTGCTAACTGACTTTCCCTTACCCTGATCTTTAGGAACTCTTTTCTCAGTCTGTACGCCAATCCTAGGGTCAGATCCCACCTGTCCATGCTCAGGCACCTCTGTAGCTATCAACCTATCTCTACCCCTCATGTCATCACTACCACGTGATGTTTTCCTGTTGGCAGCTACCATGTGAAGGGGATCTGGCAAGACTTTGACTGCATTATTTTGTCCCCAGCATGCTTCCTGGCAGCAGGTTGAGAGCCCTTACTAGTCTCCCATTGCTCCCACACTTTGCCACATGAAAGCCTGATGACTTTATCCTACTCCCCCTTCACATGTGGTTTAAAGCCCTGTCAACTAGTCCTGCAATCTCTCTGTAAAGACCCTTTTCCCTCTTTGAGTGAGGTGTCTCCTGTTTGGTGTCAACAGTGCTGGTGCTGTATAGATCATGGCATTGTCAAAGAACCCAAATTTATGAAGGTGACACCATCCATGGAACCATGTATTAAAAGACTGTATGCAGCTGCTTAACCCAATGTCTGCCATCATTTGGAATAATAGAAGATGATTTGTGCCCCTGAGTCTTGTACCACTCATCCCAAGGCCCCAAAGTCTTTTTTGATTGTTCTGGGACTAACAGTCATTATTTCTTCTCCTCCTATATGGAAGATCAGTAATAGGTAGTAGTTCATAGTGCACCAGGCTAGGAATTTCCCTAGCAACATCCCTAACCCAGGCTGCAGATAGGCAGCACACCTCCCTGTGAGAGGGGTCTGCCCGACATATTGGTCCCTCTCTTCCTCTCAGATGTGAATCCCCTACAGCTATCACTCTCCTTTTTTAATTTGTTGCACTGGTCCTAATTCTTGGTGCTGGCTGACACTCCTCTGCTGGAGGGTGACTGATCTCCACTCCCCCTCATCTCCTCGGTCTCCTCCTTTACTCATTTTGTCTGGGTAGCAAGAGGAAATAGAATCCTCTACTACTTGTGCAGGCCTCACCTGGTGCCCCTCTCAGATGCAGTGGCTTAAGTTGTTAGCAATAAGTATTAATCAAAGGGCTGTAGATAGACTGGAAAGATGTTTTAACTTTCTCTGGTGGTAAGCCTGTTTTTTTAAAACACAATACTGGGTTTGTTTGACATTAATTTTACTTCTTACTCGCCTGAAGCAAAGGGTTTTATCTTCACAAGCAAGTTATTGTGGCCACTGCCTTTGGTCGGTGGTTTGGGTACTGTTTTCTGGCAAGATGTTTTATACAGACAGAACTGAATCATCTGTATAACAATGTGAGTGAAAACTGGATAATAATGAAAGACAGAGAAGGACTTTTCTTGAAATTCTTGTATATTTTTTTTGCTGACTAAACTTGTACAAATTACCATTCACTAAATTATTCCCTGTAGCTCAAAAGGCAGATTGTCACCTAGTTGAAGTTTTTCTTAGACTGTTTATTGCTGCCTCCTGGGAATCTAGCTGCTTCTTTACTTGGCCAGAATTTCTTTTACAAGCCATAATATAAAACAAACAGTAAATTCTGGTCTTTCAGTCTCTGCATTTCTTTATTTTCCCTCACAACAGTAAATCCATCATGTGAGCATGCATTTTAGCTCACTCCAAATGTCACAAAGATGGGAAGGGAGATGGATATTGTAATCTCTCTGGAATTCTGTGAGGTCTTTGACAGTTCCTTACAGCATCCATCTCTAAGTTGGAAAGATATAAATTCAATGGTTGGGCTGTTCAGTGGATAAGGAATTGACTGGATAGTTGCATCCAGTCAGAGGGTAGTGGTTAATGGTTTGATGTGTGGCAAGTGGTGTCTCTCAGGAGTCCATATTGGGATCACTGGTGTCCAATATCTTCACCAATGATATAAACAGCAAGATTGAGTGCACCCTGAGCAAGTTTGCAGATGACACCAAGTTGTGTGGTAACGTCGATATGTCAGAGAGGCAGGATGTCATTCAGATGAACCTGGGCAAAGTGGGCACAGAAGAACCTCAAGAGGTTCAAAAATGCCAAATATAAGGTCTTGCATCTAGGTTGAGACACTCCTCATTATCAGTACAGACTAGGGGAGGATGTGACAGAGAGCAGTCCTGCAGAGAAGGACTTGGAGATACTGGTGGTCAAAAAGGTAGACATACGACACAACAATGTGTACTTGCAGCCCTGAAGGCCAGTTGCATCTTGGGCTGCATCAACAGAAGTGTGGCCAGCAGATTTGATAGAGATGATTCTGCCACTCTGCTCTGCTCTGGTGAGATCTCACCTGGAGAGTACTTTGTCCAGCTCTGGGGTGCTTAGCACAAGAAGGACATGGACATGATGGAGAGGGTCCAGAGGAGGTCACAAAAATGATCAGAGGGCTTTGAAGGTAGGCTGAGTTGGGCCTGTTCAGCGTGGAGATAGGAAGGCTCTAAGGAGACCTTCTAGCAGCTTTTTAGCACCTGAAGGGGGCCTAGAAGAAGTCTGGGAAGGGACTGTGTACAAGAGTATGCTTATATGAATTAGGGTATGCATTAAGGTATGTACTGGGACATAAAACTAGTGGTTTTAAACTAGAAAAGAGTAGATTGGATATTAGGAAGAAGTTCTTTACTATGAGAGTGGTGGAACATTAGAGCAGGTTTCCCAGGGAAGTGGTGGAGGCCCCATATTAAACACATTAAAAATGAGACTTGAGGGAAATCTGAGAAACCTGATCCAGTTGGGGATGTCCTTGCTAATTGACACAATGAAGAAGGATGAAAAAGTGACATTCTACAACCTTCCAGCAGTAGGATAGCTGTGTCATAAAAAAGCTTCCTAGTGACACAGAGAAAATTGAAAAGCCCAGAGGACCTTGGCAGTATACTTGGATCATATTTTTTTAATGTTCCCAAATTAGAAGACTGTCTTTAATCCTGAGTATGCAAACAACAGATGCCAACTAAGCACTTAAGGTCTTTCTACTCCTCTCTTCCTGAAATGTTGCATTTTTCCCCATCACCTTGCTGCAAAGGGAGGAAACCTGCTCTCTGCTCAGAAGACAATAGATACATCAAAGTAGAACTGAGGGAAGAAATATTACTGAAGATCTGAATCATAGATCAACAAAATATGATACAGTACATGCTGAGAAACACTAACAAATAACAAGTTTTTGCTTGCATTTAATGCCCAAAGTTCTACTTCACAATCTTTCTGAAATCCCAGATCATGACACACAGTCACTTCTACCTTTGTCTCAGGCTTCATCTTGAAACAAGTAGATTTCTCTGCTGCTCTGTCTGGAAGACTCTCCATCCTCTCCCAGGCTTCTTCTAATCTTCTCTGAATGTCTAGACTAAGTTTTATTAATGGATAATTCAAAGCCATTAAACCTCACTCCAGTAATACTCTTTAAGCTAAATAGTTCTTTCTCTTTCTCTGGTATATATACCCAAATATATTTGTTTTACCATTTCTGTTATATTGTTGCTGACATATTTAGTAGTACCCACTTTTTAAAGTCCTCTCAAAATAGGACTCTCATTCTCCCTAAGTACTTATATAGCACAGTCTTTATTCCTACTTGAGACCTCCTTTGTGAACAAAATCAACTTGGCTTACAGATGAAATCCTAAATGAGCTCTTGTCCTCATCTTATTCAGTGGTACTACCGTCTCCCTCTGCCAGCCAAAACTCCCTAACTGTTTAATCTTAGAATCCTATTAAGTTGTTTCATGGATCCCTCTCTCTAGTAACTCCCATGTGTCCTATATCTGTATTCCTCTCTTTCTCCGTCCCTTTAAAGTGATGGCTTTCTATTTAATTTTAAAAGGATTTTTAAAAGGTCATTGTGTAGTTACCTGCTTCACTTTTAGCTTTCTCTCTCTTTTAATTTTTTTTTTTAATCCTGAATTATCTGTTGCCTTCTATAGTGTGTTCTCTTAGTAAATTTGAGAAAGGCAGTAGCACATTTATGTTCCCTTTTTGGGATAATGACAGCTGATACTGTGGGCATAAGATTGCAGTGTGCTTGGCACTCTCAACAAGAACTGATTTTGTTCCTGACTACCCCAGATTTAAGAGAAATTACTTCAAGATCATGTGTTGAACTCCTAATTTCAGTTTAATTTTAATCACTGGGAGCATAATCTCCCAGCATGGCTGGGAACTGTATTTCACAATGTTTTCATTCTCTTTTTTATCATTATTACACAATAACAAGGACCAAAAACTAATGAGGGATCTAATAGTTTCAAAAGAAATCTTTCCCATATCTAGGGTCAATTGATATTTATAGTAATTGATATTTATAGCAAGCATCAAGGACTTGTTTTTAGAAAAGCTAATTAAGCACAATTTTTTTAATTGTGTTTTCTCACATATTCTTAAGGGGACATCTGTAATCACACAAATGTGAAGTGGACCAGTGAGAAAAAAATAAGCAAAATTCGTGGATTTTTTTTATGTTAAGATGAAAAACTACTTCTAAGATGAAAAAGAGAAGAAAAACTGTGATTTCAGAATTCTGAAATTATTTATGCCTTCATAATTCTGAGAGAATGAAAGAGGAAGTCTCTACTAATTTTCTAACATTGGTTAGTTCCTAAACCAAACTGAAACAGTAATTGCAGAAATTAGAAGGAAAACTGAGAAGATTTGGATCTAATATTAACATACGTTTCTTGCCTCTGCTCCTCCAAGTCTGAGAACAAATTTGGTTGATGATTGGTTTGCATTATGCTTGAATCAGACTATCACCAACTGTTGAGACTGATGCTTCTGTGTGAGCAGATTTGCTGCTCTGCGATTTTTGATATTTGTTCTGTGAACTTCCCGAGTGTTGCCACTGTTTTTAAACCCCATGCTCTTTATTTTAGCATAGGTTGGGTTGATATTCTTATGTGAATTGATCTGATCAAGAACTGAGAAGTAATGGTGAAGTTAGAGAACAGTTTATTTGTGTTCTATGGATTTCTTTACTCAGAGGATTTTTGGCACAGAAGGGGTCAGATATGTCAAGCAACATGCAGAGAGGTAATTCCATTACAAAACTTCAGTTAATTTACATTAAAAAACAAAGGCAAGTGACCTCAGATTGTTAGCTGACTTCACATGTGGAAGCATATGCCTTTGAAGGCAGCCTCCTGTAATGCTGCCTTCCAGACACACAAGAAAAGGGACTGAGCTGTTCAGAAGGAGATGATGGGCCAGAGTTTCAGTACTATTGGCTCTATTTCTGCCATAATAAAGTGTCTGATTACAAATTCTCAAAGAAAAGATAAGAGTTCTGGGGTGTTTTTTTTCCAAGCTATCTTGCAAACTGTTTTGACTGTCCACTTTTCTGCCTGGAGAGTAGAGTTCCTATACATGCTTCACAATTTCTACATGGATTGTGGTATTTTTTATGATCACCAGACAACTTAATTTTCCATCTTCTGTCTACTCTAAATCATTTTTGTTTTCAACTTCTGATAGAGTACGCTGCTATGTCTTGACCTGACAATTTAAAAGTCTTCCTTCTCATTTGTCACTGTTGTCATGTCTTTTTACAAGCTCCCTTTTCACGACCTAAGGTTTTTGCCTCTTAAGTGTACCACTATAAAACTAGGCTTCCAGCTCTTGAATCATTATTTCAGCTCTTCTGTGAACCCTGACAAAATTTCTATGTTATTTCAGTGAAGAAAGATTAATTCATTTATTTACCACCACCACCTCTTTTTGATATAAAATGTCTCCATAAACCAGAGTGGAGAAAACTGCACAGTTATGAAATCTTCAGATCTGTTTTACAAAACTGAAATCTTAGTTGTTCTCTACCTTTCTCTGGCAGGTAATTTGACTCCACTAAATTCTACCCCTCCAGCTTCTTGTGTGCAAATGATTTTTCCTGTTGTTAACTTTAGCTCATATATTATACATCTCATTTATAATTTATCATAAAAAGGGACCTTCTATTATTTATAACCTGCATGAAAACATGCATGTGCACACGTGCATATATGGGATAATTTTTTTCCGCATAAAAATAAAGATTAATGTATAAATATTTAACTGAGGTTGTAGTCTAAGCAAGTATTACTCCTAAAAGATTTGAAAAAAAGCTTTTTCAACAACTCTAATGCATACCACAGAGTACAATCTGCTAAAAAAAGTGTGACACCTCTCCACAGAGTGTTATTTTAACTGTGAGGAAGCATTAGGGTAATTTTAAAATCTATCATATTTCTAAGCATATGTTCTACTATGTGTATTCCAATTTCTTCTTCAACATCCATTGCCTTTGAAGACCTCATATTGGTTTTAAACATGAGTCATATTTTTAAAAGAGAGAGCATTTTTTTAAATAAGTAATCACTGGTGACCATTTCAATTCTCTACACTATGTGGTATGGTGCAGTGTTAAGTTTGGACTAGAATATTTGAATACCTAAGGCAACCAAGATTGTCCTGAAAAATCATAGTGTCTGTCATTTAAGCAGCCAGTATCTGTTATTCAGAAGACAAGTTATCAGACAGACTTTAAAATATGCAGTCCTCAGTCAGCCAGCCTTCCCATACACAGTAAAACTGTGAGAATATTGCCTGAATAAAGAGAGACAGAAGCCTGGGGTTTACAGAAAATATCTATTACTCACCACTGAAAAAAATCCACCCAATTTTCTAACAGTGTAGCAAGTGCTTACTGGCTTACTATAGTGGATCAGCAGATTAGATTCAGAATGACCATTTAAATACACTGTTGCAGACCTTGGGCAGCCTAAAATAATGATCTTTCCTCCTTATATTAAAAGATCTATATCAACTTTACCAACCAGAAATTACTCTATGCCTGCCTTTTCTGGCACCCAAGTATGGTGAATGGTGGTTAAACAAAGGTTTATTGTGCTAGCAGTTCTTGAGGTTTGCTCATGCAGAAAAAGCAGCATTTGAGTTAAAAGATAATGCAGTGTTGAAGTCATACATTTTAACATATTTTTTCCCCTAGGAAAAGTAAGTACAGACTATGTTTGAAGTGGCTTTAACTGCATAGTTTGCCTCTGAACATTCAGATCTTTGTAGGTTCTATTTAAATGAGAAATTATACTAGGGAAAGGTAGCTAAAATGAATCTCAGAAATTAAGTGAGAAAACTGAACAGGTAGCTTTTATTTTTATTTTTTTAAGTTAGAAATTAATTAGTGAATAGTGGTTACCAGTGATGATGTTATTTTTTTCCCCATGATTCATAGAATCATAGAATCATAGAATCAGCCAGGTTGGAAGAGACCTCCAAGATCATCCAGTCCAACCTATCACCCAGCCCTAACCAATCAACTAGACCATGGCACTAAATTGTTGGTAGTGTTTTTTTAAATGGTTATATCTGTATAGTAGAATGTAAAAGTACTTTTCACAGAGAATAGACAGACCTGCAATAGCCCTAGTCACTAAACTGAAATCAGATTTCTCCTTTTATCATCTCATGGGTATATTCTTCAAACTATGCCATAGAAGAGACAGCCAGATAATAAGAAAAAAGTGTAGCAGAGTTTCAGCTTTAATATCTCATTTTGAAAGATTAGGTCAAAGCCAGTCAATGTAACAGGTTGGTCACACAATCACATCACATACAACCATTTACAATTAATTATTCTAGCCTTTCTTTGTGCTCTTGTCAATTTGAACAGGGAAGCTGTCAGCTCTTGAGTCTGTCTTGAGAACCAGCCTTAGATCGTTATTATTGAACTGCTCCTTACTAGACTCTGGGGCCAATGCTACTGTCAAAAGGAAAAAGAAATGAAACATGGTATATTGACTTTTGGATTTTTTTTTTTTCCTTTTTTCTCCTACTTTATGCATTCTTTGCTCTGCAATGTGCTGTGCTTTGTACAATGCTCCCTTTGCTCCAGAAAGAATGTAAAGTCAACAAGACTCAATTTACAGGAGATTGCATATATGTCTCACATTTTTAATGAAAATGCTTGAGGGAGGGAAAGGCTATTTCAGCTGTGGCCATGGTCTAGAATGCAAATCTTAGGGTCAGTGATGCAAACTCTTGGGGCTTTGTCTAAGAGGATTGAAGTGAAGAAAAATTGGCTTTCTCCTGGGAGATGAAGACTGTGGACTATGAAAGCAGTGATGTTGACCCAAATACCAGTTGCTGAAGAGATTGAACCAATGAAGAATTTGCTTTAGAATAAATGCCATACAGCTGTCAGATTTTGCTACATTAATTTTCTTTTTATAAGATTCATTTATGGCTGTTCACATCCCTAAGTCATTGGCTGCATTAAAAATATGCCCAGATTAAAGCTGAATATCAAGAAAAGAGAAGAAAAATAGTTTCAGTTCAGAGGTTTTTCTCATTCCTTTTTTTGCTGCCTAGTTTTGAAAAATCAGGGTAATTATTTTTAAATGTACTTATCTAAGTGACACTAGCATTTTTTGAAAACTGGTGTAAAATGCAAAGACTCCAAAACTTCACTGTGCTTTCTCAGGAAAGAGAAGTACATTGAAGCAAATTGTGTGAATATCCTTACTTTAGATGATTTTCTTTTTAAGAGTACTTTTAGACCTAATGCACTTAAAAAACTCTGTACAGAGTCACATCTCTTTTCAGACAACTGTCAGGCACAAGTAAGAGCAATAGACCACTGACACCTGGGTTTAAATCCCATTTAAGCTGTATTCTGATGATTTATTGAGACACACATAAATAGTTGACAGATTTCATAATGCTCCTTTACATACAGGTGAATTTTACCTCCACATACAAATTGTTTAAAGGTAAATTTCATGCATGCATTTGGCTACGGTTGTTCTACATCTGTAGCTGTGCAAGAGGTCATGGATATGCCTGATATTGTGTACCAGATGTCAGTTGTGCTGAACAATCAGTGCAAAGTTAGGCTTTAGATTTTTCACACATTGGATGGAATGATGTGACAGATTATCAAAAATTAATAATCTGTATTAATTTTTATATCCAGGTGAAGATCGTTAATAACTACAAATACGATTTATTAACATTAAAACTCACCAGAAAACTTATTCACAAGGTTCAAAATGCACCGATGGAAATGTATACATACAGGGAACAAGCAAAACTAGAGCAAGTGGCAAACACAAACATTATACTGGAAGAGAAAATTCTTGTGGTTAATTATACTGCTTATCCACTAGAGGACACAGGAAGGTTCTTTCTGCTTATGGCAGAAGGCAATTAGTGAATTACAAGAGGCTTTAAGTATTTACTCACAAAATAGTATCAGACAGTACCCAAAGCATGTGCAGGGGCTGCTGTCAGTAGTCTCAAAGGCATTAAAGGCTTTGGAATTTCCTAGGCTCTTTTCTCAGGAAGCTGGGAGTCTATAGCGTAGTCTCTGACCTGGTTCCTCTTGATTTTCAATTCAGCAGAAGCCTTGCTGAGAGGCAGGCAGGATGCAGTGTGATCTGCAGTCTCAGAACAATGTCACACTGGCAACGCAGGCCAACTGCGTGCAGACATTTAGAGCCTGTTCCTGGTAAACCCAAGGCAGTGGAGTTTCCAGGCAGTTTCAGGGTGCAATGAGGCAGCAGCAGCACTCTGTGCTACCTGCTCGTCCCTTTTTATCAATACTGCCCAAGACTAATGGGCTTTTGGACATAGCTCAGCAAATCAGAATGGCACTTTGCCAAGCTTGACCATAGTAGGTGAAGCCAGGGCTTTTGTTTTCCTTTCCTGCAGTTGCTTCCGCAGCACAGAAGGAGGGAGAGCAGGGGAACATGTCTGGACAAGCCAGAGTCCTTAGTGGCTCCAGGTTCTTTGTCCTCTTTCCAGTGGTTCCTTCTCTCCATAGCAGAAGTGGGGGAAAGCATAAAAAACATGCCTGGGAAAGCCAGGACATGGATAAGCCCATTTTGGGCCTATCAGGCCTACTGAGACAACTGAGCATGCTGTAGGTGTGTAGGCATTTCTCTCAGGTCAATCCAGCTTTATGCTGCTTGCATTTTCTGAGAGTTTAAGAAATATCAGTTGTATAGGTTGTCATGTACAAATGTAATTGACATGGTCAAGGCCATCTGTGCTAATGACATACTATGCTGGCAAGCAAGGTCACTCTATGACTCCTGTGACTCAACATGTGGCTCAATATTCTTTAATGACCTGTGGAGATAAAGAGAGAGAGAATGACTGCTCTGAAAATCCGCTTAGGACCCAGGCAGTGGTGGTCTCTTTCTCTCCTTTGACATTTCTGTCTTGATGGATTTTTTTTAATTATTATTATTTTAATCTAAGACTATTCACTATTCTTCAAAAGTATTTTTTAGAAGTGGAAGAAATCCTTTATCACAGAATCACAAATTAACCAGGTTGGAAAATGCCTTCAAGATCATTAAGTCCAATCTATCACCCAACACCTTCTAATTAACTAAACCATGGCACTGAGTGCCTCCTCTTAAATACCACCAGGGATGGTGATTCCACCACCACCCTGGGCAGCACATTCCAATGCCAATCACTCTTTCTGTGAATAACTTCTTTCTAACATCCAGCCTAAACCTACCCTGGCACAGCTTGAGACTCTTGTTCTGTCACTGGTTGCTTGAGAGAAGAGACCAGCTCCAACCTGGCTACAACCTCCTTTCTGGTAGCTGTAGAGAGCAATAAGGTGTGTCCTGAGCCTCCTCTTCTCCAGGCTGAACCACCCCAGCTCTCTCAGCCTCACCTCATAGAGCTTGTGTGACTTTCATCCTAAAGTCTAATATTTATATTATCACTTTGCAATAGTTCATTCTAAAATACCTCTGTCTTCTTAACAGTCATAATTTAAAAGGTGCAAGAAAACACATTATAGAAGTTCTTGTTGCTTAATAAATGGTGCCATGAAACTCTACATCAGAGCTGTAAGGGTTAACAAATTAGATACTTTTAACCATTTGTAGAATTAATTGTGTCTGCCACAGACATGGAAGATAAGGTTAGGCAAATCAATTAGCTTTAGTGTGCTTCAATTTCCCAAACAAATAAAAATAGGCAAATTACAAAAGTTGCCTGACAAATATATTTGGGCATATTTTCATAATGTCCCTGATATCTGGAGAGACTATCAAGCCATGATTCTCTGAGCCATTCAAAGAAGGCAATAAAAGACCCCACAGTATTTATATGTATTCTAAAGGAATGATGATGCTTGTGTTTGTAATGGTATTTTTCATTGTGCTGTCAGCCTAAGGAAATTAACAGTACAGTATCAAAGTAATCTTAATGAGAAGGCCTGGAACCAAATATTCTTCCTAGCGTTATCTCACACATATCTTTGAAATTAAGTTGGATTGAAATATCCCATAAAATTGAGTTGATGCTCAGCATAAATCACACTGTGAATTTAATCCATGTTGGAAAATTGTATTTACTGAGCCTTTTTCATTGTTAAAAAGTTAATTTGCTAAATAAGTCAGCAAAAAGTCTAATTTGACAAAGCAGAGGAAATAAATAGCATAATAACTGTACCTACTTACAACATTATAATGTAACTCACATTCAGAGTGTTTCTGATTATGGAAGTGTCAGTATTATAAAACTTCATAACACACAAAAAGTGAGGTCTGTGTGTATGCTACGCTGAATCCCTTTATGCTAATGCAATACACTCTGCAAACAAATACAACCGGAATTGCTTGCAGTTGTTTCAATTTAAAATCAGTATGTGCTGTTTTTTCTTCTTCCAGAAAAGTTAATTATACATGTGAATTATCTTGATTAATACCTATTTGTGTACTTTCTAATATTCATTTATGGGATAATTTCATTGGATCAGCATTCACAGAAGGTTTGATTTTTTCCATTATACAGTATGGAACAGCTTTCTCATCCTTCTGCTTACTATTGTCATCCTGATGCTCAGTGAGTTGTGTTTAACATGCTACTTCACCATTTTTTCTGATGCTGTGCTGTATAGGAAATCAGTGAAGGTTCTATGTGTTCCTGTATGGAGGAAAATGTGTGTTAAGTCTCAAAAGACAGAAATAGCTTGTTGGGAGACTGCTGTTGCTGTTGGTTGGTTGTAGATTTGTGTTGTTGTTGCTGTTATTTGGGTTAGTTTTTGTTGTAGTCATTTGATGGTTCGTTGGTTCAATTTGGATTGATTTGGGGATTTTTGTTAGTTTTGGATTTTTTTTCTGGTTTTGTTTTTTTGGTTGGTTGGTTTGGGATTTTTTTTGTTTGCTTTGTTTTTGGTTTTTTTTTTTTAATTGTAAGTATATTAGTGTTAGTTAGAGCTTAAAGAACTTAAAACCACAAAATGTATGAAGTATGGTTCTGTGCCTCACATGTGCCTTATGGAATCATAAACCACTGACAGAAGATGAGTACATCCAGAGTGGAAAACAATGTGTATGTGAGTCAAGTTTCTAGCATGTGGCTAATGTAAGGGAAACTTCAAAAAATAATTTTGATCTTTAAAGAGTTATTGGAAAGTTACTCCATAGACTTAACAGATGTCTTGTTCAAAAGACTTAACAGATGTCTTGTTCAAAAGGATAAAAATTTACATTATTGACAGCTTTTATCTTAATTTTAAAAACTATTCTCTGAACACTGGACTCTCTTCTTAAGGGGAGGCTATTTAATCTAGCTCAAATTCCTAGTGGAACTACTCCCTCCCACAGTAAATATTTTGAACGTACTTTTATCTAAACAACATGTATTTACTTTTTCAAGCTGAGGAAGATAAGTCCTTCCTCAGTTGTTGCCTTTAAACCAAATTAAATTGTTTGAATTTCCCTAATTTTACACTCTCAAAATAAGTCATTAGGTGAAAATCCTATACTAGAAGATACTATGCAAGGCTTTCTCTGTTAATGCATAACCCTTAAATAAATATGTCTTGGGAATCTTTGAATAGATTTTTTTTCCATAAAGGGAAGTGGCTATGGTTCTAAATTTCTCATAAATCTGTTCCTCTGGTTGAGATGCATCATTACCTTTACAGTTACTTGCAGAATAGATGTGGTTAAACACATGGAGCCACAGAGCTGCAGCTGTTTAATTAATGTAACATAATATTGATTACTTGCAGTTAGTCAAACTAATTCTGCTGCTTGTGCACTTGCAATTCTGTCTATGTGAAGCTGTGATTTATTCTGATTGTTTTGTCTATAACAGTACATATTCTGCATATACAATGTCTTTGAAGCTATAAACAATTAAGGTGTACATTTGATGATACTGACATAAATCAACTGCTGTTCAGGCAAGAGGAGCTGGAGTTTCTCCCTTTACTCAACATGATTGTTTAAATTTACATGCAGATACAAGGAGAGATGGATCATGTTCCTCGATGCCATAAAGAGTAACATATAAGTCTGTCTGTGCTGGCCCACCAGTCAGCTCCAGTCTATTTACTTACTTGGAATGCGCCAGCAAAAACCTGAGAAGAAATTTTAATCCTCCAGACAGCTCCATATATCAGGGGCAAAGCTGAATCCTCTTTAATCAGAGCTCCTAAAACTAGCTAGTGATTTAAAAATTGTCTGCTTTCTTCCTAGCTGAAATAAGGAATGCAGCTTCTATAGCAATGTGTGCAAGGGCTCAAATAATCTAAAACTGCAGTATTGAAGATTATGGCAGTTTTATTTAATATCCTAGAGGACTGACAGTTAACAACAGCAAGTGAAAAACTGGAGTTGCTTACGCCTAATATATTCATAAAAGATTAAGAGAGGGAACAATCAAATATAAACTTTATGTGTTCAGTCACATTTATGCTAGCCAGTCATCAAGCAGTAACAATTAACATCACCTATCTGTGTGCACAAAAATACAGCCTTTGCATCTATTGATGTTCTTAAAACAAAAGGACAATATTTATTCCTCCTTTATAAAACTAGAAGGATGCATAGATAATGTAAACGGAATTGGTATGGACCACTGGCATGAAACATATTTGTGCAGCCTCAGAAACATGGCAGGGGCAATAAAATGTGTTCTGATTTGTGCAATTTAGCTAACAATCTGGTTTTCAGAATAATCATTATTATGGCATCCTAACAGTCAGAAAATTGTAACACTGCACACACAATGGCACTAATGCTCATATGTCTTACAGAAACAAATGAACTCATGTGACAGTTCAATTTAAAGCAGATAAACCCATGAATACAGATACCACCAGACTTCAGGACCTGTTTGATTTTTTAGTATTGTGTTCAGGCCTCATCCTGTCTGAACATGAACTCCACACAGCACAAAAACTCTTGTTCCTATGGCAATCCTGTAATCGACTCAGCAGATAGTCTGTCTCAACCCAATCTATAAATCCAAAATTGGAGCTCCCCACCCCTCTCCTTTCTGTCTTTCTTTTTTTGCCTTTTTTCTTTTCATTTGCTTTCTTTTTTTTACTGTCTTCCCACTCTCTCCACACACACATACCTTTTTCCCCCCTTTTTCTTCCTTTCTCCCTTTCTCTCCCATTTTAATAGTATTTACTTTATTGTATTATATGCAAAAAAGTAGTCAGATTTATTGTTTTAGAGTAGTAATACTGCCTACAGAACATTAAGGAAGATCTGGAACCTGTAGCTATGGCATGATCTCGAGTTACAAGAGACAGCTAACTATTTTGGAATGGGGAAGTAGACACCACAGTATCTATGTTTGACTAAAAACCTTTTCTTCAGAGTGATACAGAAATACATAGTTGCTCCCCAATATTACTGGGAGGTATAGGTGCCAAAGTAGTAATAATTCTATGTTAATGATGTTAAACTTTAAGCTTTTCTATTTTAGGTCAAATGGAAAATATTTCACAACCTTGCTCCTTTTCTTTCATGGCTTTTTGTAGAGATGTTGATGATGGTTGAATTGGGCTTCCCACACTGAGCAGTTCTGACCTCCACTGGTCAAGGGACAGGGTGACTAGTATAAGATTTACTTTTATAGCCTGATTCAGAATAAGCTGCTACCAGAACAGATGTTTCTTGAGGAGGGACCCAACTGCAGTGGAGTAGGTGAGGAGGGTAGAGAGCAATGATGACAGAAGAAATCTGACTTAGTTTTGATCTTCCAGTTCTACAAAAAAATTGCAAAGTTATGAATCCATCTGTACTGCAACTGACGCCCTGTCCTGCCATAAGACTAGAAATGCTTAGACACATCTTTAACTTTTTGCACAGAGATTGCATCAGCTATTTTTTAATGATGTCAAAATAGGTTCCATGCCTACATAAAATAGCAAATACCTCATGTGAGGCTGCTGGCTTTTTAAATAAATTCTCTTGTGCGTACCAAGAGGATGATGCCAGACTCTTCTCAGTGATGCCCAATGATAGGACAAGGGTCAATGGGTGGAAGTGGAGGCATAGGGAGCTTCATGTAAACTTAAGGAGGGATTTTTTCACTGTGAGGGTGACAGTACACTGGAAAAGGCTGCCCAGGGGGTTGTGGAGTCTCCTCTCTGGAGATATTCAAAACCTGCCTGGACACATTCCTGTGTGATTTGGTCTAGGTGATCCTACTGTAGCAGGGGAGTTGGACTGGATGATCTTTTGAGGTCCCTTCCAGCTCTGCCATTCTGTGATTCTGAGAAAAGGGAAATCTCTGGCTACTGTGGAGGTGAAAGAAAATCAGACTTGCAAGTTCAGTCTTATGATAGAGATACATCTCTGTGAGCTTTGAAGAGCATGGAGCAATAAATCAAATATGACAGTAGCCTCCTCTACCTCAAGCAACCACTTCTTATGGTCTTTGTGCATATTGCTGTCTTTGTGCATATTCCTTTTCTTGTGTCAGAACATATAAATGGGAAGATCAAAGATCTTAATTCCTCATGAGGAACATCATACTATCATGGCACTTTAGAAGCTTTGCCACTTATTTTTTCTATCAGAAACAGAATCACACTCACAGGGGCCTCTCCAGCTATCAAAACCTAAACCTATGAGACACAAAGACCTGGCCATGTAATGCAAATCAGTTATTTATTTCTTCAGCACTTATACCTGAAGGGAGGCAATATTAACCCAATGGAGAGGGCTTATTTCATTGTAACTGATTAAGAAGTGTCATTGTCCTTGGGCTGTAGAGCCAATACTATGACTTCCATCCTGCTTCTGTTCTCCTGAAAGTCACCTGCAGGTTGTGTCCCAGACAGAGAAGGAGGCAGTGGGCAACACGCTCCAAAGGTGCATCTATAGACCCTAGAATTGAGATTATATAAGGAGCTAAAAAAAATCCATTTTTTATCCTCTCAAAGGTCTTCTGCCAGGGCCTGTGAGCTTGGCTACGTCTCTAGAGGGAAGGTTGTGCTGCTCAGTGGAACATAGTCATGTTTTGGCCATCTGCATCACCTACAATGAGCAACACACCAGATGTCTTATGTAGGCTGAGTACATTATGTGAGTGATACTTGGTAAAGTGGAATCCTTGACTCCCACTTTTCCTACCTGCTCCCTTTTCTCACCTAATCTTTGGTTTATGTATCAAAAGCATTGGCAGGGCTGTGACTTCAGGGCACAATTTAAGCATGGTTGCTTCTGGCAGATTTTCCCTGCCCAGAGCAGCAAACTGTTTTACTTTGAGAATGATGTTGTAACAGTGCTATAAAATTGAATTATCGGTTACTCTGCTTTGGCTCTGTGGGAAGGTTTCTCCCCTTGCCTGCACTAGTCACACTAAAAACTTGCTTAGCAGTAGCAGTTCTATCCAGCAGAGGTGACAAGTACAGCTGATAAAAGTTTATTTGTTCTATATTATCATTTGGCACACCATTAGAACAGCCATCTGTTCTCTTAATTTCTATCAACCCAATTTAGACTGCAATAACATAATGCCGTTAGATGCTTCCAACAAAGTGAAAATCAAATATGATTTTTTAAACCATCTTGAGGATAACATTATCCCTATTTAAAGACTACCAGGATGCTGAGGGAAAAGGGTATGATAAAAGAATAATTAATGTTACACTTTTAACATATTCTCATATTCATACAAGAATATTATGCACTAATTTGACAGGAAAGCGTTCACATTTTCTTATGAATTATACATGAGAACAATTTCACATAGGAAATCTAAACAGAATTACTTCAACTTATTACTCAGACCTGTAAAATTTTATTTTAATCTCTGGTATTATATAGTCTAATGGAAAGCATTAAAAAACTCACATAAGAGCAATTTCATAATTGTTAATGTGACCTCCTCACACCTGGAGATATGAACACATGATTTGCTAAAGCAGCTCAACTTTAATGAAGTCGCTGGGTTATTTAGGGCACTAGTCAGCAGGCAGCAAAATGAGAGGTATGCTTCCAAAATGTGGGATTTGGGGCCACTAGTTCAGGTTAGTTGAGCCTGGGTGCAACCCTTTTTCCTTGCCGTCTTCCCTGTTTGTTCTCTTTTGGGACCTTCTACATGGATATATGTATCCTTAAATAAAGTGAATTGTTAATGTCTCAGGTGAAGACATCAATTTAAGGTTTGAATTAATTAATAGAATTCAGTTAAGGAAAGACATGTTGATAAAAATTGTGCACACTGTTCAAAGGTTAGTGTAATGGCAAATGATATGCTTTAATGAGTTGCAGAAGGAGGTTGGATTGTGATAAAGAAGTCTGATGTGAACACGTAGCTTTTATACAGCCAGCTCTAGTACCCAGACAGACAATAGGTTACATTTTTAGAATGGGGGAAATCAGCTCTCTAAGTCTCTTGACTTTGACAGGAAGATCATAATGATCAATAGCTGTAGCAAGTTAATATTGGTAGGAGGACTCTCGTAGTTGCTGTACATGTAAGACGGAAGAAAATTTGTATTGAGGACAATAGTGGTCAGGGGTGACCTCACTGCTGTCTACAATTACCTGAAGGGAGGCTGTAGCCAGGTGGGATTTGGCTCTTCTCCCAGACAACCAGCAACAGAACAAGGGAACACAGTCTCAAGTTGCACCGAGGGAGGTATAGGCAGGATGTTAGGAGGAAGTTCCTCACAGAGAGAGTGATTTGCCATTGGAATGGGCTGCCCAGGGAGGTGGTGGAGTCACCGTCCCTGGAGGTGCTCAAGAAAAGACTGGATGAGGCACTTAGTGCCATGGTCTAGTTGATTGGCTGGGGCTGGGTGATAGGTTGTAATGGATGATCTCTTGGAGGTCTCTTCCAAGCTGGTTGATTCTATGATTCACTATTACCAAAACCATTACTGAACTTATGTACGTGATCTGAACTTCAAACATTTCTTAAGGTACTGGGCAAAAAAATATAGGAATATTTGAAGTTACAAATAATTAGCAGTTAATTATTTAGGAAGTTCAATCTGTATAACTAATAAAGGAGAAAGGTGATTTAAGAGGCAATTTCCTCATGTTCTTTAAGCACTTAAGTGGGCAGAAAATTTCTGACTGCAGAGGAAATCTTTAATGAAGGCACAGTAAGATCCAATACCTGCAGTCAAAGCCAGATAGACAACAAACAACAGAGTGACTTTCAAACGTGAGGATAATTAATCATTGCAATAATTTACACAGGGGAATCATATGCTTTCTGCTTACAAAAAATTGTGACTAATGCTTTTTTTAAAAAGCTATAGTTTAACTTCCAGATATGGACTTAGCACAAGGCTTAATAGATGAAGCATGATAGGTGAGAATAAATGACTCTAATGGTCTTTTTAATCCTTGAATATTTCATTTTATTATTTTTTTTTCAGCTGCACTATGAGGCAGAGTTTTGTATTAATAACAGATGAGATGTTGGAGAGTTATGGATCCTTTTCTCCATTTTTCCACAGACTTGTGTACATCAATCCCTATATCTCTGTGTGTTTCTCTGTAAAATATGTAAATTTTAAATGGTAGTACATTACTATACTTGCCCACCTCAGCAAGACAAAAGGTAGTAAGGGTTCCAGACATCCTCTGAACAATTTGAGTAAAATGCATACTGCAGATAGTGGGCCAGGTTTTCAAATGCACAAAAAAATTGAAAGCCAAACAGATGTGAGCTTTCAATGTCTCTGAAAATCAGATGCTGAAATTATTATAATCAAGTTTTCAAGGCATTAATACAAACACTGCTGAGGAGGAGTAATAAATGGGAATTATGAGCTATATTTTGACAGTGTTCTTTTTAATTGTTGTGAGGGAGGCTTCTCTGCCTTCCACCCTTGAATCCTGCTACCAGCCAAAAAAACCCCAAAACCAAACAAAAGGCTTCAGTTTATCTGAAAAGATGTTCCATTAAAAAGAATTAGACTTTGTTATAGCGAAGCAAGAGCGATTCAATTAAACGTGCCGCAAGAAGAAAGCAATCCTCTGGATCAACACGGCAGCAAAAGCTTGTCGATCCCCATCCTGGTGCATTTCTAAACACCTTTTGAAGTACAGAAAGCAGAACACTCAACACTTTGGCTTTGTCACAGCTGACAGCCTGTCGGTTTTAATGAAAATGCTCTCCGTTTAGAAGATGACAGAAATTACATGCGTTTCCCCTTTTATTTTCCTGTCATCTTTTCTGTCTCATGTTTTTACAGTAGAAGGAGGGGTTGGTTATTAAAGCATTACATAAGTATGCAAAATATATTAAGAAGAAGAGAGGAAAAGGAAAAGCTTTAGCCCTGCAATTATACACAATGTGTGTTGGTTTGAAACATATGCTGTGACATAACAACGAACATGTGGCAATAACTATTTACTTTTAGTTATCTTTAAACAGGGTGAGGCAAAAAAATCTCTAGATAATACTTTAAGTGAAGGTTTTATTATTCGATGGTCTGAGTAATTTCCAACAGGAAAATGATCTAAGGCATTTTAGATCGCTCAAGTATGCTCATAATTTCTCTAGAAAATACAGCAAGGTAACAGTGCACAGATTCTTGGCTCTGTGTAGCTTTTACAAATGTTTTTGAGTGTCAGGCTTTTGATATCTGTACCCACTCTCACTGACCCAGGTGTGTAAGTGCGTCCAAGGAAACTCGCTTTCAGGACTGAGGAGGGAAGGTTTCAGACACAGATATTGTCAGTACTATAGACCCTGTAAATAGCCCACAAATCTATACGTATTCTTCAATCTGGCAGTAGCTGCTCCACGTATTTCTCCAGTTCTTGTTACAGAGTTCGTATTAGCAGCAGTAAAATGTACAAGGTAGAAATAATGGGGAAGAGAACTGCTTTCAGCAGTTTTAAGAGAAGTTCTGAATTTGAGCTTCTCCCTTAATTTCTATGAAGACAGATGCTTCATGCTTATCCTAAGAAAAGAGATAAGTTTAATTATTAATGATGGCCTATCTCAAAATTGTGCAAAGGTGAAATGAGATCCCAGAAAAAGAAAGCTACATTAAGCCATTGTACAAGAAGAACATTTCTGCCTCTCAGCTGTTTAGGTTCTGCTTGCTTGACACAAACACACAGTGTGTGGAGGTATACTCAAGTGACCAAAATGGTCACAATCATCCCATTAACAGTTTTTTATATGTTTCTGACCTGTGACATGACAGCAGCTGAGTACAATCTCCACCAACATCTCTTCCTGCATAGAATCATAGAATGTCAGAGGCTGGAAGGGACCTCAAAAGATCATCCAGTCCAATGGCCCTGCCAGAGTAGGATCACTATACTGGATCACACAGAAACGCACCCAGGTGCGTTTTGAGTATCTCCAGAGAGGGAGACTCCACAACTCCCTTGGGCAGCCTGTTCCAGCTTGGTAATAGAGTTATATCCCAGCTTGAAAAGACTCATTTAAGTCTTGATCAGGCTGCAGAGGACATATCTGTATGGTATATGCAGCATTGGTTCACCAGTTTGGCAGCCGTGCCAGTCAAGCAGCATTGCTGTGGGCAAGCACATGTCTGAACTGGCTGTGCTCCCTGAAATACAGAGCTGGGTAATGCTCACACAGCTGGAAACAGAAGCAAGAAGAGATTGCCCTTGCTGCATACCCATCATTAACCTCAAGTAAAGTTCTTAAATGTGATTCCCATCTCCTGAAACTGTCATTTTAAGCTGCATACAGACCAAGGGAGACAATGGTGATTTAATTACCTGTAGTCCATGTAACATATTTCTTGCAAAGGGAGATTTGCTTTATGAATATTTCAGTAGTGAAAGATGTGCATGTGACACAGAAATAAAAAATTCTGTGTTTTTCACACCCACATACTAAGTATGCTTCTAATGTAGAATCAGGAGTAAAAGTAAACCTTGAGTACCTATGTGATGAGGAGATAGGGTGGAACACAACAAGTGTTGTCTGAGTCGTTGTGGACTGCAAAAGGAAAAGGAAGAACAACTCAGAATAGGATACTACATTTTTATCTATGAGTTACAGTGTGAGAATCAACCAAAACAAAACCCCAGTCTCAAAGTATTCTCTGACCAACAGGAAGTACTTGTTTTGTGTGAACCATTCTGAGCTTGCCTCCCTGTGCAGTGCTAGGATTTCCCTGGCTGTGGCATTGGAGTTGGGCCATGTGACTGGCAGCAAGTAAAGGACAATCCTGTGATTGTTGAGGGGGTTCTCTGGGTGACTGCCTACACACTTGCAGACTATGCTTTCTAGTTGCTAGTAGGTAGCTGTTATTTACCTGGTATTGTAGAAAACCTCATTAGCAGCTTTTACCAAGCCAAGCTATTTTGCAAATAGCCAAGAAATAGTTGATTGGTAATGAGAAGCTAGATAAAAGACGTTTTAGCAGTTTAACTCACTAGCTCTCTGTACCATCTCCTCCAAACTTTACAGCTACAGTATTAAAGATGCAAGACAGCATTGCTTTTTTCATATAACCTCTTTCAATGCCTTATTTCAGACACCTGGTTGTGAAAGTGAAATATTACTTCTCAGTTGCTTTTCATGCTACTTTCAACAGTGTATTTGTTTATATGTAATCTGCATTGAAACACAAGTCTTCTGTATGCAATCATTTGAATTTTCAGAGGCATATGAATTCAATATGCCCTCTCTACAAGAGGGAACATCTTTAGCTTATAAACTCCCCTAGGATGGAAGATAGCTGATGACTGAAGAGAGTGTCCTTGCCATCCAGTCCTCCTTTTCTCCTTCACATCTTCTCTTGTGAAGCTCTTCCCCTTTGGTGCCTCTATTCTGGAGATTTCTTTTGTTCATGTACTTCTTAGTAATGGCTCATGTTATCTGAACAAGCAAAGTACTTTGGAAGGGTATGTGCTCTGTGGTTTTCCAGTGTTGTCACTTAACTGCTTGCACACTTTTACACTGACTTTCAGAAGAAAAGGATCAGCGGAGACAAACATAAATAAGACATAAATAAGAAATGAAAATATTTCATACTGTGCATTACTGAACAATGTTTTTCATCTTGGTGTATTCTTTCCCCTAATTTGGGAGCCAGAACTATTTTATAATGCATAGGTAGAGATATGAATATTTGTAATAACTACTGACTACTACAAAAAAAAAGAATAGCAGACATGAAAAGAAAAGA
The DNA here is from genome assembly GCF_015220805.1 of Pogoniulus pusillus. Taxonomy (NCBI): domain Eukaryota; kingdom Metazoa; phylum Chordata; class Aves; order Piciformes; family Lybiidae; genus Pogoniulus; species Pogoniulus pusillus. The sequence goes on along the minus strand of NC_087275.1, from coordinate 19,709,666 downwards.
TATGAACATTTTCTCCAGCATAAAATTTCTAGAAAAGCAAACATACCTTAGACTGTAGTATTTTTTTTAAGGGAAAGAGTAGCCCAGTGAGGCTCAAGTTTGCAAGGCAAACCACATTACTTGTATTTATGGTAGTATGGGAAAAGCTTTAGAGCAAGCATATAACATGTGGATGTTAGATATTTTTTTTGTGTCCTTGCTTTTAGAACATGCATCCACAACAGAGCAGAGACATTAGTGCAGGCGTCAAGTGATCAAATCTGCACATATGTACATATGTATCACAATATTTTCCACATATTCTACTACTACTATTACTAATAATAATGTATTTGAAGATTTCAACTATATTATTTTCAATTTGAAGGAACATTGAAAAAAATGTTGATAAACAGGTTCAGTTTTAATGGACAGTCACTTTTTTGGACTTAATTTCCTTCCTGAAATAAACCTTTCTGTGTAAAATAAAGTAAGAGGGAAAAAAGGATCATAAGTAACACTACCCATACTGTTTATTTAAGCCCTTCTTTTAGACATGGAGTCTGTCTACCTGCTTACATTGTGCTTCTCTAATCACAGACTGAAATATTATTTTAAAAGCAATTCTGCAACAGGTCAGATAATGGAGTAACTCAGCTTCTGCCAGTTGTTTGGCCATGGAAGCACTGAGCTGCACAGATCTCCCCCTGTCCCTGCTCAGACCTGCAGTGCAGTAACCCACAAGAACCATGGACAAGAAAGGGTGGGACTGCTCTTGTCCCTCATGCTGTCTAGTTTGAAGGCTGGTTTCACTCTGAAGCAGGATGTGGAGTGGGGTCATGCAGTGTATAGTTCTTACAGCCAGAGTCTAGCAGCAAATGTGTCCCGTATTCTGGGGGTTAAAAATTCCTTTTGTGAATTTCTTTTACTTCACTCATATATTTAATCTTACTTTTTGATTTTTTTCTTAGTTTTCTGATGTACCTGGACAAGAAGTGTCATTTTGGCTAATATTGTTGAATTATGTATGCCATGCCAGACCATATTTCTAACATGTACAGCTCTGCTGGTAATTTTCAAACCTATCACTCTATAATAATGAATTAAAATGGATTCAATTCTGCTTTGGTTCTTTATCCTGTATTTTATTTCAGACATCTGCTGGATATTGTTTGTTGATTGTGACCATGACACATTTCTTTCCTTCATTGCTCATATTTTTCTTACAGATCTCTACCTTCTCTATAAGTGCACATGAATTAATATCTTCCTATGCATTTTCAACAAGCACTTAGTAAACTTATAGTTGGAAATTCCCATACTCTGGGGAAAAAAAAAAACAACCACAAAACCAAAACTACAACAAAACCTTCAGGACCCTCCAGCCTCTGTTGTCCATTCCATGGTGTGAGCAAGAAGAATGAGCTGCAGATATTTTAAACACTGTAAATTCTCATGTCTTTCAGGATCTAGATTTCTCATCACATCCACGGGAGCCTTGTATATTTTAGATGTACAAAATGAAGATGGATTGTACAACTATCGATGTATCACAAGGCACAGATACACTGGAGAAACACGACAAAGCAACAGTGCAAGACTTTTTGTGTCAGGTACTTCTTTATATACCATGGTAAATTAAGTATTGAATGTCTCTCTCTCTCTTGTGCTAAACTGGCAAGGCAGATTCCTGTGTCTGTATGCACAAACAACCAAGTCATCTATCAAATGCATGATAGAATTGTGAGCTGCTGCAAAATAAAATGTCCCATTATAAAATACATTTTTCCATTTTCCACCTCATATTAGATATTTCTGGAGACCTTGTAGGGTATACAGTGCCTAGTAGAGTGATTTTTAATAGGTTTACTGTACCTCATAGACAAACTGTAGATGTGGTTTATTCCATTAAAAGTAGACTTGCACAGTGAAAATATGTAGTCACCTTATCTTCCTATTGTAACCAAAGGAAAGGAACACTTCTCAGGTAATGTGTCTGACCTACTTCAGCTGCTCACTTTAGAGTGAGATAAGTTGCCCTATGGTGCCTATTTGTTAACCATAGCAGTTGTTCAGGACATTTAGGTCAGCTGTAGGTATTTCCACTGATGGAGTCTCAGGTTAGCTGAGATGCCTTCGTTTTAATTCATCACACTCCTTGGGGAAAACTGTGTTGCTCTGCTTCCAGGAGAGATCTCCAGCCAGAAAGGGTATGTAGCCTGTCCCAGAATACTCAGTGTCCTGAAGGCAGACAGGAGTGTTAACTGGTGGCTGTTCATGGGTGGAGCTAAAAGTCCCAGGGCAGATGGCTTTGAGCAACAGGTGGGAAAATGAGAAAATAGATGAGGCATTTTAACATGTTCCTTGGCGTTGTAAATCATCTCCTGACTGTTGCCTGTGTGATGGATTACACATATGCCAAATACTTAAGACCGTCAGTACTACTCCAATCCTATCTTCTCCTTGCTTTGACCTACTGAGAGGAGATGTCTGTGGTGGGTGAGATGAGAAAGAGCATCAGACCTCACGCCTGGGTCTGGAATTTGATCTCAAGCATCTCTGTACAGTATTAGCTTTCTTGTATCTCGCCTTCCTCTCCCTCATTTGCTGGGTGCCTCTTACTGCACCTTCTGTCCGCCCCCCCACTGAAATCCACATTCAGTGTTACAGAGTTGCCCAAAAAATCCTCACCATAAAAATTGGCATGATGACCTTCACAGTCTAACATTCAGTGGGATCATTCTCCTTGTGACCCCATTCTCTTGTCTTTTAGTCTTTTTGTCAAAAAAAACCCAAACCAACCAAACAACCCCCCCTAGCAATTACATCTTAGCTCTCTACCCTCTGTTTGAGAGCAGAGATGGGCACAAGATTTTGCATTAGCAACTTACCTCCTGCCCTCCTCCAAAATGATCATTGCTGAAGGATTCTGGGGCACTCTGTACACAAAAGTCAGTACTTAAAATATACTAATGATAAAAATAGTGTGATTCAGGTTAGAATCACTTACCTGCCAGATCCAGGAGTTTCTTCCTTTGACACCTGTTCCCTGCAGTTAAAACTTTTGCCTCTGCTTTTCCCAGTCAGAGGAAGTAGTTTTCCTGCACAATAATCTGCCTGCTTTGGTCTTATAACGATAGGCAGGGTCCTATCCTTATAGGTAGCTCCACAATATGGTCTGCTTCCGTATGAAATCATGCTAAGGCTGAGCCAGTGGTAACATAAATAAAATCAGGCTTGTATCTTGGTTACCACAGGAGAATGTCTGGTTATTTTGTTGGAGAGGAAAAAATTAAAGCTCTGTCTTATTTGTAATTCAGGACAAGCGTCCTAAAAGGTATGCGCTGCTCTGTTCTATTCTCCTCTACAGACCAATGTAGAATAGGAATTTAACCTGTGTACAACAGTTGACTTTTTAAATTCAATTACTGTCTTTTGTAGTGGTCTCTGATTTCCAGTCCTCTTGGTCTGCTGAACAAGTGTAGCTGTCCTGGGTAGAGCTTGTCTCTTGATGTTTCTTTGTTCTTTAATAGGTTTGATATTTTAAAATAGTTTAAAATCCTTTAAGAACTGAGATCATAGGTTCCATGAACATATGGAAAGGTCAGTTTGCATGAAACCTACCTTATACATCCATGAAGATTATTTTCTTATTTGGGGATGAAATAGTGTGTGGTGGATGCAAATCATAGTCTCTGGGCCACATTTTTATCACGAGTTAAACTTCATTATTTCTTGGAAGAGTGAGAAAGTTGAAGTGCATATAAGTGAGTGCACCTGTGAAGAGTTAGTATGCCTATTGCCAAAGCAAAGCTCCAAATTTCATCTGGAGGAAGAACATCTACTTGAAATCATATGGCCTTTCTAAATCATACTGAAACTAAGGCCATTACCATTCTACAGAATATTCCTCTAATGCCCATTACTGTGTGCTTTAAAAAAAAAAACCAAACAAAAATTTGGCCAGCCAAGCATCCCAGCTCTCAAAGTCTTCACAGATTTTAGCCCATCCCTCCAAAAAATCTCTATTGTTTCGAAAGCACATTGAGATTTTTGCTCTGCCTTTCAAAGAAGATTGGAAGTAGAATATTTTAGAACAGTATTTTGCCTCAAATTTACCACTGTTTTATCTGCTAGAAGAATGGTCAAAGTATAGTACAATAATAATTCAGAAGAGTCCATACCACATATTGAAACTAGGTCATGTCACTTTGCTATTTGCCTGATTGCAGGTGATTGCAAATGAGCCCTGGGATTTCATTTGTGTTTTTTTAAACTTCTCTTTTCCTCCTTTTTTTCCTTCTTTTTTTCTCCCCCTTTCTCTTTTTTTCCTTCCTTTTAACTGTGTATGCAGCATTAAGAGAGCAGTGGCTGCTTTGCTTTTGCCATTAGCTTGATGTTTGAGTTAGATTCACACTCTGCCGGGGCCCAGCAACAAAGTGTATGCAATTCTCTCTTGAAATCTAGGAAGCTCTCCAGAGCATGGTATTTACTGGCCATGTTTACTTACCATTTCTTTTATTTTTACTCATCCTGTTTCAAAGTCCATGCGGTACTTTGTACTTTTGTACTTAAAGATTTGCAAATGGGGTCACATATATCCTTCACAAAGGTTTTTGAAGTTTTGAGTATGGAGAAGATAGGAAACTACTGTGAGCTTTGAGTAGGAGTACACAGGAAAATGCCTTTAAAAATCAATACTACTTTTTTATTATTTAATTATTAGTTTTTACTGCAGAAATTTATTTCATCTAGCTGTAACCTTCCTAAGAGCCAGAGCTGTAATTTCTTGCATGCTTATGTTTTTATTGAGTCAGTTCCTCAGGCTGCACAAAAAAATCTCTGCACTGAAAACATAGAAACCTGATGACCCAGAAGGAAAGAAAAGAGCTAGCTAATTAATCAGTCAAATTGACATTGGCCTTCCCAATAGCAGATTGTGTTTTCACTAAGCCAGGCATAAACAACATGGCAAGCTTAAAAATATAACCCATCTTGTTGCCAAATATGGACCTTGAGGCTACTGATGCATGCAAAATCTTTTGTTTAACTACTGGCTGACACATTTCTAATGAGACAAGAATTTGCTGTAAACTGAACATGGTTTTGCTTTCAGTGGCTCAACACTCCTGGTACCGAGAGAGTAGCAAAACTTCTGTGGTCACTTTGCATTGAATTTGGCATTTAGGATTTTGTCAAGATGTTCACATAATATTTACTTAGTCCGTTTGTTTACTATCACAATTTTAGTTTCTGGATTGTTGGTATAACTAGCATTTCCTAGCTATTTGCCCTCAAGTGTACCCTCCCAGGTGTGGCTCCAGTTCACAAAGATAAATTTAAGCTAATATCAAACTACCTACCTCAGATACTGATTATGCTATCACCTGAGTAGCTTGAATTCAGCATGAACTGCTCCTTTAATCCCTTAACAGGAAGCTGATGCAGCTGCCTTGCGAGCAGTACCTGAGATAGCTAAGTCAAAGACCATTTGTAAATGTCAAGAAGGTTGCAATCACACCTACACCCAGGCATATACTCCCCCTGCCAATTGGTGTCAGATAGCAAAAGGAGTTGATCAGCATGTGAAGTTTGTGAGACAGAAGTCTTGGCAAAGTGAGTGCATGTGAAGAGAAAATACATAGGTGAATATCTGTTGATTTATTGTTTAGTATTTATGTTGCAATAGCTCCAGGATGGGCATCCATCATACCTAATGCTGTACAAAGCTGTAAATCATGTCCGGCCCTTCTTCAAAAAATTTTTAAATGTAAAAATCCACAGAGAACTGTTTATGGTGGAGTAGGTGTAGTTCTGGTGAAGGCATTTTGCCAGACTTCTGTGAGATACATAAATACGTGCCAGGTGCTGCACAAGTGTGTTAGTCTGAGAAGCACTTTTCTCATAGATTGAGCACAGAAAGTTGGAGTATTAAGCTGTAAATTGGTCTTGTCATGTTAAGTTCTTTTTCCAGAGAAGAAGAAAAGGCTTGTCTGTCAGTTATACTACAGATAGAAATTCCTGTGTCTTCACCCATTTATCTCCTGTCAAGGGAATAAATCGCTTCTTTAATTCAAAGCCTTCAGACCACCAAGAATCATGGAGAGTGTGTTGGCTTCATTCTAGTCGAGCAGCACATGGATAACAGTAATAATCATTAAGGCAACAGATTTCTGGCTCTCTATTCCTCTGACAGGGAACATGAAGGTTGACCAGAGAAATGGTTGCCACCTGGAAAAAATCCAGTGAGAGGATTTCCAAGTAGTCATTAAATGCTTCAGTAGTACATGCTGTTGGATCCCAGCCACCACTACTGAGATATTACAGACTGATGGCTGGGTCACAGTAGCAAACTGTACTACATAAAACACCAGATTAGTGAGCAAAAAAGTACAGGAGAGAAATTATTGACATAGTCATTACTGAATGAGAGAATTTTAATGTTCCCATTGAAAACTGCTGTTTGTTCTTTTAGATCCAGCAAATTCAGCTCCATCTATTCTAGATGGGTTTGACCACCTTAAAGCCATGGCAGGACAGCAAGTGGAGCTGCCTTGCAAAGCATCAGGGCATCCCACACCAAAGTATCGCTGGCTGAAGGACAACATTCCCTGGGAGCCTGACAGCAGGTTTCGGCAGACAGTTGAAGGTCTACTGATTGAGAACACACGTCCCTCAGATTCAGGCAGCTACGTCTGCGAGGTGTGGAACAACTATGGGACTGCCGAGATGATAGGAAGGCTGTATGTAAAACGTAAGTCCTGAACTGAGTGGAGATCTCAGCTCACCTCTTGCCTGCCTGTTTGCATCAAGGAACATGTTACCTTGCTTTGCTGTAACTACACTATTGTGACTTTATTTTAGCAATGCTTAAACTTCTCAAAGATGTGGGTCATGAGAAAGTAGGCACTGAGGAGATGAGTTAGTCTGACAACTGAGTGATCGGAAGTGCAAACAGATGCAATTTCTAACGTAGCTCTATAATTTATCACAGGGAGGATGTGTAATTTCGAAGCTCCAATTGGATGCTTAAAAGGAAATTGCAAATGTTCTCATGGATAAAGCTGCCAAACTCTCATTGTCATGACTCATGCTGTTCAGTAATATTGAATACTCATACCTCCCCTCAGCTGAGTATTCATGTGTGAATGTTCTCAATGTTTCACAAATTCTACAAAGGCAGTTATTACTCAGAAGCACTGCAGTGGAAAGGTGTTATTCTTCTATTGTTTAAAAAAAAATACTTCCTGGAATAAGCATGATGTTTCCACTTATCTAGCATGACTAGCAAATTCAAAAAGGAGAAGTTTGTGAACAGTTCAGGCAACAAAAATGCCTTCACAAATAATTACACACACTGTATTTTGGGCAAAATTACCAAGACCAAAGACCAGTAATTCATGAACTATACTGGAGGAGCTTTGCTTCTAAACATACTCATAAAGATTAGTACAGGCTACCGTGTAGGATACAAAGTCAAAATTTCCAAAGATATTATGTAATCATATTGCTAGTTGTACTGACATAATTTACAATGCCTGAAGATACATTTTACTCAGTGGTCAATCAACCAGTAGATATCTTCTGAACCAGGTTGCCAGGAAACAACAACTGGGAAAAGGAATTGTATCCTCCTCTGCAATGGATAATGTGATTCACCTGGTTGTGTTGTCATGGCTCTGAGATTTGTAACAGAATCACAGAATGGTAGGGTTTGGAAGGGGTCTCAAAATCACCTACTTCAACCACCCTGGTAATCTCTAGATCAAATTGCACAGGAGTGTGTCCAGGTGGGATTTGAGTCTACAAAGAAGGACACTCCATAGCCTGGGTAGCCTATTCCAGTGCTTTGTCACCCTCAAAATAAAGAGTAAATTTATTTTATTTAGTGAGTCATTAACAGTTTTGAGCCTTTGTGGTCTTTTGCATGGGAAACAGAGATAAATAGTGACTCCTAACACACATAGGAGACCTGATTAACTGTTCTCTGGACTGTGGTAGACAACAGATCTGTTACATTCGTGTCTGCCATCCAGGATGACGGAGGCTGCTGACCTTTTCTTTTTTCCCCAGGCCTCCACTCCCAAAGGATCACTAAAGATTTGTTCTAAATTGCATGTTGTTAAATATTCAGTAAACAAGTTAGTGGAGGAAATTTTCATGTACAACCATGTGTGCACATGTGTGCATGTATGCAAGCTTCCAACTTAGACCATTCTATGATTCTATGATATCTATGGGTGTACCTGTGTTAACAAACTAGCATGAGTCTTCCATCCTTAAAAGCTAATCTGATGGTCATTGATGTTCACTGCACTTGTTCAAATCAGGGAGAGGTTTTGGAACATATAAACTGGGTTCCTTTTACAATAAACTAGACCAGAAAATGAGCTTTAGGAATGCACCTAATGCATCAGTTCAAATGTCCATAATGAACTAATGTTAAGTAATGTCCTACCCTCCCAGAACATGCATAATGCCATCCTTAGGCCCTCAGCATGAACACCGTTACTCAGTAGGTCTGCTCCTACTGTTCATTTAGGCATGGGACTATATCATGTATTAATCAGTTCTGTGTTTAGTGGCCAAGACGCTTGTTTAGAGCGAACACAGTCATCTGTTGTATATTTGGTTAGTTGCTTTCAGAAGGGTGTGACTGCAACTTTTATTGCTGTCCTTACTTGAGAGTTAATTTGCTACTTGCATGTAAATATACATGTATATACACATATACTTCATGTTTTCTATTTCATGTTTTCCCTTTCCCTTATCTTAATTTAAATCTTCAGAACCACTAAAAGCCACGATCAGCCCACGGAAAGTTAAAAGCAGTGTTGGTAGTCAAGTGTCCTTGTCCTGCAGTGTGACTGGAACTGAGGACCAGGAGCTCTCCTGGTATCGTAACGGTGAAATCATCAACCCTGGTAACAACGTCCGGATCACTGGCATCAATCGGGAGAACCTTATTATGGATGGCATGGCCAAGAGCGATGGTGGAGCTTACCAGTGTTTTGTGCGCAAGGACAAGATGTCTGCTCAAGACTACGTTCAGGTGGTGCTAGAAGGTCAGTCGCTATGTCTTTAGCAATCCTGCTCTCTGTAATAATATACATGTCAGCTTTGGTTCCATTGTTGACTAGTAACAGGTAGTGGACCTAAACAAGAAATGAGGGTGCTAATGAACTGTCAGTGGGGTATAGTGTGGTTTATTGTGCCCGTTCTGAGAAACAAATTGATAGAATGAAAAAATGTATTTCAAAATAATGTTTCTTGTCCAGACAACTGTTTTGGTTTATTTTTTTTTGTTTGTTTGTTTTTCTTGGTGGTGGTGCTGCTGCTGATTTTTTTTTCACATTAGCTTTTCAGCAGGACATGAGAGAAGAGGTCTCTATTCAATTCCAAAACTTTCAAACAAGGCTTTTGTGGTTGAGCATATTGGCTGAACACTCAGAAATCATCTCAACTAACTGACACAATGTTCTACATGATAATCAAGTGAGGGAAGATATCAGTTTGTACAGAACCAATTCACTAATGAGGCTATAGTTCAGTCATGGCACGGATGTTATTTTTAGAGTCCTTGTAGAAAAAAGAAGAGATTACCTGCCTGGACCGAGTTACCTCGGCAACCATCTCCTCTGACTAAGAAAGCCTAAAGAGCATATTGATAATCTATCATGATGTTGAGAGAGTGCAAGTTATCAGAGAGCAACAGCAGGAAAGATTTCAAAGACACTCAGGTCTCACTGGGAAAATAACGACTGCTTTCATCTCCAAAAGAGCCTGTCACTTGATTTACAAAAAAAACCCCAAAACCAGAAAAAACCCAAACCACAAAACCAAAACAGGTGGAGGAGTGGCAGAGGAACACAGTGTGCGCACTCACAGGTTTATTGGTCCCCTGTCAGCCTTCTTTTGTGATAAAAAGCTTTTTATTTTTCTCATTGCTGTTGTTCTATTTTCTGAGGTGTGACAGTATCTAATACACAGCAAAGGAAAAGAAGAGAGTCAGAGATGAAAATAAATAAGTTGGAATTCTGTCACACAACCAGTGGGACAAAATTGAAAGGGAAATGGGGGCAGAGGAGAAAATCATGAAGTCAAATAAAATTGAAAGCTCCTTCAGGGCTGCTGAGGTCTTTCAGCAGTCTGAGGGCAGCAATGCCTTATGTTCTTCACTATGTGGCAAACAATGGAATTTTTCAGCCCTCTTTTTAATTCTCTTTTGTTGAGAGTCTTGCACACATTGTGACAGTTCCTTTGGTTTTCTGTGTGGTGTTGCACTGAAATTGTGATGTAAGAATTGTTATTTCCAGGGGAGACATCATGGCTCAAACTGTATTCAGAAAAGCTTAGTTTAACATTTTGCTACATGGGATGTTGTGGGTCAGCATGAAACTTCATTGGTACAACAGTGTGAAATTAATCTATGCAAATTGTGCCTGGCTCTTGTCAGCAAGATTCCCCCTTAGCTTTCCAAGGAGAAGAAAAATGCCAAATGCATTGAGGTTTTGCTGTATGCCTTTTGTAATGACCTGTATATGACTTTTCTGCAAAACCTAGTAGTACCTATGGCCATGCAGTTCCTCAGTCAGTTTATTCAACTGCTTTTCCTTCATCTGAGGTAGTACCAGGTTTATCAGAAGATGAAAGTGAAATCTTCAACAAGCAAATTATCATTTAAGTGCTCTACTGCCAAAATTTGCTTCCCTGTCTCTGTAGTTAGTTGTATCCTGGAACATAATCGTGATAGACTCTGTGATACAGGGAACAAGCTTTACAGCATATAGCTACTATCATTGTGCTTTTATTTCCCATGGCAGATGGAACTCCCAAAATAATTTCTGCCTTCAGTGAGAAAGTGGTGAGTCCAGGAGAGCCAGTCTCCCTTATGTGCAATGTAAAGGGGACTCCTCTGCCCACAATCACTTGGACATTGGATGAAGATCCCATTGTGAAGGACGGGAGTCATCGTATCAGCCAGATTATCACCTCTGAAGGCAATGTGGTCAGTTACCTGAATATCTCTAACACTCAGGTCCGAGATGGGGGAGTTTATCGCTGTACTGCCAACAACTCTGCTGGAGTCGTCCTCTACCAGGCTCGAATAAACGTAAGAGGTGCTTGTCAAATCAGCTCCTCAAAAAAACACACATAACTCATTGCAGTGAAGAAGAAGATTTTTGCATGTGATGAAATAAGTCTTGGAATGCCAAAACCAACTTACTGGTTTTCCTCTCCTTTTCCCTGTTCTCTTTTCCCTACCCTACCTCTTCAGCCCCATCTAGGAAGTGTATGGTATGATTAAATGTTGGAAGAACCCTTTAACTTGCATTCTATGATCTATTTTCCCTATATTCATCTCTATTAGTTCATAGTTTCTTTAGTCCTGCTGTGCATGGGGTCTTTTTTCCTTTCCTTTACTAGTTCAACATTCATTATAATTCTTCACGTATCCTGTACTTGAGCTTCCATTTCTAGCTCTACATGGCATAATACCCATCCTCATAGTGTTATACTTTATATATGTCAAAATTTTTTAAGGTCTACTTTTGTCACTGTTCTCATGTCACAAGATTCTAGCCAGTTTTAGTATTTCATGTTAATTAAATCATCCTCAAATTTTTAGATTTTTAATGCAGTAAAAATTTTGTCAGGCAAGTGTTGGATAGTGCAAACATATACCTCCATACAAGTAGTATGTATGCTACAGGGTAAGGAAAAACTAGAGGATATAAAGACTAGGAAAAACGCTTAAGTAGCTCTTAAAAGGAAGAAAAAACTGTTATATGTTAAGAAGTGTTGTGTAAGCCACAGTTGTAAATGTCTTTAACATTTGTATATGAAAAAAAATTAATTTACATGCATGTTTCCTCCAGCAAACCTGCCTTTAATTTGTTTTCAAGAGTTTCTTTATACCTTTGCAGGGCCAGCGAGCATTCGACCGATGAAGAACATCACAGCAATAGCTGGCCGGGACACCTACATCCACTGCCGTGTGATTGGCTACCCCTATTACTCCATTAAGTGGTACAAGAACTCCAATCTTCTACCATTTAACCACCGCCAAGTGGCGTTTGAGAACAATGGGACGCTGAAGCTTTCGGATGTGCAGAAAGAAGTAGACGAGGGTGAATATACTTGCAATGTCCTTGTTCAACCCCAGCTGTCCACCAGCCAGAGTGTGCATGTGACAGTAAAAGGTGAGGTGAACTCGGAAAACTAGAGCCAAGCTAATGACTGTGCTTTTTATAGGAACGCAAAATTACACACCTAGGATTGCCCTGCTGGTTAGATAATGAGCACTTAAGAAGGTTAATCCAGATTTGTGTTTATTTTTAATGATGACATACACTCTAATCAGTCACCAAGTCTTTTTCTGTCTAGAATTTTACCCTCCTTTGTTCAGCTAGCAAGGTATTGTTTTCTATATAGAAACCTTGCAGAAGCAAGCTTTCCATGAGCAGTTTTCACTGCAACAACCAAGTCAGTAGATTAATGGCTTGTCACCTAAGTTTCACTGGTGACTTTCTCTGCTGGATGACAAAGTTTACATTTTCCTTAGCCCCTCACTTATCAGAATTTAAAAAATAAGATGGGAATATTAATGTGTGTGTTTCTGCCAATGGAGACAAGAACTAAAAGCTTTAACCTTGCTTTCTTCCTAAGTATGTCTTTCTGAGTGTTCTTGATGCTTGGAAAGGTAGCACTGTATATGAATGTGAATTGAAATTCTTATAGAATGCTTTTAATCTGTTCAAATACTCCCAAACATGAATGTTCAGATGGCCCTGAAAGACTTCAGCAATAGATGAGAATAGAAATTTTTTAGCATTGTATTCTGCCTATTCAGATAGTGGCAATGTTCAAGCCTATTCACAAAGATACAAAAGACAGAAAACCTGATTGCAGTAGCACCTGGTTTTGAGCAATGGTGCTCCTAAATACTGCACTTCATGTGAACCTGTAGGAAGACTTGAGGTATAATTTAACTGTTCCTGAAGTTCTTAGAAACTTTTCCTGGACTTGAGAGGGAGAGGAGAGGTTGATTCTTGTATCCATTCCCAGTTGAGATACAGAGAATAGTACAGTATAATGACTTTTTTACAGACATCTGATCTTTTGACTTCTTTCTATTTTGTTTCTTTAGCTATTTCTTGTTTTCAGTCTGGAGTGATGTAACTGCTAATCATTTCAAGAGGTTAAGGGATTAGCTTTAAGCTAATGTGAGCTCTGAAAGACGTGACATCTTGTACACCTGAGACACACTGGACACATACTGTGGCTTGAAAAGCCAAAGTGACCATTTCTTCTCATGTATATGGTACCTTGCTTGACATAACAGTGTCACAGTTCTGTTAATACAGTTTAGAAACTGAATGCCAAACTAATAATTGTGTTGCTGCTGCACTAGTTCACCATAGTAAATCTGGTGGAGAATGACATCTCTTAATGATACCATTCTTTAAGTAACTACCAAAATTAATGTAGTCAGAAAAAAAATTATATATATATGTAACCCATCAATCTATCCTTACAGCTTAGACATTTAGATGAAAACATTACTAGTCATCAGCAATGCTAGCTGGTACCCCAGGTACAATATTAGTTTCCTTACATTTGGTTACAATTCCAAACTTGAGAGTTCTGCCTCAGAAAGCAGATTGCCAGCTCTAATTTTGGTTGAACTGTAGCTTTTGACAATGATTTGACTTGAAGATTTTCTACTGTTCTTCTGGATGTTTGCCTGTGAAGGCCATTGGCTGGTAAGAAATCTCAGTGACTGATGATAGTCTGAGTGACTTGCATGAATGTGGCACATTTGAAGAGTGCAGTTGGGCTGAGCTGCAATGCACCTGTGGTACAACCTCATCCTACATATACTCTGTAAGGCACACGCATCAGAGCAGTGCAAGCTGCAGTGTGAAGAGTGATCCATGATACATGAAAAGCAAACATGTCAGCATGACTTGTATCTTTTCATCCAGTGTTGTCAAAGTTGGTTGCAATGTGCTCTAGGTACTTTATCATGCTCCAGCCTTGACAGGTCACTGTTATTTAAAAGGAAAAAAAACCCAAAACTAGTTAATAGCTTCTCCTTACATATTAACCTCAAAATGTCAAAGGTGAGCTTTGTGTGTCAGACCTGAACAATTCTCAGGGCTCTGCTATTGTAGCTGAAGGTCAACGTTGCCATAGTAGTTTTTCCGATGGCTATGTATTGTTGTCTTCTATAACTACATGGTGACTTTATCTAACACATTAGTGGAGAGTCAAAAGTGGTCTGTTGCCTCAAAAATGCTAATGTCTGTCTTTGCATTTTATAAATTCCACTACTTTTCAGGCACTTTTATTTGATTTCAAGAAATACAAAATATGGCCTGTTCTGTATGCTACAGATTAAAAGTACTCCTAAATATGACATTTTAAGGGGCTTAATATCAGTGTCCAAATATCTTTATATACAGTTTAGCTTTTCATACCATCCATATACTTATTTCTTCTCCAGAGAAGCAAAGTTATTGCTCATCGTCAACGTCATGGGTCCTTTGGCCTGTTCTCATTTCTACTATAAGTTTCCTGGGTGACCTCAAAGCGGTTACCTGAAAGGTGATTCAGAAAATATGATACTTAATGAGCTTTTGCTTGGTATTTTGTTTCCTTTGTGCTTCTGAAGGCATAATTATCAATTTCCTTGTGAGCTTTTCTGAGATCATAATCTCAGTGGTATTAAAGTGCTTCAGAAACAATGTGTTCATCTTCAAAACCCACCTGGGTGATGAAGAGCACTTTGGGAAATGGCAGCTGAGGCACAGACTGAACTTAAAAGTATCCACCAATTTTTCATATTTTCAATTTCAGAAGCCTACAGCTCGATTTTTTCCAGTTCACCTTTGTTACATAGCATTTATAAGTTCAAAGGTCTGCTCCCATTGAAATGGAATTGCTTCTGAGCACCTAGCTTAGCAACCCCCTGAGAAAGAGATTTCTGCAGTTTAATTAGTATTATCTGAGACATCTCTGGCAAAAGTGAACACAGAACCTGGCTCTACAGAGCAGCATTTATCTTCACACACATGCAAATGAGCTTTCTTTTCTGCAGTCCTCTGCCACATTTACTGCTCACTTTCCTCACTCTCCAGTAGGTGAGGCATCGGTGTTCTGTCAGGAGTGAGAGTTTACTAAAAGCAGCATCCAAATAAAGGTATTCAACAGCAGAAGTATATAACCAATTGCAAAAAGGCTGCTTATTCTGTAGAATTTTTTGAGGTTTACAAACATCTAAATGAAAGCAAAATCTTGAGGCCATTTCTCAGAAATCACTGCAAAACCTCGGATAAGGTAATGGAAAGTTTCTTGACAATAACTTCAAAGTGAAAGTGATTGCCATAGAACCCAGGAGCAGAACTTAGAGAGTCTTGATGTGCAGCCTCTCAACAGTCAGTAAGCCAAAAGCTTGGAAGCTGGGCACTTACATACTATTTGACCTAAGGCCAGCTACTTTTCTTGCATTGCTGATCAGAAGGATCAATTAGACAAATCAGTTCTCCCAGTTTTTAGGAATAATTGATGCCCTTATCTGCATAGCCATCTACCTCAGAGGTCTGCAGACTCCAAATTACTGTCCCACAGAGATGTGACAGGCCACCCCCACCATCCTTTGCCTGTCCCTTGTTTCTGTCCAGATCTTGGAAGCTAGCAGTTCCATAAACTGACTGTTGGGAGCCAACTGGATAAGCTGGCAGGAAAATAGGCAGGTTTCTGCTTGGCAAATAGCTCTGTTGGAACCATGCCTGAATCTTAATGGAGCTTTGTGGATATCAAGCCATCTTGGCATTATATTTTGCTTTTTTAGATTTAGACAAATGAATTGAGAAATTCTGAGCTCTGACAAAAAGCCATGAAAATTACCTACCCCACAATGCATACTTTATGGTGGGGAGACAATGACTGTACTTACATACAAAATGTACTGTTGACCTCTTTCCTTTGCAATATGTTTTGCTTTGGCTTGTGTCAAATGAATCTTCCTCTTTAGCTTTTTTGTAAAGTAAACTTGAACCACCTTTCCTCCGTTCCTTCAAAGGAGTTGCTGACATCCTCAGAAGATCAGCCTTGCTAAGGATACTGCATAAGTCTTTGCCAAGAGCAGAATTAGTCTTAGTGGTGCTAGTTTCTTACTCTGTGTTTGGTCCAGCTGTAGTGGTTTACCAGTGGGGTTCATACACACCTGCCAATGTCAGGAAATGAAACGTCCTGTAGAAAATCATATTCCGTAGAAGACATGGGGGCTTCTGGTCATTCCTCCTAACTGTGTTTTGTCTTCCTTAGTCTTCTCTATCTCATCCTTCCCAGGTCCTGGCTCTGCTGCTCTGGGTTCCAAAACCAGTCCGTCCTCCACATCTTTCCCTTCTCACTCCTGCTTTCCTTGGTACCTTGTTCTTGTGACTCAAAACTAGTGTTGCTCTTGAGAGCTCCCAACCTTCCTTCAAGCCTCCAGTCACAGCCATATCTTTCTGCCAGTCTTCACATTCTGCATCTTCAATGAGTTTCAGTCAGTCTTCCTTTCACATGGATCTTTACTTGTTGCCAGGGCTGTATATTACTCCACTGCTTCCTTTTCCCAGTTTTATGCCTGACTCCACTTTGCCAAGCCCTATTGCCTCTGCAATTCCACCTGTTCACAGATTCTGACTTCTCCCCACTGCTGCTTAATCCAGTTCTATAATTCCATTTTGTTGTCCTGGACATCAGTTTGAGCTTCTGCTCTTTGACTTACTGCTGTTATCTGCATGCCTAGCAATGCAGGCCAGTTTCCCAGTCCAGTCTCTCACTCCCCACATCTCTTTTCTTTCTCTCTGCATTGCAGTAACTTTGTTCATGCTTCATGGGCCTGGCACAGACAACTGTACAAGCAGAGACAAATCTGCTTTGATTTCTGATGTCTCACCAGACTACACCCACTCCACATGGCTGGAACTGATTTGGTCATTGAAGGTTGTGCGAAGATGTATTCAGGGCTGCTCTAGCTCTGGCAGCTCCTAGCTGTCACTGGAAAATGTATTCTCAGGATATGATAACTGTGGGGGTTCTGCCTACATATTCACTTGGGCTTATTCAAAATGCAAAATCTGAGTGCACTTGAGATGACTTTTCATAGGGACAGCCAGAATACCTGATTCTAGTGCCATCACCTGCCAGACTTGAAATCCATGCTGCTAATCATGGGGCATGTGGGACTTCTCAGACTCTCACCGTGCCTTTTTTTTTTTTGAGGGGATGTGCTTTTATGATAAGATCAATAGGTATTACAGCTTTCTTTTCCACCCTCTTGCCTTATTCTTAGAAATAATCAAGCAGTTATAGCTGAAATTTTCCAGCTGAAATGGTTTAATCTGAGGCAGACACCTGGCCTGGAAAAGTGCTATCCAAACAAAAGTCAAAGTGCAAGCAAACCAAACTACTCTTATAATGAGAAGTGTTGGCAAACAAAGAAAGAAGATATATTACCCACCCCATCTTTAAGTTTCATGTTTCTATTGAAAAACAACACTTCAAATAGCAATACTGTGAAATAACAGTAGCAGTATCTCTTCTGTAGCTTTTTTAGTAGACCTCAAACCATTTTAAAAACGAGTGAATCATGATTTCTATTTTTTTTATTATGTAGTTTATAGTAATAGTTTTCTCAGCTACAGTAAAAGCCATCAGGAGTAAGTGATGATTTTCTTTTCATCAGTCTCCTGGGACATACTTCTCATGTAAACAGCCTGCTGCTATTCACACTTCTCCAAAAGAAATTAATTGAAAAAGAAGCCCCTGAGAGGGAAGGGTGCAGCATCATTAAAATATGAAGTGTAGTTTTCAAAAGGACTGTTTCTGATCTTGCAGAGCTTATATATCTCATTGATTTAGAAGGCCTCTGGTTGCGTTATACCAAAGTGTTAACATTTCACCTGTTACGAGCTATGAAAATGAGCAAACCAAAGAGGGCCTGTTTCTAAATAACTTCTTCCTGTAACTATTTGAATAGATTCTTTCCTCAAAAGCAGCTTGCTTTTTCTAAATACATAACATATTATTGGTGGATTTACATTGCAGATGAGTTCAGGAAGGGCTGGTTTTGAAATGAAAATTATGCAGGCACAAAAGATAAAAATCCATCATGGGAAACCTTTCAATGGTTCTTTGGACCACATTGTGCAATATTGTTAATCACAGAATCATATTATCAATGAGGTTGGAAGAGACCTCCAAGATCATCCAGGCCAACCTAGCACCCAGCCCTAGCCAGTCAACTAGACCATGGTACTAAGTGCCTCATCCAGGCTTTTCTTCAACACATCCAGGGACAGTAACTCCACAACCTCCCTGGGCAGCCCATTCCAATGGCAAATCACTCTCTCTGTGAAGAACTTCCTCCTAACATCCAGCCTATACCTCCCTCGGCACAACTTGTGACTGTGTCACCTTGTTCTATTGCTGGTTGCCTGGGAGAAGAGACCAACCCCCACCTGGCTACATCCTCCCTTCAGGTAGTTGTAGACAGCAATGAGGTCACCCTTGAGCCTCCTCTTCTGCAGGCTAAACAACCCCAGCTCCCTCAGCCCTTCCTCATAGTGTTTGTGTTAAGCAATCTACTACTTTGTTTATGCTTTCTGAATTATGGCAAGTGTGAATTCAGTTTCATGCACATATCTATGATATGACCTCTTTGTCCTAGTGATTGAACCTTGTCAATACTCTGAGCCAGAGAAATCCTTTGGCTTTGACATCCTTCAGATACTTCTTTCATTATAACAATTTCTGTCTTTTTTTATCTCTCCCATGCAGTGTATCTTTGAGTACCCCCAAGTTTTTTGCAGCTTACTCAGGAAAAAATATTCACATCACTCAAAGTGATTGCAGTTGTTATATGCAGGAATTGTGCAAGGGCCATGTGATGAAAATCTATAAGAATTTTCAGTCATGCAAAAGATCCTGCAAAAGTCCTCTTAACGTTCATTTTTAGGTCACACAATGACTATGGGGAGTTGTTACAAGAAGTAAGCAGTGGCAGCAGTGTGACGTAGTGAATAAGCACTTTGGTAGTCATATCTCCCATGTGAGAACTCTGGCTTCTAACCCACAGAAGTACCTTAAGTAGAACAGTATGGTATTAAAGTAATTGAGTAGTGATCAGTGATGTAGGGTCCCGTTGGAGGCTTGTGGCTAGTGGTGTTCCTGTGTCAGTAATGGGCCCAGTGTCATTCAACATATTTATCAATGACCCAGATGAAGGAACATGCTAATGATACAGAACTGGGAGGAGTGGCTCACACACCAGATGGCTGCAATTCATCAAAATCTGGACAGGTTGCAGAGTTGGGCAGAGGGAAACCTCATGTAATTCAACAAGGGCAAGAGTTCTGCATGTGAAGAGGCATAGCCTCATGCATCAGTACAGGTTAGAGGTTGACCTGCTGAAAAGCAGCTCTGCTAAGACAGACCTGGGAATGCTGGTGGATAAATACACCATGAGCCAGCAATGTGCCCTTATGGCTGAGAAGGCCAACAGTATTCTGGGGTGCAGTAAGAAGAGTGTGGCCAGCAGGTTGAGGGAGGTTCTCCTCCCCATCTGCTTTGGCCTGGTGGGGCAGTGCCTGGAGTACTGTGGCCAGTTCTGGGCTCACCATTTCAAGAGGGACAGGGAACTACTGGAGAGAGTCCATCAGATGGTCACGAGGATGGCTAGAGGACTGCAGTATCTCTCTTATGAGAGCCTTAGAGACCTGGGGCTCGTTAACCTGGAGAGGAGAAGACTGAGAAGATCTTATAAATGAATACAAATATCTAAAGGGTAGAGTTCATGAGGATGAGGCTTTGCTGTTCCCAGTGGTGCCCAGTGACAGGACAAGGGACAATGTGTAGAAATTAGAACACAGGAAATTTCACTTGAAGATAAGGAGAAACTTCTTTCCAGAGAGGGTGATGGAGCATTGCAACAGGCTGCCCAGAGAGATTGTGAAGTCTCCTTCTCTGAACTTTCAAAACCTGCCTGGGCACATTCCTGTGAAACCTGATTTAGGCATACCTGCATCAGCAGAAGGGTTGGGCTAGATGATCTTCAGAAGTCTCTTCCAATCATTCTGTGATTCTGTGAAATATCTTATGACTTGACAAGTGTGTGCACATTTTTTGCCATTCCACATGCAGCAATTCAAGCTAGTCCTTCCCAGGGTGTGAAATCTAGGGTCACACGACTGCCCTGAGAGGCTGTGTAGCTTGGTAGCTATTACCTTGCATCAGCTACTGTGTGCATTCACTGCCAAAACATATTGAGGGCACCGGGCCTGCAACAATGTTGTTGCAACAAAGTCCATTAAGGAAACATTTATAAGGATAAAACAGGAAAACTTTCATTTTACTATGCAGAGCCATAGGAGACCTATATCATGCTCACAAGGCTACTGTGAGAGACTGGCTGTCTGCAGGATGCTCTGGTTTTGTGAATCAGCTCAGTAGTTTCTTGCAACGTAACTCCCATGGAATGAAGTGCAAGAAATTAAGGCTATTTCTCTGCTAATGAAGAGCAGCATGGAAGCTCTCCTTGCCCTCCTCTACAGTAGTCTCCCAGAGGAACAGAAGACCTTGCTAGGTCACAAAAATGTAATTTAAATCTTTTTGCATTAGCACTAATGAGGCTGGTCCATGCTCATCTTCTTAAATAGACATTTAATTCAAGCACTCATCAATAAAAGTTTCCCAAGACATTGCACTTCATTGTATGAAGCACTAATTTTCATCCCTTTGCCTGTTGCAGGTAGAGGAAGAAACATCCCTTTCAAGTACCCATGCAGCCCATAGATATACTACTATATGTAGTAAATATATATATATACTACTATGTATAATAAACAGGTAACAAATATTAAATAACATAATTTACCCCAAAAATCAAATACCAGATGTGATGTATGGTGAAACTCAAGCTATGTATAGGGAAGAAAAATACTTCCTTACACCTGTAAACACACTTAAATTACATTTGTCCTAATGTAACTTTCTCTCTCAGAGTTGTAGTATACATCCCTGTTATGGGTTTAGTAATTCACATACTGGTTAATCAAGCTTGATATTTTTTTCTATCAAGGATATAAGAATATACAGTAGCTTTTTATTGTGTAGGTAGATAGATATGGCAGCTTTTGTTTTGCAGAAATTTGAGTTCAGATGTCCTTTATTCTATGTTTTTTATTACATGTGTTTTGGTTGATTGTTTTCTTCCTCACACTAATGTGAAGAAAATGTTTCTGTGTGTTAGGTCAACCAAGAACTGCCTTTATCCACCCAGACTGGTAAATACTCCAGCTGAAAAACGTTCTTCAATACTTCAGAGCTATTGTTAGACTGCTCATTTTTTTAATGACTGATTTTAAATTGCACATTGGCCTTTAAAATAAGATCCTTGTCAGGAATGGAGCTGGTGCAGGTCGAATATACATTATATTTCATGAAGCAGAAATAAATGCTTGTTTCCTCTGTATCTCCAAAAACCTGAGTAGAAGGAAAATATGCCTTCTATAACTATTTTACCCCATTTCTGAAATGCTCTACAGGCTGCTATTTAAATTTTAGGGTTGGTAAGTGCAGCCTTACAAACCAGTATTTTCTGACATAATAATTTTGCTCCTTATTTTCTTCCTCAGGGAGATGGGGAGGAAGAAAGATGCATATATATATATATTATAATCTTTGAGCAATATGTTGTCTGACTTCAGATATCATTTTGTCCATGAAAGATTCATTCGTATTTGCTACACATTCAGCAGAAAATACAGAAGCCATTTGCCACCTTATTGTGAATTTTAGCATATCTTTCAGTCTGAGATGAAGAGATGTGTTTGGGCAGAAATGTGCAAGCCAACACAGTGGAGGGGTCACTTGGTATTTAGCAGATATTTACACTCACTGAGGGGAAAGTCTTATTTTCAAAATTTCTCATTCCCATTTCTATTATGAACTGCATGTCAATAAATGCTATGAGAAATGTGGTGGGTTTTTTTTTTTTTTTGTTTTGTTTTTGTTGGTTGGGTTGGTTGTTTTTTTTTCCTTGCTGATGTACAGAGAATCCAGAATATTTCATGTGAATGCATTAGCTGAGTGAAGATAATCTAAAAAGTCAAGCAGACATTCTGCCTCACTTTGTGACAGTTGGAGCCCAAGTGAAAAAGCAATTAAATTTCAGCACCCAAAGTTCAAACACACAGAGTAACTTTGACTAAATGTCTTCTTGACGTACACCTGATTTCAAAACACAGGTGTTAGCAATTTGGGAGATGGCAGTCATGATAAGGCAGTAGAGCATGTGAGAAAAATTGATTGCAGCAGCACTTAGAACTCCACAGACAGCAATCCACACTTGGACAAAGTCAGGAAAGGCCTGTAAGGCTGTGTTGTGGTACCCTGTGCCTGATGTTACCTCTCTGTGGCAGCTGCATTCAGTCATAATTTCTCCTCCCTTCAGGGTGTTCATATAACTTCTTTAGTGCTAAACTTTTTTGCTCCTGACGGAGGGACAGTCAACATATGCAATGATCAAAAGAAATACATTGAGCTAACATTGTAATGGTCACAAGTACATTTCCCTCCATCCCAGAAATAGGGCACTGGCAGAAGAGTGAAAATGCTGCTAAAGAGGTCAATGAGCTGGCATACACTGTAACCATTTTGAAGAGTTTTTCTTCTTTTCTGCTTCAGTTCTGGGGAAAACACAGCCTTAGATTTGCTAAAGGGAGAAAAGACAAAAGAAATACAATTAGATAAAACTATGAACTCCATTTTGTTATGAAGCTGGCCAATAGACAGCAGTATAAATGGTCTGCTCTGTATATTCAGTCTTTCCTGTTAAATATATTGAAATGTACTACAGAGTATATATAAGTAATGTCTCACACAAGGGCATGAGAATACCCTCCTTTATCCAAGGTACATAACCTCCAGGAACCTTCTCTTTTGATAAATGGGTATTTGAGTACTGCTTGTAAAGTCAGTTTTATAGTATTTTCAGGAGTGATTGATAGAAATCTATCTTAGATCAATGTCCTGGCTGTTACAGTGCTCCTCTGAAAAGGGGGGAAGATTTCAATTCTTTTATCTGGGTAGGTATTAGAGTCATAATTTACCCAATTGTTGATAAATTTTTCAACTACAACTCAGAGAAAGTGAGGCACCTCTATTAACTCTTGTTTTACTTAGCAAATCCAACCCACTGTTTGCTTCGCTTTTATTTAAAATATCTTTTAAGGGGAATTTTCCCCTGTGATAGAAAATAAGAGGATTTCTTTCATGTTTTTTTTGGTTCAGCCACAGAATAAGTGAGAAAATAAAGAAATATAAAAAGTTTTACCAAGCAAAATATGTGCAGCAGGAATGAAATGTCATCTTAAGCATTTATGTCTCGTCTTGTCCTGTTTAGAAATCCATTTTCATTTAATGTGCTGTCCTACAAGTACTGTATATGCCTTTCTCTTCATACCTATAACTAAATCTACTGAGGACTGTGACTTGAAACACTAAGAAGTGTCAGGAGCAGTTAGACAAACTTAACACTCTATTTCATCATGTCCCAGAACAAAGCAAACCTTTCCCAGCTCTATTCGATGAGCCTAAGCAAAGCGTCCACAACATACTGGTGTGGCTGGAGAGCAGCCAGGCAGAAAGGGATCTGGGGGTACTGGTAGATAGTAGGCTGAAGATGAGCCAGCAGTGTGCCCAGGTGGCCAAGAGAGCCAATGGCATCCTGGCTTGTATCAGGAATAGTGTGGCTAGTAGAATGAGGGAGATTATTCTTCCCCTGTACTCAACACTGCTCAGGCCACACCTTGAGTACTGTGTCCAGTTCTGGGCCCCTCAATTCAAGAGAGATGTTGAGATACTGGAATGTGTCCAGAGAAGGGTAACGAAGCTGGTGAGGGGCCTGGAACACAGCCCTGTGAGGAGAGGCTGAGGGAGCTGGGGTTGTTTAGCCTGGAGAAGAGGAGGCTCAGGGGTGACCTCATTGCTGTCTGCAACTACTTGAAAGGAGGTTGTAGCCAGGTGGGGGTTGGTCTCTTCTCACAGGCAACCAACAACAGAACAAGGTGACACAGTCACAAGTTGTGCTAGGGGAGGTCTAGGCTGGATGTTAGGAGGAAATTGTTGCCAGAGAAAGTGATTGGCATTGGAATGGGCTGCCCAGGGAGGTGGTGGAGTCACCATCCCTGAAGGTGTTGAAACAAAGCCTGGATGAGGCACTTACTGCCATGGTCTAGTGGATTGGCTAGGGCTGGGTGCTAGGTTGGACTGGATGATCTTTGAGGCCTCTTCCAAACTGGTTGATCCTATGATACCTCAAAAGCTGCTGAACTCTTCCTGGACTGTTCAGGCAGAGCTGCAAAGTTGCAAGCAGGTAGCCTGATTTCTGGAAGATGGAAGACCTCTCAATAGTCTTGCAGGAATCTGCCAGTGATGTGTGTTGTCTCTAGAAGCTGGGGACTTCACTGCTTGTGATTTCTGCCTATGCATTGGGTAGTCAAGAAAAAAGGGGGGGGGGGAAAGATCTTTTTCAAAAAATGTGACTTCTTTAATTTATTTATTTTTTAGCTAAACAATGCTTTATGGATGTCAAAGGTGTTGATTTTACATATTCAGCACTGCGCATCTGTTCTGTTATGTTGTTCTCCGAAATGAGATTGTAATTGCAACATCTCCTCTTTCTTCTTTTGTTTCAGTTCCACCTTTTATTCAGCCTTTTGAGTTCCCGCGATTCTCTATTGGGCAGAGGGTCTTCATTCCCTGTGTGGTGGTCTCTGGAGATTTGCCCATCACAATTACCTGGCAGAAGGATGGCAGACCAATTCCAGCCAGCCTTGGGGTGACCATTGACAACATTGACTTCACCAGCTCCTTGAGGATTTCTAATCTTTCGCTGATGCACAATGGGAATTATACCTGTATTGCTAGAAATGATGCAGCAGCTGTGGAGCACCAAAGTCAATTAATTGTGAGAGGTAAGTAGATGTAATTAGTTTGAAGGGCACCAATTATGAGGAATTCATCAGTATTTTGTAATGACATCTGTTTGATGGGAAGTATAAAAAACCCAGGAAAATATGGTAATCCATCTCTTCATAACAGAGAGTACACACAGCAATGAAACACAGGAACTAATACAGCTTTTTTTATCTGAAAGTCTTGAAACTAATCAAAAAGCCTGGAGTGCACAGAGTGGATAAGGGAGCCACAAGGCTGACTTCCTAGACATTTTTATGAGGCACGAGCCCATTCATTGCAATCAAGCTTTTGAAATGGTATCAATTTGTTCTTTATTATCATTTCTGTTTGATTTTTCCTCATGTTTTATTTAGATTAGGCTCTCATAACATGTAAGTAAAATAGAAAAGCATTGGTATTGGCTTGATGGGGAAAAGACTCTTTGTTGTTGCTGTACTGTTTCCTCTATCTATGTTTATTATGCAGTTAGCCAGATTAATTTGCTCATGCTGACTTCACCACATCTTGGCATGAAATACATGCGAATACAGTTTTGGTAAGAAAACATTTTAGGTTGAAAAAGCCTTTTGGAGAGATGTCTCACCTTCAACAGCCTTTGAAGTCCCACTTTAACCAAGTTACCTTGTGATTCATTATGGTACCTTGTGTTACGTTGTGATAGATCAAGAAAATCACAGAATATTAGGGTCTGGAAAGGACTTTGAAAGATCATCTAGTCCAACCCTGCTGTAGAGCAGGATCACTTATACACTGGAATGCCTCCAGGCAGGTCTTGAGTATCTGCAGTGAGGGAGATTCTACAGTTGCCTTGGGCAGCCTGTTCCAGTGTTCTTGATTAAGTCAGTTTTATGTATGCATATGGGATAATAGTTTTCACTTAGAAGGTAAGAGGAAAATATATTATGATATTTGACCTGAATTTCTTGCCAAAACTTTGCCCTGGCCTCTTTCTCTCATATTGAATTGCCTCAGCTGTCTCATTCCACTAGGTCAAAAGCAAGTCAGCCATCAGAGGATCACTACTGGCCACTATTCCTCTGTATTCGACCTGACTTGCACACATTTAAGTAAAGATTTTCTTTCCTGACCTCTATTTCTTCTCCAAGTTTTCTGGTCCTTCCTCATCTTTTAATTCACAGGTGCCATATATATGAATTATAGTCTTTTTTTTTTAAACTAGCTATGTTTTGGGTTTTTTTTCTTATCTATGTTGTTATATTCATTATGAAAGCAGACTTAAAGATAATGGCTATCATCTTTGCAAATTAAGTTTGAGTCCGTACTGTAGTATGGTATATGAGTAGACTTAAATATAGAATCCAAATCCAGTCCAGTCCCAAGAGGAATGAAAAACCACAGACCAATGGCTTGTTGCTATGTTTAAACCGCTAATGAGTACACAAACCTCTGTAGAATACATGCAGTCTCCCAAACTCTTTGGTTTTACATCTTGTTATTTTCCTCATCAGATCACATGTATATGCTTTTTCACTTTAACATATTTTTGTTATTAATTATTTAAGTCTGTTAAATAATTTCCTACATTCTTCCTATATATATTATTTTTCATATCTTAGCTACACTGTCACTGTACCAGGAGTATTAAATGGCACAAAAAAAATGAGCACTGATCTCTTACAATCTGAGAGTACCTTGTGGTAGATGTTCACTGCTCTTCCAATTTTTTTGTGCTCTACAAAAGCAACAAAGTGGTGTCCTAAAAATACCTGGCCAACAAAGCTGGATTTTTCCCTGCTTTAAATATCAGAGGAGGATGACCAGCCTCCACAGAGCCTCCTTGAGGGAGCATCACATAGGAGGCGGAAGGTGCCTATTGAGAGGAAGAAAGTAAGAGGAAAAAACTTTTGAGCAGCTATACAGCCCTCAGTAAGAAGATCTTAGGACAATCTCAGTTCTCTGTCACATTTTTTTTGATGAAGACCTGGAAATGAGACAGCCACATACCATAGATCTGTTAGCATTTGTCTTCATAGTTTGCTCATTAATTTCAGGTAAATCATAAGAGAGGGAAACACATTCAGTAGAGCTGAAAGCCTAAAATCTGAATGAAAAGAAGTGGCTGATTGAAAACATCTCTACTGAGATAGCAAAGAACCTGCTCAGGAGAGCTCTTCTGCAAACATAGGAAATGTTTCACCTGGAGTACAACATACAAATCATGGAATCATATAATTGTAGAATGATTTAGGTAGGAAGGGACCTCCAAAGGTCATCTAGTTCAAACCCCCTGCAATCAGCAGGGGCATCCTCCACTAGATCAGGTTGCTCAGAGCCTTGCCAAGCTTGACTTCGAAGATCTTCAGAAATGGGGACTTAACTACCTCCCTGGACAACCTGTTGCAGTGTTCCACCATCCCAATGGTAAAGAACTTTGTCCTAACATCCAGTCTAAATCTGCTCTTCTCTAATTTATAACCACTACCTCTCATGCTATCACTACAGGCCTTTGTAAATAGTCCCTCTCCACCCTTCTTGTAGGACCCCTTCAGGTACTGGGAGGTTGCTATTAGGCCTCCCCAAAGCCTTCTCTTCTCCAGACTGAGTAAAACCAGCTCCCTCAGCCTGTCTTTGTAGATGAGGTGTTCCATCTCCTCGATCATCTTGGTGGCCCTCCTCTGGACCCACTCCATCAGGCCCCTGTCTTTCCTATGTTGAGAGTTCCAGAGCTGGACTCAGTACTCTAGTGAGATCTTACCAGAGCAAAGTAAAGCAGACTTGATTAGTTATGAAATAACTTTGCAAAACTCAGTGATTAGCCACTGGGAGAAGCCTATGATCTTCACTGGCTCTAGGGATTGTAGATAGGCAGTCCAGGTAAGTGAAAACATGGCTTTCCTTCACAATTTCCTGTGCTCCACCAAATCCCAGCCTGCAGTTCCTCTGGAAATGCATCAGAAATGTGCAGGCTGGAAGGCTTCCTCAAAAACTTATAAATCACTATTATTTTGATTACTTTATTTCTTGTTCAGCTCTTGGTTTATTAGGCATGCTATTAAGAAAAGGAAAGAATAGGATCCTGTCATAAAAGCCATCCACAGAAATTAGGTAAATATCATCTCTGTCAACTACTTATATCATCGTGCAGAATTAATTAAAGCTTTACTCATTAGGGCTGCCTTCCAAAGGGTGATTAAAAATCTATATACACTTTATCATGTGCTACTCATTTCTGTAGGGTTTCCTAAAATGAGAATGAAGTAATTATGAAGTAAGAAGCAGTGAAGAAGATATTAATTTGCAACCAAAAAGAAAAAGCTCATAAATGTATCCTCAGTTCAGAATTTTTTTGATACTGCCAGAAAACAGATGGGTGCATAAATCATGATTTTAAAATTCCCTTTATGAACACATCTGAGTTAAAATTCAGATAAGGTTTTTAAATACCTAATGCCACACACACCCCCCCCACAATGCATCTAGTGCATTAAGTGCAAATGTGTTTTCATTTTGTGCTTACCAGGAATGTCAAATATCATTAGATAGTTAGGCGTGCAGTGAGGAATCCCTGAGCCTTGAGTCATGTACAACGTGAGTATCCATCTGCTTTCTGATGTTTGGTGGTGGTGATGGTGTGATGCAGCAAAGCAGTTTATGATAGGGAAGCAGAGGGAGAAGATTTATGGTTGCAGATCATGTCAAAAGTTGTTTACTTTCTTTGCTAGTGTTTACACTGTGATTTTCAAGGTTGCTCTTAAATGGTTTACTTTCTATTTAATGTTCTCACCAGACAAACCTGAACAACACAACCCACTAGGCACTGTCTCATTTTACAAAAGTACATCTTTTTTCTTGAACTGCATAGCAAATGGTTTCACTAAACCAGCTAAATTGACCCCTTAGGTCCAATGACCAAATTTAATAACTGTTCGTCTTTGCTAAAGTACAGTGTTTAATGACCTCATTCATTAATACATCAGAGGCTGCTTTGGCTGATTAAATTTCTTCTATCATTTTGACAGTATGATCTAAGTGTAAAGTACAAATATTCCATGTAAAAATGAAACATTTTATTCTGGGCCAATGTCATAGATTATTTTTTAACTCACTTCAGTAGTCTACCAGAGGAGCTCATGTTAGGAGCCTTCAGAATTTCTCTCCAGTGTGATATACTTATCTTTACATTTGGGAGCCAGAAGCACTTACATAGATTTGAAGTCCAGGAAGGAGTGCGTGTTTGTTCCTGGCTAAAAGCCTTTGTCAGAAAGGATTATTTGATTTGCATAAACCAAAATTATATCAGGCAATGTTGACACTCATCCACAAACTCCTTTTTCTTAGTAGGCTCTGAAGTCCATCATTGTAAGCAGCAATGATACTAGTAAGGTTTACCTTCCTAGGGTACTCCTGTTTTAGCATCTTTTCAGGATTATTTTATACAAGAATAATATAAGCATTTCATTTCCCTTAAAATAGCACTGTGATGTTCATGTTATCTTCAACATCCTATTCTAATTGCTTCCATCTTTGTTTTCCCTTTATGAAAGCTAGTCATAATATTGACTGAAAATACAGGGTTTAGGCCTTTTGAGTTCAACCATTAAGTAGTTTGCATCTGTCAACTTATGGCTGTTACACTAAGCGATTCAACAGCTCATTTCTCATCACAGATCTGTGGTCTGCATTAAATGAGAAATTCACTGTAAAAGCAATTTTAAATACTCTCCTTTAAACACTCAAAGGACTGTGCTGCTGAAACAAGGGTGACAGTAAAAGTAGAACTGTTCCGTCATATTCCTGAGCTATTTCAGAGTGTTTTACTTCTAAAGGGGGAGAGGAGGCCCACACCTTTACAGCTAAATAGGAGGAGAACAAATTTTCTTTTCTCCATTGACTCCCCTTATGCATATCAGACAAATTATCTTTGTTAAAAAAGGCTGATGAATTCTGAAAGATAATGAGAAAGTGAATGTAGCTTTATAATCTATAGCTAGGCATCAAAATCTAGATCAAATAGTCTACTGTATTTTCTTCCTAAATCTAGTAGCACATAGCACTAAGCAAGTTATTAACTGAAATAAAATTAAGAAGTAAACTATTAATGGGAAAGAAAAATGTAAAAGTCTTCTCTGTGCACTTTTACCTTTTAATCATTTCTGTGAGAAGAAGAATCCTGTGGTTTTACCTAGACAGCAGTACAGACACAACTGAAAGGCCATTGAATAAGTAATTTTGTTTTAGTATAGCATCATTTCTGATTTCTATTTGCAATCTTAAGACTATGTGTCAAGGGTCATGTCTCCAAAATCAGAGCAGCGGTTGGCATTTTTATAAGTAGTTGTAAAGGAAGACAAAAGCTTTACTAAATATAGAAAATGTTTCTGTTGTTGGATGTGGTTAGAGTTTTTGCTGTGTAAGGCTGAAACATGCTTTAATAGAAGGAAACCCTTGCGACTGCTAATCATACACCATATTCTGAGGATTATATGGCAAAATGTTATTTCCACAGTAACCATTCTGGTACCATTCTGTACTGAAAGTAATAATTAAGACTGAGAATACCAAGAATATCTTAGCAAAACCTTATGTTTTGTATATTCACAAAATACAGGGAAACCAATCTGATATAAAGCCCTGTTCAGAGCTTGTAGAGACAGTAAAGGCTTAATAAGTTCATTAAGGTGTGGAAGGATTTACACTTGGCATCCTTTTTTCTCTACACATTCCTAAAGTGGTTACACAAAGGAAAATCTTTTAACAAATGATTTGAATATAAATAGTGTTTTGACAGCTGATTACTTTTATTCCATACTTGGCTATCTTGGTTATTTTTCCCAGAACTTCCTGCATATTCCTGCCCATTTAATAAATTACACCACTTCTTGTCAGTCTCAAGTGAAGAACATAAATAAAATGTTTTTCAGCATTGCATCCTTTGGAGTCATACACCTGTAACACTGATACAACTGAGGTATAAGATTGGTGGTTTTGAGGCTTGGGGTTTGTTTTGGCTTGGTTTTTGTTTTGTCTGCCCTCCTTATAGATAAGCAGCTTATAATTGATTTTTTCAGAAGTTGTGAATGGAAATGTACTTACAATTACTGAGGTGAAACAAGCTGATGCCACCATGCTGAGTTGTGCAACTAATTGTACTTTTCATCTGCTTTGTTAAACAAGTTCTTGGGTCTCCTTTTGTGTTTGGTGAGAAAATGAACACAGAACAGTGAGAAAAGAGCTTCTGAAGCAAATGTCTTCTCAGAGTAGATAATTAGAACAGGGCAGGTGATCACATAGTGTTGCTGCTACTGGGATCTTGTGGTTTATGTTTACCTATTATGAATTAGCCAAATGTATGTGTTTGTCAGTGTGGCAGCCATTCAGAAGGCTGAAGTGTTTGACAGCAGTGCATATCTCCCAGCACAAGAGTGTCTTTTGCCTTCTGTTTCTTCTACCTGCGTTCCAAACAGCACTGGAGCTTCTCTGTACCTAGTTAGGCAGTAAAACGGATTTGCATTGTAGCTATAAGATTCAGTGAGCAAAAGATCCAGTGGAAGGAATTTTTTGCTCTCCAGAAGATTCTTCTCCTCTTTTAATTATCATTTCTGCCTACAAAGGTGGAAAGTTGGCAAGGAGTCTGGATTATTGGGGCACATGGAGGAAGACTCTAGCCATTGTGAGGTGTGCCCTTGTTGGAGATAGTAATATTAAATGCAGTGATTTTATAGAATTGCCTGACTGTGGTGCAGCTATTGGAATATTATACAGTGGAACATAAGCCATGGACAGGCGAGAGTGCACGAGTTCAGATGTACTGATAGAGAGTTGGAATGACCTTAGAGAATGGTGTAACAAATGTAAGGCTGGAGTCTCTGGTTTTCTCCTGTCTCTGCCTAGACACAACGTAGGTGTTGAGAGAATACGAAGAATGTCTATGCTAATTAGTGTGTAATCCTAACGTAGTCCTAATGCAAGTGTATGTAGCCAACTGGAGTCTAACATGATTTGTAACCTTCTTATGTAGCCTTCTGATGAAAAGTATATAAGCCCATGCTTGGGTGTAATAAACTGGAACTCACTGGAACTTGCTTATGTTAAGCTTTCTCCCCATCTGTTCTTACCCCTTTACCAATGGTAAACAGCCTGTGGCATGCCCTCTGTACCTGGATGGCATATGTCTACCTCTAACTGTTAGCAGTCCTCTCCATATCAATGTTGTCAGATCAAGTTTCTC
Organism: Pogoniulus pusillus; assembly: GCF_015220805.1. Taxonomy (NCBI): domain Eukaryota; kingdom Metazoa; phylum Chordata; class Aves; order Piciformes; family Lybiidae; genus Pogoniulus; species Pogoniulus pusillus. The sequence goes on along the minus strand of NC_087275.1, from coordinate 19,677,463 downwards.
CTTACAGACAGGTGGAGATGTGAATTTGTGAGGTTTCTTGTGTGTCTCTGTGTGCATATGCTCCAGAGAGGCAAGGAAAGCAAGGACTATTGGAATTTCTCCTCTACTGCTTTAAATATGTGTGTTGCTGTTCCTGATTAGACAGTTGAAAAGTCTATTGCAGGCTCAGTTGTGCTGTTACATTTTCTCTGTATCACTCTAAGAAATGACAAAATGAACAACATGCAAGCTAAGGATACAAATAATTTACTTTTTCTCTCAGGCATTTACTTCATGTCCTGACTCAAAGATATGAAATCCACAACAATCTGTGACCTTAACTGGCTTTAATAAAATCATTCAGCACTTTTAATAATAAATAACTTCTGAGAGATTTTTAACATTCCTCACAGCTGTCAGCTTTTCTTTCTTCTTTCTTTTTTTTTTTTTTTTCCCAGATCTTTAGGTTTTATTGAGACTTTGACAATAATTATCAGGTCCCTGTGATAAACTGTAGGTCCAGTGTTACCGTAAGTTGTTTTCTTCACTCTGTATGTATTAGGAACACGTAGAGGTTTTCCTTGACATAAACAGCTTTTGGTTTATCTATGTATAAATAGATATGTACCTGCTGATGTTTGGAAGATTCAATGCAGTGGTCTTCAACTCAGGTGCTGCCTTAGAATAAGTCTAATAATATACTTACACTGATGTACACACATCTATCCCAGTAAGATATTACCTCTTCATCTTAATGGGAGAAAACTGTGTTGAACTTTTCTGTGTTTTATCAGAGCTTACAGGACTGGATGATCTTGGAGGTCTCTTCTATGAATCTATTCTATTTTAACGTGAAGTTTATTGCTGTTAAAATAATTGGTTTTAAAATATTATTTATGCTCAATAATTATTTTAACAAACTTTACTAGTTCACTGTTACTAAAAAAAACACAGAAAACTTCCATTTTCTTAGGCATCATCGTCAAACATCTGCGTTTGTTAGAAAGCATTTCTTTTCTGATGACAAGAGTAGGATCTTTCAGTTGGTCCATTTTATAGCCTCTCCTATGGAAATTTTTTTATTAACTTATGTCTTTGTCCTATAAACAGCAATGCTTTTATTGTGCCTGGGAAGAAATAGACTGATACTCTACACAGAAAATTAATAACCATGTAAAACCAGATTTACTATCACTGCATCATCATAAAGCTGGTTCTGATTTTTGCTATCCACTTTGAGATGTTATGCCTCCTTACTTGGTTGTTCTGCCATTTTTAATTACCTGCTAAGTTACACCAATTCTCATAGTTCTTTTTGCTTCCTCCCACAGTGCCCCCTCGGTTTGTGGTCCAGCCTAGCGACCAGGATGGGATCTATGGAAAAGCTGTAATTCTCAACTGCTCTGCAGAAGGTTACCCTGTTCCTACCATTGTTTGGAAGTACTCAAAAGGTAGGATTCCTCTGGTAATCACTGGGAAAAGATTCATTCTGGTTTTCTAACTAGTTCTCATTGTCAAAGGCGGACAGAGTGCAAGAGAAGTATCAGACATGTTTACGCTGTTATTGTGTCATTTCCCTAAGCATGCTGGCCATTGTTATAGACACAAGGCTAAGCTAGATGGAATTTTGACCTGCCTTAGAGACATCCTGCAGCTGTGAACATGTGCCTGCATTAGCTACAGTCTCAGTGGACAAGTGATGAAACGGATGGCTGAGAGAAAAGAGATACCGTTTTAACTGAAACAACCTTAGAACAAGGGTCACTGGCATCATTTGGTTGATTTTTTTTTCTCCCTTCCGAATTCATGATAACATGGCCAATCATATCTTTTCAGCAAAGAAGAAAGGTCAGGTAGCATTAGAATAAGCAGTAATTCAGTATGCACTTTACATAATGCTTTAACATTTTCTTCTCATGTAACAGAGCATTAAAACTGACCCCACTTGACCCTCCATAACCATATGAAATTGACTGCTTTTTAATTAAAATGTGCTGCCTCCTAGATTGCATCTTCTGGCCAATTTTCTTCTGGTAGCTTTTAGCAAGAAAACAAACTCTCCAAACTGTGTTCAATCTAAATGAATGAACTCTTGAAAAAGTAAAACTAGATGCTGACAATAAGAAATTACCTATGTCTTGTTTTGTTTCCTTTGGATCTAAGGCTGAATTGTGTTTGAAGAAAAAGTGAGGGAAGAGAAATGCTCACATTAAAGACTTTTTTTTCTTTCATTGATAGAATCTTGACAAAATGGACTCCAGATTCCATTGATCTCAATGGTATAAGGGGGTTTAATTATTGCTATAGGTCATAAAAAAACTACCTCTATTTTGTTGTGTGCTAAAGGAAGAGGTCAAGCCAGACTAGCTGAGCTGTAATTAACTGTAAAGACATAAGCAGCTCATGTTAATAAAGCAGGAAGCAATAGTGGTTTGATTTTTGTGATGCTCTGCCATCAAGTGACTGTACTGAAGGTTTTTCATTAACAACTCTGAAGTTTTTAAGTCAGAGGACATTGTAGTGGATATGTGATGTAGGTAAAGCCATCAAACTGTAGTTTCTTTTTTTATAACTCCAGGTGAAAAGGTCAGCAGTTTTACAAAAGCTTGTATTTTGATAGTGGCTGACTGCAGTTTCTGCAGTTTCAATACCTAGTCTAACTAAGGTGCTATATAGGTTTATGTGATATATGACACATGTTCTTTTAATAAGATATATCATGTGATTTGTTTATAAACAAAATTTGTGCCAAAGTATTAAATAATTACTGAGGTGAATTCACCAATAATAAAGCAGTTAAATCATAGTTCATCTGTAGGTACCACAACAGCATAGGAAGGGCATCTGTACACTTGCAGATAAGTTGCAAGCTTCTCATCTCAGTGAAAAATGGAAAAAGAATATTTCTTTTTTTTGCACATAGGGATAGACAGGTAATGGAAATGGACTTGCTGTCTGAAATGTAATGGCAGTGATCAATACAGACACTGCATAGTCAGCAAGAATCTGCTAGTTTAAGACCTTCAGACTTAAAGAGGCAATGGTCACACCGTGAAGCTTTGGAGTGTTCCTACAGTGTTTCTTACAGTGACTGAGGACTGGCACATGGTGCCAGAGAGGCTGCACAGTCTCATACTTGGAAATATTGCATTGGAACAGGCTCCCCAGAGAAGTTGTGGAGTTTCCTTCTTTGGAGACTTTGAAGATCCATCTGGATGTGTTCCTGTTTGTCCTGCACTAGATTATGGTCCTGCTCTGGCAGAGGGATTGGACTCAATGATCTCTGGAGGTCCCTTCCAACCCCTAACATTCCGTGATCCTATGATATTCAAAAGCCATCTGTATATGGTCATGCTTCAGCAAAGAGATTGGATCTCCTGACTTCCTGAAGTCCCTTCCTACCTCAACCAATCTGTGACACTGTGATTCATGAATATGTAGTCCTTTTGCAGATTCATCTATACACCTGTGTGTGTGAAGCTGCAGCCACTGCTGTCCCTTTGACTGTAACAGCAGTAGCAGCACAAGTGAAGAGTAAGAAGCCTTTGCAAAGTGTTGTGCAGAACTTTGCCCAGTTGTAGCTGTCTTCAGGAGTATCAGTACTTTCCCTTCTGTGAAAACCAATTGTCTTCAGCACTTTTCCTGTGAGGAAATGAAAGGGAGTGCTCGTATCTATCTAGTTGAGCAATCAATTGAACACAGGTAGAGTTAGTGAAGCATAAATGTGCCTTCCAACTAAGTGACAGGAAAAATGGTTATTAAAGTCAATAAAAGAGGAAGCTGGTTATGCACGTGACAAAAATAGCTGGAAAATCAATGATGGCAACTGATTTTTGTGCAGACATTATCCCCTTAACACTTCCAAATTCACAGCATCGGCCACCAGACCTCCAGTGTAACTGTAAGCCCCTCAAGCAAACTCTTCTAGGACTGGAAGGGTTTTTAGTATGCATGTCTGTCTTTTTTAATATTCCAGATGTTGCCTACATATGTTGTCATTGCTTGCTATTTTATACAGAATTATTCCCCATAATATTTATTCATCATATTACCTCCTGGGCTGACTCAGCCAACTGCATATCATAATTGGTGCTGACAGATAGCAACTTTGTGTACAGAAAGTGGCATAAGAGAATTCCCCTGAAGAAGACTACTCTAGATTTAGGAAAAATCCTATCTCCTTCTGCCATAGTAGAGTGTAAAACCTTTTATTACAAGAAACATATCTTAATATATTGAGAGCCCCTAATGCTAGAGCCACCTCAACTTGCGGTGGGCCTTTAGACAGTAGAGCATGCTAACTGTATGGCAGTATCCTGTTCACAGGAATCACAGAGGAACACATCCAGACAGGCCTTGAAAGTCTCCAGAGAAGGAGACCCCACAACCTCTCTGGGAACCCTATTCCACTGCTCTGAGACCCTTACAGTAACGTAGTTCCCCCTTGTGTTGAGACAGAACCTCTTTTGCTGCAGTTTACACCCATTGCTCCTTGTCCTGTCACAGGGAGCAAGTGGACAGAGCCTGTCCCCTGACTCCTGGCCAGCCCTCAGATACTTATAAACATTTATCACAGTATCACAGTATCACAGTATCACCAAGGTTGGAAGAGACCTCACAGATCATCAAGTCCAACCCTTTACCACAGTGCCCAAGGCTAGACCATGGCACCAAGTGCCACGTCCAACCTTGCCTTGAACTGCCCCAGGGACGACGACTCCACCACCTCCCCGGGCAGCCCATTCCAGTGCCCAATGACTCTCTCAGTGAAGAACTTTCTCCTCACCTCGAGCCGAAATTTCCCCTGGCGCAGCCTGAGGCTGTGTCCTCTTGTTCTGGAGCTGGCCACCTGAGAGAAGAGAGCAACCTCCTCCTGGCCACAACCACCCTTCAGGTAGTTGTAGACAGCAATGAGGTCACCCCTGAGCCTCCTCTTCTCCAGGCTAAACAACCCCAGCTCCCTCAGCCTCTCCTCGTAGGGCTTGTGCTCGAGGCCTCTCACCAGCCTCGTCCAAGTCTTCTCTTTTCCAGACTAAAAATCCTCAAGTCTCTAAGCCTCTCCTCATAAGCCATGCCCTCCAGTCCTGTAATCATCCTTGTAGCCTTCCGCTGGACCCTCTCCAGCAGATCCCTGTCCCTCTTTAACTGAGGAGCCCAAAACTGAACACAGTATTCAAGATGAGGTCTCACCAGAGCAGAGTAGAGGGAGAAGAGAACCTCCCTTGATCTGCTGGACACACTCTTCCTAATACACTCCAGGATCCCATTGGCCTTCTTGGCCACAAGGGCACACTGCTGTGCCATGGATAACTTGTTATCCGCCAGGACCCCCAGGTCCCTCTCCACAGGACTGCTTTCCAGCAGATCACCTCCCAGCCTGTACTGCTGCAGTTTATTATTCCTCCTCAGGTGCAGGACTCTGCACTTGTCCTTGTTAAACTTCTGGCTCCTCTGTGCCCAGCTCTCCAGTCTGTCCAGGTCTCTCTGGATGGCTGCACAGCCTTTGGCTGTATCAGCCAAGCCTCCCAGCTTGGTGTCGTTAGAAAACTCGCTGAGCAGACACTCTGTGCCCTCATCAGTGTCATTGCTGAAGATGTTGAACAGGACTGGCCCCAGCACTGATCCCTGGAGAACACCACAGGTCACAGCTTTCCAGCTGGACCTGGTACCATTGATCACCACCCTCTGAACTCAATCCTGTAACCAGTTCCTAACTCACCTCGCTGTCCTGTTCCCTATTATCTAAATCACCCACTATTTCCAATAAAAAAGTAGGTTCTTTATTGAAATTGAGGTTTATAGAGAAATCTCTGTCTTCCCGTCTGATTTTGGGCATTCAGTTTTTAGATTACCTTGTTTCTGATTAGTAGCCTGAGCTTTTTGATTCTTTTTTTCTTTGTCTTGTTAGTTTGGGAGTTCGAGATTGTTGGTAGTTATGGGGGGTTTGTTTGTTTTATTCTGTTTTTTAAACAGTGCAAATAAATGGTAGCTACAAACATGGAATAAAAGAAATGTAAAGTGTCATAATTTGGTCAAATGTAGGAGGAAACAAGGAACACAGTCACTGATGTGGTTTTCCACATTACCCAGAGTTTCACAAACAAGGTCCTAGAGGTCCCTTGAGTATACCATGTTTACTACAACAGATATTCCTTTTGGTCATAAGAAATTCATTTGGTGTATGCATTAGGGATGCATACTTGTATGACTGTTGAGCTGTAATTGTCAATAATTTATCAGCCTCTAAACGTACAACAAATGTGCCTTTTTACCCATGAGCAGTCTGAAAATCTTCGTTTTCTCTCTCCCCTTTCCTTGTTCTTCCACTCCTGCTCCATGCTTTTTTAGCTCCTTTACCTTTAACATGAGAAAATTATTGCTACTATTGAACTCCAAAAGTTTTTTTTTTCTGCTTTTCATTCAATGAATTTCATTTTGGCAGAAAACTGTTCTGTTTGTTGTGATGGTGTCAGAAGCCATTTGTATTTTGATGGAATGGAGTCTCTAAGAACAGGAAGCTATAGATAGTTTCTACCTTATTAAAAACAAACAAACAAAATCCAGACCAACAAACAAAAAACCCAAAGCAAAACAGAACAAATAAACTAACCAAAACCTGAAATGCTTTCTCTCCCAACTAACTGATTTCCATGGGGTCCTCCCTCAGGTGCTGGGGTTCCTCAGTTCCAGCCAATTGCACTGAACGGTCGTATCCAGCTTCTCATAAATGGTTCCTTGTTGATTAAACATGTGCTGGAAGAAGACAGTGGATACTACCTCTGCAAGGTCAGCAATGATGTGGGAGCAGACGTCAGCAAGTCCATGTACCTCACTGTTAAAAGTAAGAACTAAAACACTTCTCTGGGATCAGTTGAGTGAAAAAAGGCTTGCCTACTGCATCTGTGGTTTGGAGTAAGGGGAGGTTGGGATGAAGGGGAGAGGCTGGGCTTAGTTGGTTTTATTTAATGTTGATTTTCATCTGCATGCAGTAGCACCTGGAAGTTAGTATGGTTAGCAAAAGCTTTTGTTTACTGGAAGTTAATGTGGCTAGCAAAAGCACTGTTTAGTAATGGGAGAAAAGAGGGCTTACAAGCAACATGATTCACATCTCGTTTGAAAAATGTGTACCTTGTCTTTGAGCTGAAGCTGAGTAATGAAGGGGAAGTAAAAAAATTCTTTGGTCAAGGGTTTAAAAGAAAGGTAGAAACAAAGAAGAAATACCTATAACAACTGTTACAAATCTCACAGTGTGAACAAAATAGCAATTAAAATTTCTCTTAATCGGTTCTCAAGATGATGTAGAGAGATGTTATAACATACTGTAAGATACAGATAGAATCACAGCATTTATTTTGAATTAGGCACGGACAGGTAACTTTCAGGACATGCATCTGATTCTGTTGAATCAGAAGTGCACACACAACTTCAACCTATCTCTAATGCACAAGAGACAGAAGCAATCCAGTGTTTAGGTTCATGTTACCTGTAACTCCTTCAAAAGTGAACATAGCTGAGAATGCAGAGAAAACAACATCAATTAATAAGTAACTAAATTAAAAAATCTCTACAGACAATATCATTCTTCCCTCTCTGGTGATAGTCAAGACCTGCCTGGATCCATTCCTTTTTGATCTGTATAGGTGATCTTGCTCTGGCAAGGGGGTTGGACTCAATGATCTTTTGAGGTCCCTTCCAACCCCTAATCTGTGATTCTGTGTGATTCTGTTAATTCCTCACTAAAGAGAAAAGAAAGAGATTATTGATGCTTCAGCATGCTAGATGTTCCTGGATGACCTGTTAGACCAGAATTGAAGCAGGACACCAAGCCATGCAGTTTCGTGTTCGCAGGACTGGCTTTGTAGGATTGGATGGGAATATGGGACTTGCTTTTGATTGGAGAGGTATGCTTTGGACCATTAAACTCTAGGTTTAGGGGTGGCATTTGTTGTAATAGCAGAGAATGAATGCCTAAGTTCTGTGAACCTTTGTTAGAAATGCTGTTAGAATTGCAAGCCCCAGCACCTCAGTTGTCCTCTCCACTGTGGTTTACCAGAAAGACTCTTGTCTTCTGTAAAAAACAGCACGATATCCCAACCTTCCAAGCAAGCATCTTATTTGCATACATATTCTGTGGATCAGTAGAAGACTCGTCTCCCATGTTTTCCAAAGCTGCCCACTTTTGGGTCAATCTTCAACTGTAGTAGGAATACACTACTGTAATATGGTACAGAAAAAAACAGCTTTCCTCTGGGTGGCAGCTATGTACACTGTCTGTCTGATCACTGCATGCAGTTTCATGTGTGATAAAAGAGCATCCCTTATCAAATAAGAGCAGGAGCTTCCCTGGAGAGTCAGTTGCTGTTTGAATCTAATGAAAAGCCCTCCAGCTCTGCAATAGCAGGCAAGCATGTCTGTACCCCCTCACACACCCACAATAACACAGGTGCCGCTCCCAGCAAAGATGTTAGAGCAAACACTGTTAGCATGTTGTTCTGTGTGTGTAGAAGAGGCAGAGCCTTAGCGTTAATCAAGCACACATTAAAGACAAGTTCCTTTGGAGAGCTGTGGTATGGTTGGTTGCAGTTATAGCTGCATCTCCTCTTCTGATGGAGTGGTTATGATGTGCATAATACTTGCACCCGTTCAGGTGGAGTAACTCCACAGTGAGGTTTTGAACCTGCCTTTATTCTCTCTACTACAGTTACTCACTGTTTTCTTTTCCCCATGGTTATTTTGACTTCTTTTCCTTCTCCTCCCCAATACTATTTCTGGGCCCTAGTCTTCAGATATAGCTCTATGGCTGTATTAAAACTTCGAGCTTCCTTCATGAAATTCAGCATTCTTACTTAAGTTGATCCTGCTTCACAAGTTCACTGTATAAGTGTCACCTTTAATCAGAAGCAGAAGGTAAGCCCTGGCCTGGGTGGCTGTTTTCTGGGTGTCAAAGTTGGCAAGTAACAAACAGCTTTCCTGACCATAACCAAAGATTAACATTTTATTGTGCCTTCCATGTGACAAAATGATTTCCCACCTTCCTTCAGTCTTTATGTGGGTTGTGCATACTCAAATCACCTGATAAAGAAGTAGACTGGTTTACCTGGATTTAGCCACTGATTGTAAATCTATAATGCTTTTCAGAAAGACATGTCAGCAGTCCCTTGACAGCCGCCTCCCTTAATTCTTAACTGTCCCTTGTACCACAGATACCTCTTACATGAGACTGTAAGCATTGATAGCATAACTGAACTTACTAAGAAAATCATTTTATGCAGAAGTGATTGTTTTCTTCAATCTCTTATAAAACTTTCCACCTATTCTGTTAGTAGGATTTTTGGATTCATTTTTGCTTTTCATAGGTCCTGTGACAGATCTCTTAAGTCAGACTGGACATTTTACTCTTTTACTAGAATTTCTAGTGTCACCTGTGTCTTAAGGACCTTTGATGTCAAAAGAGGGTGGACAATGTTTTGTTTTGATAATTCAGGAGTGGACAAAAAAGAAACAGTGACCTAATATACTTGTATGACTTACTACCTCTTGTAGTATAACTTACTACCTCTTACTACGTCCTACTACTTGTATGACTTACTACCTACGACAGACTTACTCTTAGTGAAAAGCCAGCATAAGCTATAAAGAAACTTGGCATGTTTGACAGGATTGTTAATGCTAATAAGAAAATGGTAGTACACTTTTTTTTTATGCTTCAATGTTTGCTGTGTGACACCTTCACATCCAGCTCCCTGATTTAATGGACATTGCTTGAGAAGAGAGTGCAAAGTAAAAACAAACAAACAACAAAAAAACCCCGACCCAAAAACAAAAGCCCAACAGATTATAGGAAGAGAAAAAAGCTTCAGGAATAGTAACAAAAATGTGAGAAGACATTTCTCCCAAAGTCAATGCTGAATCACGAACCACAGGGATAGAATGGCACCCATGAAAGCAGAGAATCTTAACAGCAATTATTCTGCTCATTAAATATATATAACAGTTGTTATTTTTTCCTCTTCTTCTGAACCAATGATGAGATCTCAAATTCCTTATTCACTAAGACATACAATATTACAAAATTATGAGAGGGATCTGGAATAAGGAATCTAGTGCTGTCTTGAGAAATGACTCCTGGTGCTTGGGATGAAGAGACTTCTAAAGAATTTCTCTAAAGGATAATGAGCCTTTAACATGAAGGGAAGAACTCAAATTATTTAAAGGTTGTCTGGGAGTCACAAGGGAAAATATGTCTGCCTAGAATAGACTGCCTGCCTGCCTTCATCTGAATAAATGTCACACTTCCTAATTCCACTTTAGGGGCTATATATACCATGATAGAACAGTATTGTGAAAAAATTCCCTCCTGAAAACCAAGATTTCATTAATGTATGTATGTTCCTATGAAAATAATCTTTTGAAAGCAGTCACACTATCCCTGCCTCTGCTTAAATCTATCACTTATTTTCATGTCAGTGTGGATCTTCAGAAGTTTTAATCTGACCACCAAAATGTTTTCAACAAATCCTGTCTGCTGAGAAAACAGAATTGCTTTATCCACTTTCTTTTAAAATATGCTTCTTAAGTATTTGTATTGTGTGTTTAATACATAAACCTAAAGCCATCAGTCAGATCCATATCTCCTTCCATATATACTAATCTCAGCTGATACTTCTAATGTTAAGTTTCTCTACTTAAATATTTATTTTTTATATCTATGACAAGAGCTGGTGGAATGACAGAAAAAGAGGCTATATGGGAAAGGGAGTCTGGTCGCAGTGTAGAAGAGTTTAATGCAGCTACCCTGGGTCTTGATTGTAGCAATTTGCCATTCTGTGACTCTGCTGCCTCTGCCTCCCTTGTGCTATCATCCGTGCTGACCATGACATCTTCAGGGTGACGGGGTTTCCTTGATCACACAGGGACCAGAACAACACTGAGACATCAATATGATGCATAAGTCGAACCTTTATTGCAGGCTAAAAGTGATGCTTATATAGAGCTCTAATCATTCAGCATACAACATGTATAATTCAGGTTGCATAGGTTTAGTAGTATGTGCTGTTCACACACCCTAGGAGCGAACTTGTTTGGCCTGCCCTCTTAGTCCTCTCACACAGCGAACTTTGCATTTTCTTTGCCAACTTCCTCAAGGTTGTTTTTCTCGATACTGCTCTCCCTTATCCCAAATCCTCCTCTATGTCCTAATGCTACGCTTCGTGTTTGGTTACTTCAGGTCATTCAGCGCTGCCCATACCCCAACATCAGGGCAAGATTTTTTTCTCTCCAACTGCAGACAACTCATGGAATAAAGGTCCCAATCTCATAACTAGCTATTACTGCAAAAGAAATAAAAGGTAATAGTAGTTGCAAACAATAATAAACTGAAACGATGCTTACAAAGGGAGATTCTGAATCTCATAAGGCTGATTTCCTCCACTGCTATGTAACAGTTGTTTTGTCATATGGCTGAAGCACTGCAGCATTTATCAAAATGGGTAGAAGTCTGTGCCTGGCTTCCTTCGTAAAATTTTACCTGCCTTAAAGGCACTGTTCCCAAGTGGCCAGTCAGATGAGTTTACTTTGCTGCAACCCTTAAAGTAAAGCCAGCAAGCTGTGATGGAGAACTCATTGTGCTCTGCTCACAAGTGTGCCTCTAACTGTCCATTTTAATTTTGAGAGGAATAATTACTTGTTGAGAACATATGAACATCAAGATCTGTCCAACTGCTACTTCTCCTTGACTGTGAAAAGCATAGCAATTATGCATATGTTAATATGTATACATCCATAACAATATGCATATATTTTTGTCCAATTTCTAATTAAAAATGCACATATCCCACAATATGCCTGAGCAGTAACATTGTTCTGCATTTGTAATAATAGATCATTCACATCTTGCAAAGGAATCTTAAAACTCACTGTCTCTTAAACCTTCAATAAGTTCTTGTAGGAAATACAGCAGTCATACTACCTGAAATTCATGTGAGCCCAGTTATTTCTTATTCTTTTTTAGTGTCGTCTTCTTTTAAGATTCAGCCATATTCAAGCAAAGAGATTTTTCCTTTATTTTCTTCTTCATAATTATGTTGCCATTATCTCAATGGGCAAATTCATGCAAAATTGATAAAAAATTCTATGTGGATTACCAGCATATCTCCTTAAAATGAAAAGGAAAAAAGAAAGAAAGGAAAGAAAAGAAAGGGGGGGAAAGATAAAAGGAAAGAAAAGCAAATATTTCAGTGAACTAAAACTACTCTTAAATTCCGAAGTGTCCTTACGAGCTGCCCTTGTCTGCCTTCGCCCTTACTCTCATGACAAGCAGCTCTCTCACTACCCATTTCTTGGCAAACAGAAGGAAAAGCTGTGTCAAATACAAGGATGTGAACAGCCTATAGTACAGCTCAGTTTAAATTCCCAGTCAGTGGTGATGGACTGCAATACTCTCTATCCGTTTTAATTATTTATTTTCATTAAATGCATGGTCTAAAAGATGCTGTGAGAAAGCTACTGTAAACCTTGGCAACAGGAAAATTCTCCCCCAGACACGAGTACTTCCTTTTGTTAGAAACACAGCCGATTTTTTTCCTAATGAGGTCCTCCCACTATGAGAAATTAACAACGTCTGAACGCTGTTTCTGCCTCTTCAGACCACTGGCAGAGCTTTGATTTAGGGACTTGCTCTTTAATCACCCATCATGTGTCATTACCCCGACAGGCGGCAGCAGCCGCAAGATACAAGCTCCAATAAATTGCACCGAAAACCGCTGAAGCGATCCTTTGTTGATTTTCCTTTACAGCTATTCGATGGCAGATCAGCTGTCATAACAACACAGTGCCTGTGGCAACAGGGTGAAATTAAACGTGAAGTATGTTCAAGGTAGCTGGTAGAAAGCTGGAATATCCCTTTTTCTTCTGTACATCCGAATGCTTTCTGCTTCTCTCAGTAATGCCAAGCCTGTGGCAATTGGCTAAAACGAATGCTTTCTCTTGTAAGATAATTGCCAGGTGTACTGCGGTACAAATACTCAAGTGATTTTGTATGCAAATCTTTGCAATGCTCTCATTTAAGGGAAAGAAAGGAGGCAAAGACTTCTCTCTATTTATATACATATATATATTTCATACAGATTTCCAATTGGGTGCAAGAAGAAAAAGAATATAGCAGCCCTTTTGTTTTTCTTCAAGGCTGATTGCACAGCAGTGGTTTTAACAGGAAGGTGAAATAGATTTCTTTCCACCTAGCTAGCTAGAATGCACATAAGCTCTGCTATATATTTTTTAGTTGTATCAACACCATCATAGGTACATTGACTTTTTTAATTTCAGACTTATGTTGCCCAAACAGAGGCATTTAAAAGGAGGCATGGCTGAGGTTTGTTTCAGTTTTCTGTTGAAATTTACATAGCAGCTACAAGACATTGAGACTTTCCTTAAAAAATGAACAGTTTAACAAAGTTGTGATGACTTCATCACTTCTTCACTCTTCTTAGAAGACTGGGATAGGATTCACAAGCTGTGGACTCTAGTTGCTGTTTTATTTTCTCCCCTTACTGAACACATTAACCAGCCAAACCATGGATATTTTAATAGTACATCTTTCTTTCTCGTTCTTGTGTCTTGTTAAATGACTTGTTTATTCAGAGGTTTTATAAGGCTCTCTGATTGCAACAAGCACTGTGTCCAGGTTTGGACAGGTATTGTCGGTAGACAGAGTAACAAAGATCCTGTGTTTAAAAGTCATTTGGATGTGGTGCTTGGGGTTATGGTTTAAGATACACCTTGTAGAGTAGGGATATTAGTTGGACTTGATGATCCTGAAGGTCTTTTCCAACCTGAATGTTTCTGTGATTCTGTGATTTCGGATAAGTATTGCCAGTAGACAGAGCAATGGAGATAGTTTCAAATCAAGAACAGAGCAACAGAAGTCATTTCAAATCAAGGATTATAGCACCTATATCTCTGTACACTGCTCTGAATCAAGACTTGAAAATAATGCCTACTCTGCTGTCCTCCTCCAGTTGAGATGTTGAGACGATCGATACAAGGTAGATATATAATCCATTCATAACCTTCGTGGGAAAAGTCAGCTCACAAATTTCAGCATTGTATTTAGCACAACCCCAAAAACCCTGCTGTGCTAGAAGATAATAGTGATCCTGAAAATCTCTTGTCTGGGAGGAAGTATCCTGGAAATTATTCTTACTGATAATTTGGAAAGACTTTTTCCTGAAAGGGAATTTATAGCATAGCTGTGCAGATTAAGACTTGTCTTCATCTGAACTGTGAATAAATAATACCCTTCTGGAACACAATATATCTCAATAACATTTAAAAAAATAATTAAGTTATGCCAATAAGCACAGGACACTTGACACACAGAATTTCAGGATGGATTACTCCTCTTGGACTTACTCATTACTCATCTACCAGGTTTAGTTTAGTAAACATTACTCTGTCTCCTAGTTTGATAGGACAAGTGAGACATCCTCAAATCTCCAATGATATTTCCACCTCTGACTGCAAAGAGGTTGAGTGCTTTGCTCACGCTTCTTCCACCATGCTCTTCCTAGGCTTTATACTGTCTCTAAGCCTCGTTCAGGAGAGAGGGCAGAGACCATTTGAGGGTAAAAGTCACTGACTGACCCTCAGTAGCTCAACCAGTTCCTTCAGGTGGAACAGCTTTGCAGGGCAGACTCAGAGCATCATACCAGAAGCACAACAGTCAGGCACTAAGTGGTTGGATCTGGGTAGTACAGCATCTATCAATGATACCATATTGGTTAGAAGATGGGGAGAAAAAACAATAATGTGCTGATTTTGGCTGAGGTAGAGTTAATCCTCTTCATAACATAAAGTATCAGGCTATATTTTGGATTTGTGCAATGTAGCCATACCCACTCCCCGGATTTTCATGCTTCTGTTTTATTATACCAAATAATTTTCCTCTGGAACATTTTAAGTACAGATGCTGCTGTGCATATATTAGTTTGTTTTTTTTTCAAATGGGGGCCATATGCAGTGTGCTTGCTGGGTTTAATGATGGCTTCTAGTGGAGGTAGTGCATGCATGATCTATTGTTGCTTTTTTTTTTGTATTTGCAATGTCATCAAGAGCTGGGCCTACCTCTTGCTAACAAAGATGAAATGAACTTAAACCAAGAGAGTATTGTACAGCAATAGTGGAATATAAATTAACATAATAGGTACATGCAGTACACATGACTGTTTCCACTTCAAAAAAATTAGCTCCTGTAGTATCATAGTTTTCCCTTTCCTTTTGCCTTTACCTTTCTTTTTCCATCTCCTTTCTCTGTGTTTGGTTATGCCAGCTTTAAGGTATGCATCATTTACAAAATAACCAGCAGGACAAAGTCTGAGGCTCAGAGGACTGTGTTCTCATGTCACGTCATTTTCCCATCATGCCCACTAGTGTTTCTTCCTCTTCCTCACCGTCCCCATTCTGCAAACCTCACATCTTCGCCATCACTTCCTCCTTTTTCCAAAATCCCACATTCAGTCTTCTAGCTATGAATTTCAGAGCTCCTCATTATTATTATTGTCATACAAGTTTAAAATTTCTAGAATGTTATCTGCACATCAAGAGTAGTGGACAGAGTCCTAATTATAAACTTTCTGCCATATCAGGGATCCATATCAGGAAGTTCTTCACAGAGAGAGTGATTTGTCATTGAAATGGGCTGCACAGGGAGGTGGTGGAGGCACCATCCCTGGAGGTGTTCAAGAAAAGACTGGACGAGGCACTCGGTGCCATGGTCTAGTTGACTGGCTAGGGCTGGGTGATAGGTTGGACTGGATGATCTTTGAGGTCTCTTCCAACCTGGTTGATTCCATGGTTCTATGATTCTCTGGACTTTGATCTAATCACAAACTTTTTCATCACAAGACCTTTCAAAAGATTATTTTCTGGTTTTCATTATTGAATGCTTTTGTAGGGCTGGCATGATGATTCTTTACAGCATTTATTTAATTATTTTTTTATTATGGCTGATTCTTTCTCTCAGTGATTTGATGTAATGACATAATTTTTGCATTTAAAAAGGGAAAGAAAGAATGAGCTGTGAAAAAATGATTTATGACTCGCAGTATCTTAAAGAAATAGGTAGGAATTAAACTACATTTGAGTATCATTTGCCACAGTCACTGAATCAGTTCCATAACATTTTCTGTAGTAAAGTAAAAGCATAACAATATAGCATATAAGCAAGTATTTTAAACTTTGCATGAGACTTTGTTTCCTTTTAAATAGAACATAAAATGCCACTGTTAGCCAAGGACAATCTTTTAGAACTGCTTCCATCACTGCAATTTTATGCTTTTTTTTTTCTAAGGCAAGCAATTTTGCCTTCAAATGTAAAGAAAATGTAATCTTTTTTGTAGTGCTGTCTTTTTATCTTCAAAATAGTTTTCCAAGAATTGCATGGTAGTTATCTTCATATGCGTCTGTGAAAATCCTCTGCTGGCACTCAGCATAAATACTGTGTGTAGATTCTGTGATAATCAATGTAAAAATAAAAATTAAATTTATGTCTGGAGGCACAGAAAAGAAGCAGAAAATGTAATGTTGGGAGAATAGCTGCCTACCAGCTGAAGACACTATATTAGAGAGAATTTCAGGCATTGCTTCCTATACCACTTCCTGCTGTGCATGTCAAGTACAATCAGAAGAAAATATTTGCAGTTGCAGATTTTCCTTCAGCAATCTAGGTGCATTTACTTTGTAACAGGTTTCCTTCACTCTATGTTTCTAGCCATTAAGAGTCAGCCTCTGTATCACTTTGTGAGCTCCTATCCACCTTATTCGTTCAAATATTTGTTTCGTATGTGATGCTTGAATGTATCTTAATCTGACAATTCAGTGTTTGTTGGGAGGGGAAAGGAAGTATCCACTTATGGCCACAGCAATTGATTTCTGTGAGTCTTTGCAGTATAGATAACTAAAGAAGCATGGCTCCATTTTTAGATAAATCTTATTAGGATCCTGCAGGGTTAGGGAATGAATTGATTTGGTCTGTCAAGCTAGGAGATAATGAAAGAATGACCTCTTACAGTTGGCCTAATTATTTATGATTAATCTAACCCTTTTTTTTTCAACTGTCTCCATCAAAAAATGAAAAATAAAAATTATTACATTCAGTTTTTTTCTACCTTGACTTAGAATAGTTGATCCTACAGGAACATTGTTCTCTGGGTAGTATGTACATCTTTGTGACATTAGTTCTACCTTCGCTGTCAATGTTTATTCAGTGCTTAACTTCCACCTGGCAAATTCTTGATAGCCCCTGAGAAATCAATGTCCTGTGACTGTATGGATGTAGGTGAACATATGACCAAGATCAGAAAAGAGAAACAGTAATCTCTAGAGTTCCAACTACAGTTCTTGACTTGTCAAACAATACTTGTCACTGGAAATTAATATCTTGTTTAGAAGTGTGCAAACCCTCCTCCTAATCTTGCAAGAGTAAGCAACAGCACACATTAAGAGTTCAAATGTTTGTAGGCATTGCCCCCTGTATGCACATCAGCACTGGTACAAGTAGGTCAATCCGATTGCTAGTGCAGATCTGTCTTACATGTGGTATCTTGTGTGTCTGCACTCTGTCATGCTCCCTCATGAAAGCTGATATGTTCTCAGGTGACCAAGGAAGCAGCCCAGTGTGAGCAGGCATTTGGCAACATCATAGTTTAAACTCCCTGCTTTCAGGGTTAAAATTTCTGCTGAAAGTTTCTGTATTTCATTTTGCAAGATAACGTGATGCCTTTATGTTGTAACAGCTCTGTTGGACCTAGGTAAGATGATGACATCATCTACCAGAATCTCTGTGTACCCATGTGCATGAACATGTGGGCACTCACCTAAGTGTGTTGCTTGATGTTCCCCCACAAGAAAGAATGCAAAAAGGAACAAAACCCCATCCAGATGTGATCCAGTTCTGGGCCCTACAGTTCAAGAAGGACATAGAACTGCTTGACAGTCCAGCACAAAGCCACAATGATGACCAAGGGAATGTAATGTCTCTCTTACAAAGAGAGACTGAGGGAGCTGGGGCTCTAGCTTGGAGAAGAGGAGACTGAGAGGTGACTTAATTAATGTTTATAAATACATAAAGGGTTAGTGCCAGAAGGATGGTGCCAGGCTCTTCTATGTGGTGCCTGATAACAGGACAAGAGGCAATGGGTGGAAGTTGAGGCATAGGAAATTCCATGTAAACCTAAAGAGGAATTTTTTCACTGTGAGGATGACAGAACACTGGAACAGGCTGCGCAGGAGGGTTGTGAGTCTCCATCTCTGGAGATGTTAAAAACTCACCTGGATGCATTCTTGTATGATCTGATCTAGGTGATCCCTCTGTGGCAGGGGGGTTGGACTAGATGATCTTCTGAGGTCCCTGCTAGCCCCTGACATTTGTGATTCTGTGATTTTCTTGAATGCAATTCTTTTACTTAGGTGTAATGAAGTATTTAGAAATTTTGATCTTTGGCTGATCAGGTGATGTGCCATGTGATAGGACAAGGGCTAATACAGCACAGGAAGTTCCACCTTAACATGAGGAAGAACTTCTTTACTGAAAGGGTCACAGAGGACTGGAACAGGCTGCCCAGAGAGGTTGTGGAGTCTCCTTCTCTGGAGACTTTCAAGACCTGTCTGGATGCATTCCTGTGTGACCTGAGCTAGATTATACTGTCCTGTTCAGGCAAGGGGGTTGGACTCAACCATCTGTGAAAGGTCCCTTCCAATCCTTAACATCCTGTGATCCTGTGAGGTGGAGGTGGTAGACTTCAAATTTTAGCAACAAGAAAAAATTACACATTTACTTTTTTATCAGAAAAAAAAATGGAGCTATGATGGGAATCCTCCCTTCATTAAACACAATCCTTCTTGTCTACAACATCCCTGCTATTTTTTTAAATTAAATTTAATCCCTAATGATACATTCTCAAAAAAATGCATCCTTAATAGTATGTTCCTAAAGCCATTTCTTCTTTTGTAAAGCAGAACCCGTGTTTATATAAACAATGTGCACACAATTTTCTTTCTTGCAATCAGTGGAGTGCTGAAGGATGCTTAGCAAAGCAGATGGCTATTTAGGAATTTAAACATATGTTGCTGGGAGTCCATTTGGGTTTGAGGTTTTGTTGTTGCTTTAAAATTTGGCTTAAACTTTTAAGAAACAGTCTGTGTGCGTATGTTGTGTGTCATGGTCTGTAAGTGCATGGGACTGAGCTTCAGCAAAGGTCATAAGTCTTCAGAAATTGATAGTAAAGCTGCAGTTTATTTCAGTAATCTGGCTTTGAGTCAGCACTGCAAGTTCCCTCAGTTCTGTTTCCCCACTTTGAACTTTTCTTGCATTTACTGAAATAAACTCCTGAATCATAATCTCAATGACCTAACAAGAATATTTTTCTACTAATTGATGTGAGAGAGATTGAGAGACAAGTACTCAAGAAACAATCCTGTTCTCTTACTTCCATCTCTTTCTTCACAAAGGACAAAGGGTTTAAAGGGTCAAAAGTCTTTTCTGAGAGTTAAGTGATAAGAATGTGTGAATATGAAATAAAAGAGAGAGGTGGAGAAGAGGACACAACAGGGCTATTCCATAGTACATTTTGTTGCAAATCTTCAGTAGAAAGAGCTTCTGTTAGAGGGATATTTTTTGCTGGCTTTTGGTTACTAGTCATTGATTTTGGTAGTTTTGCACATGTAGATACACCGTAGTGCAGCAGGATTTCACTTCTCTGAACTAACCCTCAAACTAGCTTTGCAAGTGAATGCTTATTACTCTAAGTGCTCTGTAAGAAAGCAGTGCTCTCCTAGTTTTGTTTTACTTTGCAATGCAGCGTAACTGTTGAGTTTGCAACTGGTACAAGTTGGCTCTTTGCCATACTCCTAGAGCCATGAACCCTTCATTTTATCAAGGAAAATCTTCTGCTATCAGATTTTTAAGTGTTGACTTGCCAAGCTGAAATAAGGAAGAACAGACTTCATAAGTGGTTGCATTTTGCTTTTGGAAATCCAATTACCTTTTACTAAATGTCCATCTCTAAGATTTAAATAGTAGTTAAATGAAGTACCTAGCTTTTAAGGTAAATGGGCATGCACCTAAATGGTGATGAAGATCTTTACAGGACTGCATATCAATCAGAGGTGTTCTCAGGCATTTTGCTGACTCTATGTAGCATCTGTTTCTGTTCCCAGACATACCTCAGCGAACTCACCAGTGGAGAGACAGACATTACTCATAATGATCACTGCCTTTCTGGGTCTACTTTGTTTTGGTATTCCTAGCAGAGTAACTCATTGTCCAGAGATGCTAACACTCTCCCTCTTTGGTCTTAAGCTTTTCAGTGTGAAGCTTCCAAAACACTTAAAGAGGTATTCAGAAGATAATAAAGGAGAGACTGACTTGGATAGGAGTAAGACTGGCACTATCCACTATTTAATTTGGCTAGGATGAGTATGGCTTCTTTCTTGATTGCAATCTGCTTTAAACCGTTACTATCTAGTTATTTCACCTGTAAAGATAGAGTAGCAGAATAAATCAGACTTCTTTCTGGAAGAGGGGGCTCAGATGTACAGTTGAGTGAGCACAGATGAGCCACTGACTTGGCATCGCCTGAGCTGTCCTGTGTATCTCTGTGTCTGCCTACCATGAGGGATATGAAAAGTAATTACTAAAACAATTGAAGAGATTAAATTTCCTCTAATCCACTGTGTAGTTATGTGGACCTGGGCAGTTACCATGGCTTTGCTGATACCCAGTTAAGTTCTTCAGCTTCGACAACTAACTGTACTTAATGTGTATGTGCCAATGTATATGCATGCTCTCTTCTGCAATTCCCAGGAAGTTCCTTATATCTTGCCCATATTCAAGATTTTTTCTGGCATAGTCTTATAGTGTCATTACTTAGCTGTAATACTATAAATCCCTCATGTGGCTCCTTTCTGGAGCAAGAGTTGACTCTTTGCAGCTTAGTGAGAATTCTTTTCAAGAGCAGAGGACATATGAATGGGCAGATAAAACCCAAACCAAAAACCTGAAATAATTTCACTTTAGCTCCTGTCTGCTCCTGAATTTGAATGAGCAAGCTGTGTGTGTGAAATATGGGAGCTTGAAAGCACTAGAGATTTAACTTGGGGTTATCCAGGGATTCTTTGGCTTGGAAACACACAAGAGTTGGGGTACTTTTAGAGGATATATGATGTATTTCCAGATTGCTTATACCAAGATAACTTGACTTGCTTGTGCATTAGCCTATTACTTGTGCCATGTGATGCAAGATAATCCAAGGAACCCTGCATATGTGCTGAAATGTGATTGACTTTGAGAGGTTACGTTCTTACACCAGAATAAATTAATTTTATGTTTTCATGCTCAGAAAAGAGAACGAGGAGAGTCATACTATATGAATTGTATAAGCCATCTAAGTGGTTTAAGTCAGAGTGAATTTGTGCTCTTTTCTGTCTCTCCCCGTAAAGCTAGTGGGTAGGTAGACATATTTGTCATTGTTGAGATAACAATCTGGATGGAAGTATTTCCCAAATTCCTTCATGCCAAAGAATCTTAAGATATGGATTCTGCATTAGTTTAATTTGCATCATAGCACACATTTCAGCAAGATAGTAGGTGAGAGTGATGAGTTATGAAGTGGGACAGGAGAGGTATACCTTAGTCTCACAAACTTTTCTTCTTCAGTTCCACAAGAAGACGAGAGAAGGAATCAACAAGAGGCAGTGACAGCTGCCAAAAATAACTTTGTGGATTTTGTTTTGCAAAAACATATCCCAACACCCTTATTCTGAAAAAGCCTGGCTAGTGCATCCTATATCTTTGAACTCCATTCAAAATCCGTGTATTGGAGGCAGCTGGGAGGAGCAGGTCTGTCCAAAGCTTCCCAGTTTTAACTTGTCCAGTTTTAACCTATCTAGAGGGTTCAGCATGATCCAGCTTCCACAAACAGTCTATTTTCAAGCATGTTCACAGGGACACAGTCTCATTCTAATCTCTTTAGACACATTGTAGGCAGTTTCCCTGAGGACTCTATCTGTGGCAGGTTGGAAATTTCATTCACTCTTAGCTATTTTGGTGTGTTTGGAGCAAATATCTCCACTGAAATATTTTTTGTGCTCAAACACAACCTTCTGAAAATTCAAATAAACAAAAAATCTCAGTGGGATTTTGCTGGCCATGAGGAAGAATAGTGGATTGAGAGTCTAAATATATCTTTTCTAAATATATCTTTTCTCAGTGGAATTTTGCTGGCCATGAGGAAGAATAGTGGATAGGAATCTATTAGCAGTGAAAAGCAGAATTGAGTTTGCAGTGAAAACACAACAGACACCATACTAAAATCATGGTATGACTAGCATCAGGATGTTAGATACGGTGGTAAAAATAGATTATGCTTTGCCTGGTCAAGAGACTATGAAGCTTATATATGTGCCTGAACTGTTTGCTTTCTGTATGACATTCATAGAAGAACATAGGAAATGTAGTTTTTTGTCTTATGATTTACAGAAAAATTAGGGTGTAACATGAACAGCGGTGGGTTTTGTATCTACTTGTCTTCAGCTTCATTATGTTAGCTGTGCAGACTGATGAACTGTAATTGTTTCCTGGCTATCGTTGATAGGAGATTGGGTGACAAACAGTTTTGGAGCACTGCTAGGTTCCTGTTTCTCTCATTGATCTATATGAGAACAATCATTATGATAATGATTCTAATCCAAGCTTCTGTAATATAACTGAGAAATAAATGCTTCTTGCTTAATATGCCTCAATTAACGGGTCACCCAGCATAGCTGCAGCAGGTTGCAAGTAAGTAGCTTTCAGGATCTGAGCTCAAATGATTATAGGTTTTCTTTCCCATTTTAGATGAAATGAATTCATAAGCATTACTCAAATGAATTGCTCCTGTAGTCATTAATTATAGTATACACATGTTAATGACATCATTATCAAGAGATAACATAATGTCCCAAGGACCACGTGTTACAGTTGTTTCCTGTGCAAACAATTGTGCTTGATAACACAGCCTGTCACAAAATGTCAAAAGAAACAACATGGTGTCTTCAAATGATTGTGAAATTATCATGTGTCACAGCTATGACTGTCATAAACAATACCATCACGACTGAATTTTTCATTAGCTTCTTGGGTGAGGGATACTGAAGAGAACAATTAAGATCTTGAACATCTCAAATGCAGCACATAATGCAGCACTGAATTGTTTAAAGCATACCCTGTGACTGAATTAAAATGTATTAGTCATAAACTGAGGATAAACATATCAATAGACAATATTAAGGGCCTTGAGAGACTTTTTTTTTCTTGATTTTATTGAACATAAACAGAAAGGCTTCTTTTAAAAATATTCTACAGTTTGATTCTCTTTTAGCACCTCCTTTTTAGCTAGTACAAGGAATGGTTAATGAGATTGTAGGAGAGCTGTCAACTCTTAGTGCCGATGAAATCCTGATAAAGGGGAAGTGATAAAGCTCCACTAGACTTCTACAGGACCAAAATTTCACCCATGTGGCTACTGAGCTCTGGAAGTGGGAGCAATTTCACCCCCCTGCCATGATCAGCAACAACGTCAAGCCTGTAATTGGCACGTGGGTTTTGCTGTTGACATTCACAGGGACAGAGCTGCTCCTATTAATCTGAAACAGCATGGCCTGTCAAAGTCCTACAACACTTAACTGCTACCCCCTTCCTGGCTTTGCCTCTGCACAGACCAGTTCAGTAAGAAAGACCAGACTTGTTTTCTGTGGATTTTGGCGGTGTTTCCACCTTTCACAGTTTTCCTTCTGCAATAGGAAAGTGAGAATTTATCAAGCCACATCCTTTTGGGTTTTCTGTGTTTGTGCTACTGAACTGAGAACCATGTAAGTGAGTGAGTGGTAAGCTGTACAAAATTGCCAAGAGCCATGGGTTGCCAGGCAAAGAAAGGTAGAACAAGTTTCTCCAGGCCTGGGGAGGCTGCTTGTTATAGGGCTGCCAGGAGCATTCCTCCTCTAATACTGCCTCTCCCATAGAGTTAGATGGGACCTGCTGACAAACAGCTCCCTAGAAGACCTATCAAAATCATTATCTTCAAAATTTGTGCTGTTTTTTACTCCTCAAGACTGTATCTTTAGATATGCTGATGATGACAGCACTCTAGTCAGGCAGTGGTTATCTGTTATTAACAATGTGGAGGAAAGCTGATATTCAGGCATTTTTCCTCCATTGTCTTTCCTTAATCATCTAATTTCAGAAAGTCTGTGCTCCTGATACTGTTGCTACTTTATATGGAAACTATATACAAGTCAACCAGCCCTTCTGAAGCCACTCCAGGATAACTGACATGCAAATATTGTAGAAAATTTGAAGCCTCTAAAGCAAATCCTCATTTACATTTTTGTGCTCTGCAGTTCTGTGATCCTGAAAGAGAAAACCATCTCAGAGGCTTCTCTTGAATTATGTCTTTCCTGACTAGTAATAACGACATGGGAATTCTTGACAGATGACCTGTTTTTACACTTCCTGAGACATTTCAATCAGATTAAGATAATGATTCAGATTCCTTTCTGCTTTCACCTGAATTGGAGTACCAAATCCTCCAATGTTCCCTACAAAACTAATTATTCAGCTTTACAGTCTTGCAGTTACCAGCTAGCTCAGCCCTAAGACATGCAATAAATTATCAGTGACCCCTTTTTCACCTCTTTGCCTCAAAGTTCCATTCTTTGTAAAGGACACCGTCTAATTAAAAAACACAACAGGGGCTTGCTGAAACAGAAGGGTAGAGTTGGGGGGGGGAACCCTGTGAAATTACAGAGATTTATTCTAGCAAAATCTGAGGCAAGACACATGTTCTGGAGAGAGAGGTGTAAGAGCCTAGTGAGATTGATGAGAGACTGGCAGAGCTAACAATAGGAACTGGAAAAGTTACTGTATCTGCCAGCAACTTTGCAAGCTTTGCGGGGGGAAGAAAAAAATCAAGGGATTATTATTTGTTGGCAGCAGTATTAAAAATGTATTTAACTGACACGAGGCTGAGAAGGCTTTTTCTTTCTTCTGTGCTGCAGATATGATTGCTTTTTTGGTTTTTTTTTCTCCCACAGTTCAGTACAGTTCAACTTTTTAATGAGCTGCTTGTTGTAAGGGCTAGTTCTGGGTACTCTGTCTATCGGTCGATGCCACTCATACAGAACAACTGAGTCAAGTACACAGCATAAATACAGAAATATTTCAGAAACTACTCAACTTTAGGAAGTTTCCAAGTTATCCGTGGAAAACCTTTGTGAAATACAGGCTTGGGTTTTTCCTCTTCTACCTGTTTTCCTCAAAAGAAAGAAAATATATGCCACATATTATCTGTAGAAATAATTTACTGTCTAAATAATAATGGCATATTTTTTTTAGGAAGACTTCAAGTGCATTCAGGTATGTTCAGGAATTCTGCAAAGCAAACTGAACACCTAGAAATAAAGAAAGGAACATAACATCTGTCAAAGGAGTTGGGAAGTAACCTTCTAAAAAAACGTAACTTTGCCACAAAAAAAACAGAGTCAAATTAGAGTGCTTTAGTGACACTCAGCTGGCCTAGTCAACCAGTCTTCTATCTTGCTTAATGTCATTCAGTATTTTCTAATGAAGAGCTTAATCAAAAATGAAGCAGTAAAAGTCCTCTCTTACTAGAAGGAAAACAAAGAAAACAAATCAGGATGGAGATCAGTCGTTTTTTTATCATCATTTTCCTTGTGTAAACAGATGAGATGATCATAGAATGTAAGGGGCTGGAAGGGTCTTCTGGAGAGGTCCACAGAAGACCACACAATCTCTGTGAGCAGCCTGCTCCAGGCCTCAGGCACCCTCACAGTAAAGAAGTTTTTCACAGTATCACAGTATCACCAAGGTTGGAAGAGACCTCACAGATCATCAAGTCCAACCCTTTACCACAGTGCCCAAGGCTAGACCATGGCACCAAGTGCCACATCCAACCTTGCCTTGAACTGCCCCAGGGACGACGACTCCACCACCTCCCCAGGCAGCCCATTCCAGTGTCCAGTGACTCTCTCAGTGAAGAACTTTCTCCTCACCTCGAGCCGAAATTTCCCCTGGCGCAGCCTGAGGCTGTGTCCTCTTGTTCTGGAGCTGGCCACCTGAGAGAAGAGAGCAACCTCCTCCTGGCCACAACCACCCTTCAGGTAGTTGTAGACAGCAATAAGGTCACCCCTGAGCCTCCTCTTCTCCAGGCTAAACAACCCCAGCTCCCTCAGCCTCTCCTCGTAGGGCTTGTGCTCGAGGTCTCTCACCAGCCTCGTCGCCCTTCTCTGGACACGCTCAAGCATTTCGATGTCCCTCCTAAACTGGGGGGCCCAGAACTGAACGCAGTACTCGAGGTGTGGTCTGACCAGTGCAGAGTACAGGGGCAGAATGACCTCCCTGCTCCTGCTGACCACACCATTCCTGATGCAGGCCAGGATGCCACCGGCCCTCTTGGTCACCTGGGCACACTGCTGGCTCATGTTCAGGCGGGTATCAATCAGTACCCCCAGATCCCTCTCTGTCTGGCTGCTCTCCAGCCACTCTGACCCCAGCCTGTATCTCTGCATGGGGTTGTTGTGGCCAAAGTGCAGCACCCTGCACTTTGAGCTATTGAACCCCATCCCATTGGCCTCTGCCCATCTGTCCAGGCGGTCAAGGTCCCGCTGCAGAGCCCTTCTGCCCTCCAGCTCATGTTGAAGTGAAGCTTCCTGGCATCCAGTTTGTGCCCACCGACCCTTGTCCTACCAGAGGACACCACTGAAAAGAGACACCACTCAGACATCCACAAACTTTAACAGGCTGCTCCTCTCCAGACCAAAGAGCCACAGGTCTCTTCAGTCTTTCCTCATCAGACAGATGATGTAGGAATCTTGTGGGTTCATCTCAGTGTAGAGTAGCAGTTGCAGCTACTTTGACAGTGGCCTCACCTAACTTTTGCTAGCATTCAAGTTCAGTTATTAGTTTGGCATCATGCTGACATTGTTACTAATTTAATGTATCTTACTATTAATGGAAGTTAAAAAGTCATGTCATTTTTTAATTTCAACTGTGAATTCTCAGTGAAATGCTATGGGACAAATGTGTAACCATTCCTTCATAACAAGAAGATTTTCATGCAAAATTTCGAAGAACAGAGAGATTTTTCCTTCAGTGAACAGAGAGAGTTTTCCATAAGTTAACAGAGAGATTTTTCCATCAATGAACAGAGAGATTTTTTCCATCCGTTAACAGAGAGCAGAAGTGCAAGAGCTTCTCAGGCTAAAATCTCAGTATGATTTATACAGCATTTCAGGCAATATGATAAATCTTTCATTACAAACAGCTACCAAAAAAACCAAAAGCAGTTATTTACAGAGAAGTAGCATGCGGTGTATAACAGTAGAGTTGTGTCCTGCTCAGCAATTCTGCAGGCTGTTTTTAGCGAGAAATCTATAAGCATTTATCCATAGGAAAACTCTCTGAAACAGAAGCTAACTATAAGCTGGCTAGAAATTAGGGATAACTTTACTTCGTGGCATAAAAGAGAACTTTTTTGTCTTCAGTAACAGCTTAATTTTGTGCATTGTTTGTATTTCACAAAACTATACTTTCAGTTCCTCACAGAATTCAAGAGTCAGGAATGTATTCCCAGGTGGCCACCAGAAATCCATCTCCTTTAGCGTGCTTTTGTCTTAATGAACTTGAGTAATTTTACTAGTGTCAGTTGGCTGAAAAAAAAGTATCAGTTTTGAGACCATTCTTAAATTGTCACTTTTTAAAATCCAAATTCCCATCCTGAATATTTTTGCAGGCATGTTTATCTGATTTTTTTGACAAGTTCAGGACTCTAATATATATTTTTTTTCTTCTCTGCTTTCTGTGGTTTATATCAACTGGGATATCTCATTTGGTGAAAGTTCCTAGAGTGAGTGAAGTGACAGTTTTAAAACACAGTGTAGCATTTCTGTCCTTATATCACAGCCTTTTTAAGAAAAGTAGTTCTAACTGCTCAAGTTGTGCTGGGGTAGGTATAGGCTGGATGTTAGGAGGAAGTTCTTCACAGAGAGAGTGATTTGCCATTGGAATAGGCTGCCCAGGGAGGTGGTGGAGGCGATGTCCCTTGAGGTGTTCAAGAAAAGCCTGGATGAGGCACTCGGTGCCATGGTCTAGTTGACTGGCTAGGGCTGGATGATAGGTTGGACTGGATGATCTTGGAGGTCTCTTCCAACCTGGTTGATTCTATAGTTCTATGATTCTATGATTGCTTAAGAATCAGTTTCTACATTAAAAAAAAAAAATCTAATTGGTTAAGCCGTTGGCCATGTGTTTAATTAGTCAGGTCACACAAGGAATTGAAGAGCCTGTGAAGCTGATAATGGAAAGCAGTGTTTGCTGCCTCTTAGACAGTATTTGAAATCTGTGTGGATTTGTGGTGAATGAAGTAGCATTACTGTCTACAAAGTGTTCAGTGCTCCAAATCCAGTTTCATAACAGACACAGATTAAAAAGAAGAGAAGCTTGCACAGCAGCTGATGGCTTTTGGATTTGTTTCTGAATAAATCAAGCAGCAGAGTTCCATATCATAGGGAAATTATAATTATGAATGACGGCTTGCTGAAAATTATGATTTCGTTGCTTTTTGGGGCAGAAAAGTGAAGTGTTAGATATTTGCACAGGCAACAGTTCAAAAGAAATGCTTACAAAAATGATTGAAGTTCCACCCATCAGTGCCCCATCAGTGTGTTTCTCAGATAAATTATTTCCTAGGAACCAGGCTTTGAGGGTCTAGACCAGACATGGTTGATTACAAATCCTCACAGATGTCTCAAGAAGATGGTAGTAAAAGATGAGCCAGGAACTGTGGTTCTCAGAGCTTGATCTCACCCATTGTGTCAAACCACAGGCACACTCGAGGTTCTCAGCTTCACCACATAGGGCTGGGAAGTTCTGATACCCCATTTCAGGCAGAATTTTCACCGTTTTCAGATTGCCTGTCTTGGAGCCAAGGAAATGTCAGGCACTCTACTTTCACAGCTGGGCACATGAAAATACTGATCACTTATCTCCAGGCCTGAGCCACCCACCAAGTCTGCTGGGCAGCACTATGCTACAACCAGGGACCCACAAACCTTTTCTTTCTGTGTGGCCGTGAGAAGTGAGAGAGTATCCCAAAGTAATAGTGGTTGGGTGTGATGCAGAGAAACTAATTCTAAAGCTTTTATTGGCCTTCCTTCCTTCTTCATGTCCTTACAGACAAGTTAGAAACTATAGTGGGATAAGTAGTTCTCTGTCTCTGTTCTAGGGAACATTTTACTTTGCAAATAAAATCAAGTATTAATTCAAGTAATTTGTAATAACGAACTAACACTCTGTGTTGTTATACCTTTTTAGTGTCCTTGATCTTACCAAAGCTTATACATAGAGTGAAATGTCTGTCATGCTAGGAAAACAGAAAGTGGGAAGGGAGAGATTGAGGTATTTAGTTTCAAGGTTGTGCATTGATTATACTGATTACCCCAAGTGCTTGTAGTTTCTTTTCTCATCTTCTGGCCAGTAACCAAATGCTGAGCTAATAAATTTTGTTCTAAGCAGTTTCTTTTCTCAAAGAAACTCTATTCTTAAACATTTTTTAGAGTCAAAGAAATTGGCTGACAAAAACTAAATCAGTCATTTCAAAGTCCCTTTTGAAATGACTGTCCCTTTTGAACCACCCAAAGTGGTTCTGAAAAGCTTCCTACCAGCTTATAAGAAACTCTAAAATGCATCATAGAAAGAGCAAGACCAGTCCAATAAAACCTAAATATGAGGTCTTGCTGTGTATGTGGCTAATAAGGTTGTTATATATTGTATAAACTCACACTATTCAAAACTGTGATTATTGCTTTTATAATGCAATACAGCAAACAAACAAATAAATAATGAAAAACAATCCCTCAAATCAGCACTTATAACTCCTAGATGACCTGAAGCCAAATTATTTGTATGAAGACTGTTTAATGGTTTAGGTAGCAAGCTTGTAAGTAGAGTATGTAAGCATGTGTTTCATGGATTTGATTAAAAGAGAAACATTTGATGATCTAGTTAAAAAAACATGCAGTATTTTCACATTTCCCTTGTAACTGGCTGCTTCATTTGTCATGATCAAAATCTGTCACATACAATACGTCAAACTATGCTTAGAATAATTACTTTCTTCTTTGCTGGAGGTTACATTATCACCTCTTCCATTTTGACCTCTATTTTTGGGTGTTCTTTCTGTATGTGGCAGAGGGAATGGGAGTTCCTGTTGCTTTTAAACACAATTCAAAGCAAAAAATAAACCAAGTCCTTTGAACTCCTTAAAACATTCACACTGTGGTAAGGTACTGTGGAGGAAAGTGACCTGTAGCCCTGTGCCATGTGCTTTGTTTGTGAGATGGATGGCTATAATTTACTCCTGCCTGAAACACTAGTATTTATGATGCCTTTCCATGGCTGAGGGGTAAAAATGGTCTCTAGAGAAACAGAAACATTTTTTAAGAGTGTATTGAGAAGAGAAATTCACAGGACAACTGAAGGTCAAGGTAAGAAGGCAACAAGAGTCACTTTGTCTTCTTTTCCATGTAATGAAATAATTCTTCTTATTTGATTCCATGGAAAAGATGTATTTCTTTTCCCTCTCTTACTCTCACACACACATATGTGCACATACAAGTACACAAGCACACACACACAGCCCACGCACACCTTAACCTCAGTTATCTAGCAGGACACTGTAAGGTCAGGAATAATAGTGCAAAATTTGGCTTTGAAAGTCCTTTTCAGCTGTAATCTGTCAGGATGAGAGTATCATATATTCTGAATAAGCCAAAATAATGGTAATTTTGGTTCAAATTATGGCCTAAGTCTTCTGGCATTAGGCATTTGGATTCTTGAGCTAGATTGTCAGCCTTTGCTTTTGCTGGGAAGCTTTATTAATTGTTCAGTGTAATGGTCTCAGAATACGTAGTAGAAAGGCCTAGCCTTTTGATTTGATGAAGTACTTCAAAGACCAAATATCAATGAATGTAAAAGGCACCAAAAAGTCCCCAAGGGACTTCCTAATTTTAGCTTTAATCAAAGCATGTGAGATTTTTCCTTTACAACTTTCTGCCGTAAGAGCTGTTGCTTATTTGTGGGTAAATGTAACTCAGAAGTATTTTCCTGAATATCTTTAGTTTAGGAATACCATGTTTATCTCATAGTGGAAAATGAAAGCATAGAATAGATCAGGAATCAAGTTTGTTGATTTGAGCTAATACACTGCGCCAGGGGAGATTTAGGCTGGAGGTGAGGAGAAAGTTCTTCACTGAGAGAGTCATTGGGCACTGGAATGGGCTGCCTGGGGAGGTGGTGGAGTCGCCATCCCTGGGGCTGTTCAAGGCAAGGTTGGATGTGGCACTTGGTGCCATGGTCTAGCCTTGAGCTCTGTGGTAAAGGGTTGGACTTGATGATCTGTGAGGTCTCTTCCAACCCTGATGATACTGTGATACTGGTCAGACCATTTCCAAACAATCCTCAGATGATCTCTATGGCAGGGGGCAGTAGAAATTTGACTGAAGTCAGATGGATGTCCAATAAAATCATTGTCTTCAGAGCTTTTTATTAGGATCTTATTCTCCCTGGCTGAATCTCCTTTCCTGTCTTCCCTGAGATTGTAGCATTTATTAGCATCCTAAATCTACTTAGTTAAGAGAATGCAGACTTTAAGGTTAGACCTTTAGCACTGGACTTCCCTGACTTTGACTTGGACTTCTGAAAGTTGGTTGCAAAACTCTAATCAGCTCACCCCGAGGTCCTTTTATCATCAATAAGAAGCCATTCATCACCTTTAAGGCGAGATGAATGGCCCTCTGCAAGTTCTTGTTTCCACCCAAGAGCTGCTACAGAAGTCCTCATTTGACGAGAAGAAGCCTTGGGTGACTGATGTTTAGCCATCTGTAGATGCATGCCACTGATTTGTTCTACCTCCGTGTACAGGTGAATGCTTTTGTGTATACATTACAATGCAGTAACACCTTTCTGTTAGTTTAAATCTGCAGAATATATATATATTACATTGATGTGTTAATGTACACATATAGAGAATGACTACATAGATAGAGTTGTATCTTGCTGATTTTCATATACCCAGGTTTTGTTCCTATTATCAGAGCATTAGATGCTGTTGGTCTATCTGTATCTGAATAGAATATAAAAATGTGAATGCTAGGCTCTAAAAGGCTAGACAGACTAGTTTTACTTGAAATCACTTTCTTATACATCAGCAGATAACATTTTATGGCTTTTTAGCTTAAAACTGAGCTGTTATAGACCCAAGTTATCAGGCTTAAAAGTATACTTATGTGCATGAATGAACAGTAAATGAAAACCATTAATGTCCCAGCATGCACTGCTAACCGATACTCATTTTTGTTGTAGTCAGAGTTTCTTAGTGTGTTTCTGCTTCATTTAAACCAGTCAATACCTCAATTAGTATTTACTTCCCTTCCCCTGGGAGGGACATTTACACATGTCACTTCACAGCCTCCAAAATCTAAAAGGCCCATGGGAATTGCTGGGTCATAAAATATATCCTGATTAAAGCTTTTGTTTTCCAGTGACTTTCTGTCTTTTTTTTTTTTCTCTCTTTTTTTTCTTTTCCTCTTCCCTTGATACTTGTAAAGTGTTTGGGCATTTGTAATGGCAGTGTGCAAATGGAAAGTTTAAAGCCTAAGAACTTAGAGGAAAATTACCACTCTCCCATGTCATTCTATGGTTGCTGGTTTTTACTGATTTGCATTCAGTAAGTCATGAAAAGTTAGAGTACTGTACTTTGCTATTGTGATAGCAGCAATGCTCTCATTTAACATTAAAACTTGATGCCATCTTGATGGCAGTCTGAATTCAATTTAAGATCAAAGCATTGGAGAAGTTATCTAAAATTATATATTTCTAGTTTAAACTATTTAACATTCCTGCTTTTTACAGCCTGGCTTTTATACAGAGTGATGAAAGATCATAATTGATTTGGAATAGAAAGTAGCCCAAGAAATCCATGCTTAATGGATACATATTTCTAATACTAATTTTGAGACATCCACACTTTTCAAAGATGATAATGATGGTAACATTAACATTGGCCACTTATTTCTTCTGAAGGAAGATAGTCTTTGTCTAAGTCTTCAAAAATCAAAACTCTGTACATGGTATTGTGATTTTTTTACATATTTTTGATCATTTATTTTTGCTTTGACAATTATCCAAGCTTTGATGAAGCTGATTTTCCAGTGCTGCCTGTGGAGTACCATAGTTTGTCGTGAATTTCCACAGGCTTTTTACTGTAACTGACTGGAGGGAACAAAGCTTTCAGCTTATCATTTCTCATTTTCTTTCTCTCCCTTGTTAGGAAGTGCAGTTAGACATAATGGGAATTGAAGTTGTATGGCAAGGCAAAAGAAAGTCACATTTATTTCAGAACCATGTCAAAGTCTAGGGAAAGACTGAGCAACGTAAGGAAAGGCTGAGCAATATAAGCAGCTGCTGGTCTCATATGTATTGTTTGAAGGCAGCTGTATGCACTGTACAAACATAAAATGAATGCAAAAAAAGACCTCTGGAGGAGGGAATAACTTCCTTTGTGATTTGAAAGAAAAGACCTTTTTTGATTTATTAATGTATCATTTGGTTAAAATTCATAGTTGTCATGCAAAATAAGTCAACTTATTTTCCTATAATGTGACCTGAAACTGCTTCTGAGTGAATAAAATATGAACCCTAAATGTTCACAGCCTTTACCCTGACATACTGAATCAGATCATCAGACACTAGTAAAGCTGCCAAGTAGTCAAGACATCATTGTCATTGTTTGCATCAAACAAGGCTTGTTCTAGCCTGGAAACATATTTGAATAATACTTATAATCAAAGTAACTTAAATTTACATCAGTGGAATACCTAGCTGAAATTGTATTTTAGGGTGTACAGAGTTCTTATTCATTCCCACATCGTCATTTGCTTCTCTTTATAATTATTTTTTCAAATATTAGCTTATGTGGATGTCCCAGAATCCCAGTAATTCAGTTTTCACATACCACTGAGTCTCTTGTTTTGATATGGGATTTGCAATGCAAACGTAGGTAGCTGGGACATAGGCTGGTCATGTCTGTGTTTAATTTCTGGGTATTATTTATACATCTTAATTCTTATGGGCATTGCTTTTAACTCAATAGAAACACAAAGGTGCAGATGTGTGTAGTGGTTCTTTTTTTCCCACAACAGTACTGTTTTTCATACTGTACTGTCAGAAAATTGTATTGCTTATTAGAATCACTAATGAAGTTCTTGCCTATTGTTCATAAATTCATTCATCTCACAGTTAGTAGTGAAAGTGTACCAAAAAAGCTACAAGTCTGGGCTAGAGGATACATATTTTCAAAACATTTCCAGGAATATATTTATCAATGTATTTTATTATTTTTTTTCTATACACTGTAGATTCTTGAAACTAGAGCCCAGTGAATAATTTAGTCTGTCATATTAATTAACAAAAAATCTTACTTCTCACATTTCTCGGGTTTATATGTTTAAAGTTATTTTTCTTAGTCTGAAACTTCCTCATCAATTGATTTCAAAACATTTTTTTATATATTTGAAATTCATGTTGCGTTGTTTGGTTAAATAATATACCTGTTATTGTTTCCATGTGAAAGCTGCATTGCTTACATGACAAATTCTTTCCTAATTCCAAGAAATATAGTAAATAGTGAATTACAAATTCACTTTCATGAAATATTTAAATGTTCTAAGTTGATTTTTCTCATATTTATCCTAAAAACATGTCCAAAGAGACTCATAACAGATGAACATGAGGAGGTCCCAAATATGAAGTATTTTTTTCAAAACTACCAAATACTGATAGAAAATTATATTCATTAATTAGATATCTATTATTGTGTGAAAATAACTTGATTCATGTTAACTTATGTATAGGTTGGATTCAATTATCTCGAAGGTCATTCCAGTCTGGTTAATTCTGTGATTATTTCTTTCACTCTTTGAGATATGTAGTTGGTTTTCCATTTGACATCTCTTAAGGATGAGGACTAATTGTATTCATATTACCTGCTGGAGAAGTCACAGTTCTACCAAAGAACTTGTGTGCTTAGAGTCAGTGCTCAAGGAGTCCTCTTGCTTTCAAATTCTCTGACTCAGAGCACTGAATTCTGGAGGAGTGCTACTCAAGTAAGCAAAAATGTCACTTATCTGAAGGGGAAAACTGAAGTTAATAGAAGAATTTTAGCAACTCATTTACTGACTCCTGGAAGTCTGCTATCTTTGAAAGTAAGTTAACAAATAAATATTAGCTAATTATAGTCTTCTTTAAATGCAAGTGATATGGGATTTCATTGCTTGATTGAAAGTGGTTTGGGGAAGAAGGTATTTATATTTGAAGTAGAAAAGAATATCATTTGTCATGGACAGAAAAAGATTCTCCCTATGGCTGACCAGGAATTTAACTTAAATGTTAAATTAGAATGCTAATTAATTTTTAAAAAATATTAATTTCAACTTGAATGGAATTTTCTCTCATCATAACTCCTGTTCTGATTCAGGATAGTATTTTTACCCAAGGTTGTTTAAGCTGCATCAAAAGATCACAGTGCTCTAGTTTGGAATGGTTATAATAAACAAGAAAGGGATTACATTCATCTTCTCTCACTACAGCATTATCGTGCACATCTCTGCAATAGAGTAAGGCATTGAGGGCTCCTGAATGATCAATGCAAAGAAAAGACTTGAAGGCACAGTTTATCTGGTTATGTTAACAGAAATCTATAAATATCTGTCTTTCCACTGAGAAAGCCTACAATATGTAGCTTGGCACCGATATTTGCAAGCTGAATCCCCCTGTGATGACAGATGTTTCACAAAAGTTTTGTCATGCTCCTCTGAAGGAGCCAAGTTATAGGGAAGGATGTTCTGCCAGGGCAAAGATCGTCAGACCAAGAGAAGCAAAGACATGATGAGATGTTGATATGTCAGGTGTCACATACGTGACCGAGTCCAGGACATGTCTGTCATAAAGCACACTCTCCAATGTTCAAGTATCTCCATATCATTAAATCATTAGATTTCTCTATCTGCTGAATCTTTTTCATCCTTTTCCTCAAGAGCAACTTGAATCTGCATTATTGTTTGGCTGTGACTAGCAGTTTAACTTTCCATGCAATTCAAAACATTTTGTACAGTGTTACATGGTATCTTCCCATCAATTGTGGTGTTGGCTGTGTTGTATTCCTCTCTTCTGACCATAGCCACATTGCTAGAAAAATAGCATTTGGAGACTACAGTTAGCCGTAGTTCTTAAACATCTTGAGAATTTCAGTCAGTCTTAGAGTAATTTATGGATGCTACATACTTAGTGTTTAATTACAAATGAACAGATAAGGAGCCTTTCAATTTACTTGCTTCCCATGTGGCTATTTCTGTCTATGAGCTAAAAGAGAGAAAAAAAATAGTTATCTCTACATATTTTTTTACTGAATGTGAATTTTGATTTTCTAGTAGTTCTTGAAGGTTAGAATTCAAAAGATCCTGTTGCTTTGCTTGGGCTTCTCCCTAACTTGCTGTAACCTTCTTATTCTGGATAATGAGTCTGGTCATTGTCAAGGTAATTAACTGTTTTAATTTTCATTTACGTTCAATTCCTGGTGGAACACTCAGCAGTAGCTCAGCAAAGAAAGTCAGATTAAGTCATTTTTACTGAATCTCAGTGAAGGTCCAGCTTCAGTTTTCAAGTGTGGGACAAAGGGTTTGTACTTAGTGCCATAGTCTAGTTGATTGGATAGGGCAGGGTGATAGGTTGGACTGGATGATCTTGGAGGTCTCTTCCAACCTGGTTGATTCTATGATTCTATGATTCTATTTTGCGTGAGAGCCATTTCCATGATTCTTAATAGCAATCTTGACTACTCAATTTTACACTTTGATTATCAACAATGAAGTTGTTAATACTACAAAGCAATGAGACAGCTCTTTACTGGACTGTCACAAAGAAAGAGGAAACCACTTAATTGTTTTCTTGGAAACTGATTCATTTTCTTGGGAAAAGGAACTAACAAATCATCTCTTCAAGTGGAAACCTAACTTTAGAGAAATCTCCTAGATTGATGCTGTTGGCATCAGTGTGCATATCTCTGAAATGGAATCACAGAAACATAGAATCAGCCAGGTTGGAAGAGACCTCCAAGATCATCCAGTCCAACCTAGCACCCAGCCCTAGCCAGTCAACTAGACCATGGCAGTAAGTGCCTCATCCAGTCTTTTCTTGAATACCTCCAGGGACGGTGCCTCCACCACCTCCCTGGGCAGCCCATTCCAATGCCAGTCACTCTCTCTGTGAAGAACTCTGCCTTTTCCTCATCCTTTGTCCCCTCTCCATCTAATAAGGACTGGAGGTTGTCCTTGGCCCTTCTCTTGCACTTAATCTATTTATAGAAACATTTTTTATTCTCCTTACCAGCAGTGTCCAGCCTAAGTTCTAAATGGGCTTTTGCCTCTCTAATTTTTTTCCTACAAGACTTACCAACATCCTTGAACTCTTCCTGAGATAGCTCTCCTCTTTTCCAGAGGAATACATCCTCTTTTTTATCTTTCATTCCTTTAGCAGTTCCTTGCCCATCCAGTCTGGCTGCTTCCCTCATTGACTCATCTTCCAGTGCAATGGCACAGCTGCTGCACCTTCAGGAGTTCTTTCTTGAAGTAGGTCCAACCTTCCTGGACCCCTTTGTTTTTAAGGGCTGTTAGGGGAAGCACCATAAGCTATATACATACAGAGGACAGATAGAGATATTACACACAGATATATGTAGATAGATAGATAGATAGAGACAAATCTATAAGTTTGTCAAATTTTGACCAGTTTTGACCAATAGAGCTTTAACAATGTCTAGCACCACGTAGCATGCTCCACAGAAACCCCGGAGGAGAGAGGATTTGACTAGTTTGGAAAACTCAAGAATCTTGGAAGATGATGTTACGCATCTCTTGAATATCCACAGCAGCTTGCCCTTCCCTTCCAAAAATCTCCTATATAAATACATATAATTATTTGTATATGTTACTAGTAAGTATATTAAGAGATATAAAGGATACACACATTTAATATGGCATCTGAGTCATCTTGATGTATTTGTAAATGTCTTCACTTCTTTTTAAGACATCCTGAGAGAGAGAATATCTCATGCATATATATTACAAGTTTAGTTTGCTTATTTACAGTTTTCTAGATTATTTTGTCAGTAAAGAGCTGGCATATTTAGCTCAGTTATTTGCATCAGTAATTTGATTAGAGATAATTGGAGGATGAAGATATACACAGCCTAAAATATCCTTGGCACTGTGACTTTGTTACCAGAAATCTTTTGACATAGAGGAAGATAAAAAGAAGAGCTTATGGTTTAGGATCATTGGAGATAAAAATTTGAAGAGTTAAAAATCAGCTTTAGAAGAAGGGGAAATGTTTAGCTGTGAGGCATTGCTATGGCAATAAGGAATCTCTGTGGAAGATTATGTGAGAGGAAGGGAAGGATAAGCAAGGATGAAGCTGTATCTGAAGAATAAAGTCATCTTTCTTCACATATTTTTATGCTGCTTTTATTAAGAAATTTAGTTGGAAAAAAAACCCAAGCTTCACAGCTAGCCTCTGTTTTCTTAAAAAGCAAGCAAGATAGTCAAGGTGTTTGGTTTGGCACTGTCACCCATCAGGGAACTCTTGGTAGACAACCATTTTGGAGACCTGAAAGTGAGGAAGGAATGAACCCTCTAGAGGCATGCTCTTTGAGATCTGTGGGATTGAAATTCAAATCCAGATGCCCTGTTTTCTGTGGCTGCACACTCTATGTTCCTGCCCTTGAAGCAGGAGGAGTGCAGACATGCCCATAAAAGGTTCACGTGCTCTGAATGCTGAGCATTCATGGCCCACCTGGGGCTATGGGCATCCTGGAAGCAAAGGTACCTTGTGGGAAGGCACACAGCAGCTCTCAGCTCCTGGGTGGCCTGTGATCATCCTCTTTTCATCAGCATAGAAATTCAAAGTAGGGAGGTAATGATGGGAAGGAAGACTGTAACAAAAAAATGTTTTGGTAACTTCGAAGGTTGGCATGATTTAGTTCCAGATGGAAAAAAAGGTTGAAGGAGGAAAACAGGGGTGAGGGAATAAGTGAGGACCTGAGGAGGTAACAGTAGGATGAGAAGAAAGAGATGAAAGAGACTGAAGCATGTCACATGAAGGGGAAAAGAGAGTGATGTTGAGAGTTGCAGTGAATGAAGAAGAAAGGGTCAAGTGAGAGGTGTGGAAGATTACAGAATGAAGAAAGGTGGCGACATGTGGTAATGATGTTAACAGGGACTCCTTAATAGTCTGCTGCTTGTTTGAATCTGGTTCCTTAGTGATGAACAGAATACATAAAAAGATAGATTGGTCTGCTTCAAGTGTTGCAGATGAGCACACATAGGTTCAACTGCACATATGCAGCTACATAGGCCTAATATGTCAGCTTCTGTGTTTGGAAGCACAAAGAATGTGACCACAAAAAATGACTCCTGAAAATAACATATTAATACATGGACAGGTGCCAGACAAAAGTGATGCTATTTTCTTTCTCTGAAAGATTGAATCAGACCTGTCCTATTTTTCTGTTCTGAATATTCATAATTTCTTTTCTTTGAATTCTCCTCTTCAACAAAATCCATAGGTACCTAATATCCAAACAG
Source organism: Pogoniulus pusillus (assembly GCF_015220805.1). NCBI lineage: Eukaryota > Metazoa > Chordata > Aves > Piciformes > Lybiidae > Pogoniulus > Pogoniulus pusillus. The sequence goes on along the minus strand of NC_087275.1, from coordinate 19,637,683 downwards.
TTAAACAAGACATACTTCATCACTAATGTACATCAGTGTCTAAAAAGCCTCATGTCTCACACAAGACTTTTCTAAGAATTCTTGCTGTAATTAGGTCCCATTCATAACTAATCCACAGCTCCACAGACCTGTTAATTTTCAGATCTGTTTCTTTTAGTTCAGGAAGCCTTTGAACAGAAAGGGCTACATCCTGACATATTGTCATATCCAAGCATCAACAGCTCTGGCAAGTGAAAAGGTCATGCCACTAAGAATTAATATTTCAGAACAGCAATTATAATAATTCATTTAAATAAGGATTCTTTTTTTTCTGTTTGGTAGCAACCTATGCAGGAGGGAAGACTGGGAAGGCTTCAAAATAACGGTCTTCTTAAAATAGAGAGCCAGAGAAATCCAGATGGAATGACAGGTTCTCATAAGAAGAAGCAAGTGCTCATGCATAAAATAACCAGAGCAGGGCTATTGCAGGAGGCAGTCCTGAGTACAAGAGCATAGAGAAGAGACTCCTCATATGCTTTGAAGGAAGTGGACAGATTCATTCAAAAGAGAGGAATTCTCTGTGCTGTCAAGTGCCTTCCAGCTTCTCCCAAGTGGGAAGAGAGTTGGAATTCAAAGACAAGCTCACAGGCCTTGATTCTTCCTACTCACAGATGTTCAGATGCTATTCCTAGGTGGACAAACCATATGGGAGGCCACTGAGGTCACCCAAGAGACCACCACATCGCAAAAAAATGTCATATTTTGAAAGATTTGCAGTAACAACACTATGAGAATTTCTTTTCTTCCTATTTCCAGGATTTTTTGTAATCCAAAATGTGAAGCTGCTTGCATTTTGATTCTATTCTTGCTAGCAAGAGAGCAATTTTTTCAACAAGAAATTTTTTTGAAGTCATGAATGATTAATGAGGTTGACAATTATGTCCCAACTGTTCCACAAATGCCTTCTGAATACAATAAAAGTACAAAACTAGCTAGATTTATTGTCAGTTTAATTATACTTTTGGTTCAGTACAGTTTAACTCTGCACTCGGCACATACATGGCCTGTAAGCTTTTTTGGTGCAGACCTTCCCTTTTAGTTTTGTACAGCTGCTGACTTAACGTAGCCCTCATTGTAGTAGGTCATTATTGCCACACAAAATAGTGAACTACATATTTGTCGTCAAATAGAACATTTACTCATCAGGAGTGTGAATTTTTTGTCAGTTCTGTGTTGGGTTTGTATCCAAATGCTTATTACTTGCAGTATCTTTATGTTATAAGTTGTCTTGTGAGCAGTAGAGCAAGCAGAGCCAGGCTTCCTTTGAATTCGCATCTTCTTGTTTCTACAGCCCCATTGTCCAGTCTCAGCTCCTCTAATCCATATGCCCTTTGAGGCTCATCTTCAAGCCTGAGAGAAAGCTTTTACACAGGAATAAAAGTAAATTAATTTCTTACAGTTTTGTCTGTCTGGTCAAATACCAGTGTGCCCAGGTGGCCAAGAGAGCCAGTGGCATCCTGGCCTGCATCAGGAATGGTGTGGTCAGCAGGAGCAGGGAGGTCATTCTGCCCCTGTACTCTGCACTGGTTAGACCACACCTTGAGTACTGTGTTCAGTTCTGGGCCCCCCAGTTTAGGAGGGACATTGAGATGCTTGAGTGTGTCCAGAGAAGGGCGACGAGGCTGGTGAGAGGCCTCGAGCACAGCCCTACGAGGAGAGGCTGAGGGAGCTGGGATTGTTTAGCCTGGAGAAGAGGAGGCTCAGGGGTGACCTTATTGCTGTCTACAACTACCTGAGGGGTGGTTCTGGCCAGGAGGAGGTTGCTCTCTTCTCTCAGGTGGCCAGCACCAGAACGAGAGGACACAGCCTCAGGCTGCGTCAGGGGAAATTTAGGCTGGAGGTGAGGAGAAGGTTCTTCACTGAGAGAGTCATTGGACACTGGAATGGGCTGCCCGGGGAGGTGGTGGAGTCGCCGTCCCTGGAGCTGTTCAAGGCAAGATTGGACGTGGCACTTGGTGCCATGGTCTAGCCTTGAGCTCTGTGGTAAAGGGTTGGACTTGATGATCTGTGAGGTCTCTTCCAACCCTGATGATACTATGATACTGTGAATACCAACAAGCTGAATGAGACGCGGACTGAAAGGACAGCACTGTGTCACCAGATTAGTCAGCTCACCAAAGAATTACTTGGTTTTGTTTTTTGTTTTTTGTTTTTTTTTCTGTTTTCAGTTCCAGCTATGATAACTTCCTATCCAAACACCACCTTGGCAACACAAGGTCAGAAGAAGGAAATGAGCTGCACAGCACATGGAGAGAAACCCATCATAGTCCGCTGGGAAAAAGAAGACAGAATCATTAACCCCGAAATGTCCCGTTATCTTGTTTCCACCAAGGAAG